>NW_027208354.1:0-300000 GCF_964237555.1 Oryctolagus cuniculus
CTGCTGGTAACACGCCAATATGATTTTTTTTGTTTTGGAAAATAAAATGGAACACTTTGGCTGAGGTGACAGATATTAATTGCCTCCAAACTGAGTTTCACTGCGATTTTCTGATAAATTCAGTCGGAATTCCACAGGCAGTCAGCTGGAGCTGTGGATGAATCTGGGAACAGCCGATTTCCTTGCGACTAAATCAAGCCCAATATCATTATGGATTCTTGCATTTCTTTGGCTTTTTTCTCATCTTTCTTATTTATCATGGTTTGTAATGAATTTTCGGATGTGAGCTTTGGTTTTGAGGCTGGCATATTGAGTTCAGGGCACAAGTGGAAGGTTCTTTTTCAATCAGGTCACAGCTGTTGGCCTGCTCCAATTCTGGCTTGCTGTCATTGTTTGGGTGCCTCAGGAGATTTGTGGTTTCTTGAGTTCCAATTTCCTAAATGTTTTCTGGGTCTGAGTCGGTTTTGCCTTCTTATTCCCAAATTTTGTATTCTGTGCAATACAAGCAAGATTTTGGAAAGAGTAGCCATTATGAAAGAAAAAAAAAAACACATCAAATTGCCCTTTCAGAATGAGAAATGTAGGCAATATGAACAAGATGTGTTTCTGTGTTTTAGAAAATGACATGGAACCCTTTTGCTGAGGGGACAGATTCTAATTCCCTCCAAATTTGGTTTCTTGTGTGGCATTTTCCTGAAAGTTTTGTGGGTCTGTGTTGGTTTTGCCATTTTCCTTCCCAAATTTTGTATTCTGCCGCAGTAGAAACAAGAGTTTGGACAGAGTAGCCATTTTGTAATGAAAAACACAACAAATAGGCATTTGTAGCTTAGAAATCTACAGGTAACACGACCAAGGTGAGCTTTTGTGTTTTGGAAAATAAAATGGAACACTTTGGCTGAGGTGACAGATATTAATTGCCTCCAAACAGAGTTTCACTGCGATTTTCAGGTTAATTCAGTCAGAATTCCACAGGCAGTCAGATGGAGGGGTGGATGAATCCGGGAACAGCCAGTTTCCTTGCAACTGAATCAAGCCCAATATCATTCTGGATTCTTGCATTTCTTTGGTTTTTTTCTCATTTTTGTTATTTATCATGATTTGTAATGAATTTTCTGATGTGAGCTTTGGTTTTGAGGCTGCAATATGGAGTTCAGGCCACCGGTGGAATGGTCTTTTCCAAACAGGGCACAGCTGTTGGCCTGCTCCAATTCTGGCTTGCTGTCATTGTTTTGGGTGCCTCAGCTGAATTTGGATTTTTGAATGGCAATTTCCTAAAAGTTTTCTGGGTCTAAGTTGGTTTTGCCTTCTTCCTTTTCAAATTTTGTATTCTGACGCAATACAAACAAGAGTTTGGACAGAGTAGCCATTGTGAAATAAAAAACACATCAAATAGGTGTTTTAAGCTACAGGTAACACGACCAAGGTGAGATTTTGTGTTTTGAAAAAATAAAATGGAACACTTAGGCTGTGGTGACAGATATTAACTGCCTTCGTTCAGGTTAATTCAGTCAGAATTCCACAGGCTGTCAGCTGGAGGGGTGGATGAATCTGGGAACAGCCGGTTTCCTTGCGACAGTATCAAGGCCAATATCATTCTGGATTCTTGCATTTCTTTGACTTATTTTCTCATTTTTCTTATTTATCATGATTTGTAATGAATTTTCTGATGTGAGCTTTGGTTTTGAGGCTGGCATATTGAGTTCAGGGCACAAGAGGAAGGTTCTTTTTCAATCAGGGCACAGCTGTTGGCTTGCTCCAATTCTGGCTTGCTGTCATTGTTTTGGGTGCCTCAGCCGATTTGTGGTTTCTTGAGTGGCAATTTCCTAAATGTTTTCTGGGTCTGAGTTGGTTTTCCTTCTTCCTTCCCAAATTTTGTATTCTGACACAATACAAACAAGAGTTTGGACAGAGTAGCCATTAGGAAATAAAAAACACAACAAATAGGCTTTTGAAGATACAGGTAACACGACCAAGGTGAGATTTTGTGTTTTGCAAAATAAAATGGAACACTTTGGCTGTGGTGACAGATATTAATTGCCTCCGTTCAGGTTAATTCAGTCAGAATTCCACAGGCAGTCAGCTGGATGGATGGATGAATCCGGGAACAGCCGGTTTCCTTGCAACTAACTCCAGCCCAATATCATTCTTGATTCTTGCATTTCTTTGTCTATTTTCTCATTTTTCTTATTTATCATGGTTTGTAATGAATTTTCTGATGTGAGCTTTGGTTTTGAGGCTGCAGTATGGAGTTCAGGGCACCGGAGGAATGGTCTTTTTCAATCAGGGCACAGCTGTTGGCCTGCTCCAATTCTGGCTTGCTGTCATTGTTTTGGGTGCCTCCGCTGATTTGAGGTTTCTTGAGTGGCAATTTCCTAAACATTTTCTGAGTCTCAGTTGGTTTTGTCCTCTTCCTTCCCAAATTTTGTATTCTGACGCAACAGAAACAAGAGTTTGGACAGAATAGCCATTATGAAATAAAAAAACACATCAAATAGGCTTTTGAAAGCTACAGGTAACACGACCAAGGTGAGATTTTGTTTTGGAAAATGAAATGGAACACTTTGGCTGTGGTGACAGATATTAACTGCCTCCGTTCAGGTTAATTCAGTCAATATTCCTCAGGCATCAGCTGGAGAGGTGGATGAATCTGGGAATATACGGTTTCCTTACGACAAAATCAAGCCCAATATCATTATGAATTCTTGAATTTCTTTGGCCTTTTTCTCATTTTTCTTAATTTTAGTGGTTTGTAATGAATTTTCTGATGTGAGCTTTGGTTTTGAGGCTGGCATATGGAGTTCAGGGCACAAGAGGAAGGTTCTTATTCAATCAGGTCACAGCTGTTGGCTTGCTCCAATTCTGGCTTGCTGTCATTGTTTTGGGTGCCTCCGCCGATTTGAAGTTTCTTGAGCATCAATATCCTAAATGTTTTCTTGGTCTGAGTTGGTTTTCCTTCTTCCTTCCCAAATTTTGTATTCTGACACAATACAAACAAGAGTTTGGACAGAGTAGCCATTAGGAAATAAAAAACACAACAAATAGGCTTTTGAAGCTACAGGTAACACGACCAAGGTGAGATTTTGTGTTTTGGAAAATCAAATGGAACAAGTTGGCTGTGGTGACAGATATTAACTGCCTCCGTTCAGGTTAATTCAGTCAGAATTCCACAGGCAGTCAGCTGGAGGGGTGGATGAATCCGGGAATAGCCGGTTTCCTTGCAACTAAATGAAGCCCAATATCATTATGGATTCTTGCATTTCTTTGGCTTTATTCTGATATTTCTTATTTATCATGGTTTGTAATGAATTTTCTGATGTGAGCTTTGGTTTTGAGGCTGCAATATGGAGTTCAGGGCACCGGAGGAATGGTCTTTTTCAATCAGGGCACAGCTGCTGGCTTGCTCCAATTCTGGCTTGCTGTCATTTTTTTGGGTGCCTCCGCCGATTTGAGGTTTCTTGAGTGGCAATTTCCTAAACGTTTTCTGAGTCTCAGTTGTTTTTGTCCTCTTCCTTCCCAAATTTTGTATTCTGACGTAATACAAGCAAGATTTTGGACAGAATAGACATTATGGAATAAAAAACACATCAAATAGGCTTTTGAAAGCTACAGGTAACACGACCAAGGTGAGATTTTGTGTTTTGTAAAAAGACATGGAACACTTTTGCTGAGGTGACAGATATTAATTGCCTCCAAACCGAGTTTCACAGCGAATTTCATTTTAATTCAGTCAGAAACCACAGACACTCAGCTGGGAGGTATAGAAGAATCTGGAAACAGCCATTAACAAGGGAATAGATCAAGCCCAATATCACTAAGAACTCCTGCATTTCTTTGGATTTTTTCTGATTTTTCTTATTTATCATGGTTTGTAATGAATTTTCTGATCTGAGGTTTGGTTTTGAGGTTGCAATATCGAGTTCAGGACACCGGAGGAATGGTCTTTTTCAATCAGGGCACAGCTGTTGGCTTGCTCAAATTCTGTCTTGCTTTCAAGGTTTTGGCTTCCTCAGCGGCCCTTTGTTTCTTGAGCGGCAATTTCCTAAATGTTTTCTGGGTCTGAGTTGGTTTTGCCTTCTTCCTTCCCAAATTTTGTATTCTGATGCAATACAAACAAGAGTTTGGACAGAGTAGCCATTATGAAATAAAAAACACAACAAATAGGCGTTTGAAGCTTAGAAATCTACAGGTAACACAACCAAGGTGAGTTTTTGTGTTTTGGAAAATCAAATGGAACACTTTGGCTGAGGTGACAGATATTAATTGCCTCCAAATTGAGTTTCACTGTGATTTTCATGTTAATTCAGTCAGAATTCCACAAGCTGTCAGCTGGAGGGGTGGATGAATCCGGGAACAGCCGGTTTCCTTGCGACTAAATCCAGCCCAATATCATTATGGATTCTTGCATTTCTTTGGCTTTTTTCTCATTTTTCTTATTTATCATGGTTTGTAATGAATTTTCTGATGTGATCTTTGGTTTTGAGGCTGCAATATGGAGTTCAGGGCACCGGAGGAATGGTCTTTTTCAAACAGGTCACAGCTGTTGGCCTGCTCCAATTCTGGCTTGCTGCCATTTATTTGGGTGCCTCAGCTGACTTTCGGTTTCTTGAGTGGCAATTTCCTAAATGTTTTCTGGGTCTGAGTTGGTTTTGCCGTCTTCCTTCCCAAATTTTCTTTTCTGAGGCATACAAACAAGAATTTGGACAGAGTAGACATTATGAAATAAAAAACACATCAAATAGGCTTTTGAAAGCTACAGGTAACACGACCAAGGTGAGATTTTGTGTTTTGTAAAAAGACATGGAACACTTTTGCTGAGGTGACAGATATTAATTGCCTCCAAACCGAGTTTCACAGCGAATTTCATTTTAATTCAGTCAGAAACCACAGACACTCAGCTGGGAGGTGTAGAAGAATCTGGAAACAGCCATTAACAAGGGAATAAATCAAGCCCAATATCACTAAGAACTCCTGCATTTCTTTGGATTTTTTCTGATTTTTCTTTTTTATCATGGTTTGTAATGAATTTTCTGATCTGAGGTTTGGTTTTGAGGTTGCAATATCGAGTTCAGGACACCGGAGGAATGGTCTTTTTCAATCAGGGCACAGCTGTTGGCTTGCTCCAATTCTGTCTTGCTTTCAAAGATTTGGGTTCCTCAGCGGCCCTTTGTTGCTTGAGTGGCAATTTCCTAAATGTTTTCTGGGTCTGAGTTGGTTTTGCTTTCTTCCTTCCCAATATTTGTATTCTGCCCAAATACAAACAGGAGTTTGGGCAGAGTAGCCATTATGAAACAAAAAACACAACAAATAGGCGTTTGAAGCTTAGAAATCTACAGGTAACACGACCGAGGTGAGTTTTTGTGTTTTAGAAAATAAAGTGGAACACTTTAGCTGAGGTGACAGTTATTAATTGCTTCCAAACTGAGTTTCACTGTGATTTTCAGGTTAATTCAGTCAGAATTCCACAGGCAGTCAGCTGCAGGGTTGGATGAATCCGGGAATAGCCGGTTTCCTTGCAACTAAATGAAGCCCAATATCATTATGGATTCTTGCATTTCTTTGGCTTTATTCTGATATTTCTTATTTATCATGGTTTGTAATGAATTTTCTGATGTGAGCTTTGGTTTTGAGGCTGCAATATGGAGTTCAGGGCACCGGAGGAATGGTCTTTTTCAATCAGGGCACAGCTGCTGGCTTGCTCCAATTCTGGCTTGCTGTCATTGTTTTGGGTGCCTCCGCCGATTTGAGGTTTCTTGAGTGGCAATTTCCTAAACGTGTTCTGAGTCTCAGATGGTTTTGTCCTCTTACTTCCCAAATTTTGTATTGTGACGCAATACAAACAAGAGTTTGGACAGAATAGACATTATGAAATAAAAAACACATCAAATAGGCTTTTGAAAGCTGCAGGTAACACGACCAAGGCGAGATTTTGTGTTTTGGAAAAAGACATGGAACACTTTTGCTGAGGTGACAGATATTAATTGCCTCCAAACCGAGTTTCACAGCGAATTTCATTTTAATTCAGCAGAAACCACAGACACTCAGTTGGGAGGTATAGAAGAATCTGGAAACAGCCATTAACAAGGGAATAAATCAAGCCCAATATCACTAAGAACTCCTGCATTTCTTTGCATTTTTTGATTTTTCTTATTTATCATGATTTGTAATGAATTTTCTGATCTGAGGTTTGGTTTTGAGGTTGCAATATCGAGTTCAGGACACCGGAGGAATGGTCTTTTTCAATCAGGGCACAGCTGTTGGCTTGCTCCAATTCTGTCTTGCTTTCAAAGTTTTGGGTTCCTCAGTGGCCCTTTGTTCCTTGAGAGGCAATTTCCTAAATGTTTTCTGGGTCTGAGTTGGTTTTGCCTTCTTCCTTCCCAAATTTTGTAATCTGACGCAATAGAAACAAAAGTTTCAGCAGAGTAGCAATTAGGAAATAAAAAACACAAGAAAAAGGCGTTTGAAGCTTAGAAATCTACAGGTAACACGACCAAGGTGAAGTTTTGTGTTTTGGAAAATCAAATGGAACACTTTGGCTGAGGTGACAGATATTAATTGCCTCCAAACTGAGTTTCCCTGCGATTTTCAGGTTAATTCAGTCATAATTCCACAGGCAGTCAGCTGGAGGGGTGGATGAATCCGGGAACAGCTGGTTTCCTTGCGACTAAATCAAGCCGAATATCATTATGGATTCTTGCATTTCTTTGGCTTTTTTCTCATTTTTCTTATTTATCATGGTTTGTAATAAATTTTCTGATGTGAGCTTTGGTTTTGAGGCGGCAATATGGCATTCAGGGCACCGGAGGAATGGTCTTTTTCAAACAGGGTACAGATGTTGGCTTGCTCCAATTCTGGCTTGCTGTCATTGTTTTGGGTGCCTCAGCCGATTTGTGGTTTCTTGAGCCACAATGTCCTAAATGTTTTCTGGGTCTGAGTTGGTTTTGCCTTCTTCCTTCCCAAATTTTGTATTCTGATGGAATACAAACAAGAGTTTGGACAGAGCAGTCATTATGAAATAAAAAACACAACAAATAGGCGTTTGAAGCTTGTAAGTCTACTCGAAACACGACCAAGGTGAGTATTTGTGTTTTGGAAAATAAAATGGAACACTTTGTTGAGGTCACAGATATTAATGGCCTCCAAACTGAGTTTGACTGCGATTTTCAGGTTAATTCAGTGAGAATTCCACAGGCAGTCAGCAGGAGGGGTGGATGAATCTGGGAGCAGCCGGTTTCCTTGCGACTAAATCCAGCCCAATATCAGAAAGGTCTCCTGTATTTCTTTGGCATTTTTCTCATTTTTTGATTTATCCTGCTTTGTAATGAATTTTCTGATGTGAGATTTGGTTTTGAGGCTGCAATATGGAGTTTAGGGCACAAGAGGAAGGTTTTTTTTTTAAACAGGGCACAGCTCTTGGCTTGCTCCAATTCTGGCTTGCTGTCATTGTTTTGCATGCCTCAGCTCAATATTGGTTTGTTGAGTGGCAATTTCCTAAATGTTTTCTGGGTCTGAGTTGGTTTTGCCTTCTTCCTTCCAAAATTTTGTATTCTGTCGCATTACAAACAAGAGTTTGGACAGAGCAGCCATTATGAAATAAAAAACACAACAAATAGGTGTTAGAAGCTTAGAAATCTACAGGTAACACGACCAAGGTGAGTTTTTGTGTTTTGGAAAATGAAATGGAACACTTTGGCTGAGGTTACAGATATTAATTGCCTCCAAACTGAGTTTCACTGCGATTTTCAGGTTAATTCAGTCAGAATTCCACAGGCAGTCAGCTGGAGGGGTGGATGAATCCGGGAACAGCCCGTTTCCTTGCAACTGAATCAAGCCCAATGTCATTATGGATTCTTGCGTTTCTTTGGCTTTTTTCTCATTTTTCTTATTTATCATGGTTTGTAATGAATTTTCTGATGTCACCTTTGGTTTTGAGGCTGTAATATGGCGTTCAGGGCACCAGAGGTATGGTCTTTTTCAAACAGGGCACAGCTGTTGTGCTGCTCCAATTCTGGCTTGCTGTCATTGTTTTGAGTGCCTCAGCCGATTTGTGGTTTCTTGAGCGGCAATTTCCTAAAGGTTTTCTGGGTCTGAGTTGGTTTTGCCTTCTTCCTTCCCAAATGTTGTATTCTGATGCAATACAAAAAGAGTTTGGGCGGAGTAGCCATTATGAAATAAAAAACACAACAAAAAGGCGTTTGAAGCTTAGAAAAATACAGGTAACACGACCAAGGTGAGTTTTTGTGTTTTGGAAAATAAAATGGAACACTTTGTTGAGGTCACAGATATTAATAGCCTCCAAACTGAGTTTCACTGCGATTTTCAGGTGAATTCAGTCAGAAGTCCACAGGCAGTCAGCTGGAGGTGTGGATGAATCCGGGAACAGCCGGTTTCCTTGCGACTAAATCAAGCCGAATATCATTCTTGATTCTTGCATTTCTTTGGCTTTTTTCTCCTTTTTCTTATTTATCATGGTTTGTAATGAATTTTCTGATGTGAGCTTTGGTTTTGAGGTTGCAATATTGAGTTCAGGGCACCTGAGGAATGGTCTTTTTCAAACAGGGTACAGATGTTGGCTTGCTCCAATTCTGGCTTGCTGTCATTGTTTTGGGAGCCTCAGCTGACTTTTGGTATCTTGAGCGGCAATGTCCTAAATGTTTATGGGTCTGAGTTGGTTTTGCCTTCTTCCTTCCCAAATATTGTATTCTGATGGAATACAAACAAGAGTTTGGACAGAGTAGTCATTATGAAATAAAAAACACAACAAATAGGCGTTTGAAGCTTATAAGTCTACTCATAACGAGACCAAGGTGAGTTTTTGTGTATTGGAAAGTAAAGTGGAACACTTTGGCTGAGGTGACAGATATTAATTGCCTCCAAACTGAGGTTCACTGCGATTTTCAGGTTAATGCAGTCATAATTCCACAGGCAGTCAGCTGGAGGGTTGGATGAATCTGGGAACCGCCAATTTCCTTGCGACTAAATCAAGCCCAATATCATTATGGATTCTAGCATTTCTTTGGCTTTTGTCTCATTTTTCTTATTTATCATGGTTTGTAATGAATTTTCTGATGTGAGCTTTGGTTTTGAGGCTGCAATATGGAGTTCAGGGCACAAGAGGAAGGTTATTTTTCAAAAAGGGCACAGCTGTTGACTTGCTCCAAGTCTGCCTTGCTGTCATTGTTTTGGGTGCCTCAGCTGACTTTTGGTTTCTTGAGCGGCAATTTCCTAAATGTTTTCTGGGTCTGAGAGGTTTTTATCTTCTTCCTTCCCAAATTTTGTATTGTGACGCAATACAAACATGAGTTCAGACAAAGTAGCGATTATGAAATAAAAAACACAACAAATAGGCGTTTCAAGCTTAGAAATCTACAGGTTCACGAGCAAGGTGAGTTTTTGTGTTTTGAAAAATCAAATGGAAGACTTTGGCTGAGGTGACAGATATTAATTGCCTCCAAACTGAGGTTCACTGCGATTTTCCTGTTAATTCAGTCATAATTCCACAGGCATCAGCTGGAGGGGTGGATGAATCTGGGAATAGCCAATTTCCTTGCGACTCAATCAAGCCCAATATCATTATGGATTCTTGCATTTCTTTGGCTTTTGTCTCATTTTTCTTATTTATCATGGTTTGTAATGAATTTTCTGATGTGAGCTTTGGTTTTGAGGCTGCAATATGGAGTTCAGGGCACCGGAGGAAGGTTATTTTTCAAAAAGTGCACAGCTGTTGACTTGCTCCTATTCTGCCTTGTTGTCATTGTTTTGGGTGCCTCAGCCGATTATTGGTCTTTTGAGCGACAATTTACTACATGTTTTCAGGGTCTGAGTTGGTTTTGCCTTCTTCCTTCCCAAATGTTGTATTCTGACGCCATACAAACAAGAGTTTCGGCAGAGTAGCCATTATGCAATAAAATCACAACAAATAGGTTTTGAAGCTTATAAATCCATAGGTAACACGAGCAAGGTGAGTTTTTGTGTTTTGGAAAATAAAATGGAACACTTTGGCTGAGGTGACAGATATTAATTGCCTCCAAACTGAGTTTCACTGCGATTTTCAGGTGAATTCAGTCAGATCCACAGGCAGTCAGCTGGAGGGGTGGATGAATCTGGGAACAGCCGGTTTCCTTGCGACTAAATCAAGCCCAATATCATTCTTGATTCTTGCATTTCTTTGGCTTTTTTCTACTTTTTCTGATATAGCATGCTTTGTAATGAATTTTCTGATGTGAGCTTTGGTTTTGAGGCTGCAATATGGAGTTCAGGGCACCGGAGGAATGGTCTTTTTCAAACAGGGCACAGCTGTTGGCCTGCACCAATTCTGGCTTGCTGTCATTGTTTTGAGTGCCTCAGCCGATTTGTGGTTTCTTGAGCGGCAATTTCCTAAATGTTTTCTGGGTCTGAGTTGGTTTTACCTTCTTCCTTCCCAAATTTTGTATTCTGACGCCATGCAAACAAGAGTTTCGGCAGGGTAGCCATTATGAAATAAAAAACACCACAAATAGGCTTTTGAAGCTTATAAATCCATAGGTAACACGAGCAAGGTGAGTTTTTGTGTTTTGGAAAATAAAATGGAACACTTTGGCTGAGGTGACAGATATTAATTGCCTCCAAACTGAGTTTCACTGCGATTTTCAGGTGAATTCAGTCAGATCCACAGGCAGTCAGCAGGAGGGGTGGATGAATCCGGGAACAGCCCGTTTTCTTGCGACTAAATGAAGCCCAATATCATTATGGATTCTTGATTTCTTTGGCTTTTTTCTCATTTTTCTTATTTATCATGGTTTGTAATGAATTTTCTGATGTCAGCTTTGGTTTTGAGGCTGTAATATGGAGTTCAGGGCACCGGGGGAACGGTCTTTTTCAAACAGAGCACAGCTGTTGGCCTGCTCCAATTCTGGCTTTCTGTCATTGTTTTGGGTGCCTCCGCCAATTTGAGGTTTTTTGAGCAGCAATTTCTTAAAAGTTTTCTGGGTCTGAGTTGGTTTTGCCTTCTTCCTTCCCAAATATTGTATTCTGAAGCAATACAAACAAGAGTTTGGGCAGAGTGGCCATTATGAAATAAAAAACACAACAAATAGGTTTTGAAGCTTAGAAATCCAGAGGTAACATGACCAAGGTGAGTTTTTGTGTTTTGGAAAATGAAATGGAACAGTTTGGCTGAGGTGACATATATTAATTGCCTCCAAACTGAGTTTCACTGCGATTTTCCGGTTAATTCAGTCAGAATTCCACAGGCAGTCAGCTGGAGGGGTGGATGAATCTGGGAACAGCCGGTTTCCTTGAAACTAAATCCAGCCCAACATCATTATGGATTCTTGCATTTCTTTGGCTTTTGGTTCATTTTTCTGATTTATCATGGTTTGTAATGAATTTTCTGATGTGAGCTTCGGTTTTGAGGCTGGCATATGGAGTTCAGGGCACAAGAGGAAGGTTCTTATTCAATCAGGGCACAGCTGCTGGGTTACTCCAATTCTGGCTTACTGTCTTTGTTTTGGTTGCCTCCGCCGATTTGAGGTTTCTTGAGCATCAATTTCCTAAATGTTTTGTTCGTCTGAGTTGGTTTTCCTTCTTCCTTCCAAAATTTTGTATTCTGACCCAATACAAAAAAGAGTTTGGACAGACTTGCCATTTTGCCATAAAAAAAAACACAATAAATAGGCGTTTGAAGCTTAGAAATCCACAGGTAATACGACCAAGGTGAGTTTTTGTGTTTTGGAAAATAAAATGGGACACTTTGGCTGAGGTGACAGATATTAATTGCCTCCAAACTGAGTTTCCCTGCGATTTTCCGGATAATTCCATCAGAATTCCACAGGCAGTCAGCTGGAGGGGTGGATGAATCTGGGAATAGCCGGTTTCCTTTTGACTAAATCAAGCCCAATATCATTATGGATTCTTGCGTTTCTTTGGCTTTTTTCTCTTTTTTCTTATTTATCATGGTTTGTAATGAGTTTTCTGATGTGAGCTTTGGTTTTAATCTGGCATATTCAGTTCAGGGCACCAGAGGAAGGTTGTTTTTCAATCAGGGCACAGCTGAGGCCTGCTCCAATTCTGGCTTGCTGTCATTGTTTTGGGTGCCTCAGCTGATTTGTGGATTCTTGAGTGGCAATATCCTAAATGTTTTCTGGGTCTGAGTTAGTTTTGCCTTCTTATTCCCAAATTTTGTATTCTGATGCAATACAAGCAAGATTTTGGACAGAGTAGCCATTATGAAAGAAAAAAAAAACAAAGCAAATTGGCCTTTCATGTTTAGAACTGTACAGGCAACACAATCAAGATGAGTTTCTGTGTTTTGGAAAATGACTTGGACTCCTTCTGCCGAGGGGACAGATACTAATTTCCTCCAAATTGAGTGTGAGTGCAATTTTGAGGTGAATTCAATCAGAATTCCAAAGTCAGTCTGTTTAAGGGTGGGATGAATCCTGAAACAGCCAGTTTCCTTGTGTCTAAATCCAGCCAAATATCACAAAGGACTCTTGCATTTCTTTGGCTTTTTCACATTTCCCTTATTTATCATGGTTTGTAATGAATTTTCTGATGTGAGCTTTGGTTTTGAGGCTGCAATATGGAGTTCATGGCACAAGAGAATGGTTCTTTTTCAATTGGGGCACAGTTGTTGGCTTGCTCCAATTCTGGCTTGCTGTCATTGTTGGGTGCCTCAGCTGACTTTTGGTTTCTTGAGGGTCAGTTTGCTGAATATTTTCTGGGTCTGAGTTGGTTTTCCCTTCTTCATACCCAAATTGTGTATTCTCATGCAATACAAGCAAGATTGTCGACAGAGTAGCCATTATGAAGGAAAACAAAAAACACAGCAAATTGGCCTTTCAGGATTAGAAATCTACAGGCAACATGACCAAGATGAGTTTCTGTGGTTTGGAAAATGATATGGAACCCTTCTGCTGAGGGGAGAGATACTAATTCATCCAAATTGAATGTGAGTGGGATTTTGAGGTGAATTCAATCAGAAGTCCAAAGTCATTCTGTGGATGGGGGGATGAATCTGGAAACAGCCAGGTTCTTTTTGTCTAATCCCGCTAAGTATCACAAAGGACTCTTGCATTTCTTTGGCTTTTTCACATTTCCATTATTCATCATGGTTTGTAATGAATTTTCTGATGTGAGCTTTGGTTTTGAGGCTGCAATATGGAGTTCAGGGTAACGGAGGAATGGTCTTTTTCAAACAGGGCACAGCTGTTGGCCTGCTCCAATTCTGGCTTGCTGTCATTGTTTTGGGTGCCTCAGCTGACTTTTAGTTTCTTGAGAGGCAATTTCCTAAATGTTTTCTGGGTCTGAATTGGGTTTGCCTTCTTCCTTCCCAAATGTTGTATTCTGATGCCATACAAACAAGAGTTTGGGGAGAGTAGCCATTATGAAATAAAAACACAACAAATAGGCATTTGAAGCTTTGAAATCTACAGGTAACACGACCAAGGTGAGGTTTTGTGTTTTGGAAAATCAAATGGAACACTTTGGCTGAGGTGACAGATATTAATTGCCTCCAAACTGAGTTTCACTGTGTTTCTCCAGTTAATTCACTCAGAATTCCACAGGCTGTCAGCTGGAGGGGTGGATGTATCTGGGAACAACCAGTTTCCTTGCGACTAAATCAAGCCCAATATCATTATGGATTCTTCCATTTCTTTGGCTTTTTTATCATTTTTCTTATTTTTTATGGTTTGTAATGAATTTTCTGATGTGAGCTTTGGTTTTGAGGCTGCAATATGGAGTTCATGGCACAAGAGGAAGGTTCTATTTCAATCAGGGCATAGCTGTTGTCTTGCTCCAATTCTGGCTTGCTGTCATTGTTTTCGATACCTCAGCTAATTTGTGGTTTCTTGAGCGGCAATTTCCTAAATGTTTTGTGCATCTGAGTTGGTTTTTCCTTCTTCCTTCCCTAATTTTGTATTCTGAGGCAACACAAACAAGAGTTTGGACAGAGTAGCAATAATGAAATAAAAACCACAACAAATAGGCATTTGAAGCTTAGAAATCTACAGGTAACATTACCAAGGTGAGTTTTTGTGCTTTGGAAAAAAAAATGGAACACTTTGGCTGAGGTGACAGATATTAATTGCCTCCAAACTGAGTTTCACTGCGATATCCAGGTGAATTCAGTCAGAATTCCACAGGCAGTCTGCTGGAGGGGTGGATGAATCCAGGAACAGCCAGTTTCTTTGCAACTAAATCAAGCCCAATATCATTATTGATTCTTGCATTTCTTTGGCTTTTTTCTCCTTTTTCTTATTTATCATGGGTTGTAATGAATTTTCTGATGTCAGCTTTGGTTTTGAGGCTGCAATATGGAGTTCAGGGCACCGGGGGAATGGACCTTTTAAACAGGGCAAAGCTGTTGGCCTGCTCCAATTCTGGCTTGCTGTCTTTGTTTTGAGCCTCAGCCGATTTGTGGTTTCCTGAGCTGCAATTTCCTACATGTTTTCTGCGTCTGAGTTGGTTTTGCCTTCTACCTTCCCAAATTTTGTATTCTGATTTCTACAAACAAGAGTTTGGGGAGAGTAGCCATTATGACATAAAAAACACAGCAAATAGGATTTTGAAGCTTATAAATCTACAGGTAACATGACCAAGGGGAGTTTTTGTGTTTTGGAAAATCAAATGGAACACTTTGGCTGAGGTGACAGATATTAATTGCCTCCAAACTGAGTTTCACTGCGATTTTCAGGTTAATTCAGTCAGAATTGCACAGGCAGTCAGCTGGAGGGGTGGATGAATCCGGGAACAGCCGGTTTCCTTGCGACTGAATCAAGCCCAATATCATTATGAATTCTTGCATTTCTTTGGCTTTTTTCTATGTTTTCTTATTTATCATGGTTTGTAATGAATTTTCTGATGTGAGCTTTGGTTTTGAGGCTGCAGTATGGAGTTCACGGCACTGGAAGTATGGTCATTTTAAACAGGGTACAGCTGTGGCTTGCTCCAATTCTGGCTTGCCTTCTTTGTTTTGGGTGCCTCAGCTGATTTTGGTTTCTTGAGCGGCAATTTTTTAAATGTTTTCTGGGTCTGAGTTGGTTTTACCGTCTTCGTATCCAAATTTTCTTTTCTGCTGCCATACAAACAAGAGTTTGGGCAGAATAGCCATTATGAAATAAAAAACACAACAAATAGGCGTTTGAAGCTTAGAAATCTACAGGTAACATGACCAAGGTGATTTTTTGTGTTTTGGAAAATCAAATGGAACACTTTGGCTGAGGTGACAGATAGTAATTGCCTCCAAACGGAGTTTCACTGTGATTTTCCGGTTAATTCAGTTAGAAATCCACAGGCAGTCAGCTGGAGGGCTGGATGAATCCGGGAACAGCCAGTTTCCTTGCGACTGAATCAAGCCCAATATTATGGATTCTTGCATTTCCTTGTCTTTTTTCTCATTTTTCTTATTTTGTATGGTTTGTAATGAATTTTCTGATGTGAGCTTTGGTTTTGAGGTTGCAATATGGAGTTCAGGGCAGAAGAGGTAGGTTCTTTTTCAATCAGGGTACAGCTGTTGGCTTGCTCCAATTCTGGCTTGCTATCATTGTTTTGGGTGCCTCAGCTGACTTTTGGTTTCTTGAGTGGCAATTTCCTAAATGTTTTCTGGGTCTGAGTTGGTTTTGCCTTCTTCCTTCCCAAATTATGTATTCTGATGCCATAGAAACAAGAGTTTCAGCAGAGTAGCCACTATGAAATAAAAAACACAACAAATAGGCGTTTAAACCTTCAAAATCTACCAGTAACATGACCAAAGTGAGTTTTTGTGTTTTGGAAAATCAAATGGAACACTTTGGCTGAGGTGACAGATAGTAATTGCCTCCAAACAGAGTTTCACTGCGATTTTCAGGTTAATTCAGTCAGAATTCCACAGGCTGTCAGCTGGAGGTGTGGATGAATCCGGGAACAGCCGGTTTCCTTGTGACTATTCAGGCCAAATGTCATTATGGATTCTTGCATTTCTTTGGATTTTTTCTATGTTTTCTTATTTATCATGGATTGTAATGAATTTTCTGATGTGAGCTTTGGTTTTGAGGCTGCAATATGGAGTTCAGGGCACCAGAGGAATGGCCTTTTTCAAACAGGGCACAGCTGTTGGCCTGCTTCAATTCTGGCTTGCTGTCATTGTTTTGGGTGCCTCAGCTGATTTTTGGTTTCTTGAGCGGCAATTTCCTAAATGTTTTCGGGGTCTGAGTTGGTTTTGCCTTCTTCCTTCCCAAATTATGTATTCTGATGGCACACAAACAAGAGTTTGGGCAGATTAGCCATTATGAAATAAAAAACACAAGAAATAGGCGTTTAAACCTACAAAATCTACTGGTAACTTGACCAAGGTGAGTTTTTGTGTTTTGGAAAAACAAATGGAACACTTTGGCTGAGGTGACAGATAGTAATTGGCTCCAAACTGAGTTTCACTGGGATTTTCAGGTGAATTCAGTCAGAATTCCACAGGCAGTGAGCTGGAGCAGAGGATGAATCCGGGAACAGCCGGTTTCCTTGTGACTAAATCCAGCCGAATATCATTATGTATTCTTGCATTTCTTTGGCTTTTTTCTCTGTTTTCTTATTTATCATGGTTTGTAATGAATTTTCTGATGTGAGCTTTGGTTTGTGGCTGAATATGGAGTTCAGGGCACCAGAGGAATGGTCTTTTTCAAACGGGGCACAGCTGTTGGCCTGCTCCAATTCTGGCTTCCTGTCATTGTTTTGAGTACCTCAGCCGATTTGTGGATTCTGTGCGGCAATTTCCTAAATGTTTTCTGGGTCTGAGTTGGTTTTGCCTTCTTCCTTCCCAAATTTTGTATTCTGACGGCATACAAACAAGAGTTTGGGGAGAGTAGCCATTATGAAATGAAACACAAAACAAACAGGCATTTGAAGCTTAGAAATCTACAGGTAACATGACCAAGGTGAGTTTTTGTGTTTTGGAATATAAAATGGAACACTTTGGCTGTGGTGACAGATATTAATTGCCTCCAAACTGAGTTTCACTGCGATTTTCATGTTAATTCAGTCAGAATTCCACAGGCAGTCAGCTGGAGGGCTGGATGAATCCAGGAACAGCCGGTTTCCTTGTGACTGAATCAAGCCCAATATCATTATGGATTCTTGCATTTCTTTGGCTTTTTTCTCCTTTTTCTTATTTATCATGGTTTGTAATGAATTTTCTGATGTGAGCTTTGGTTTTGAGGCTGCAATATGGAGTTTAGGGCACCGGGGGAATGGTCTTTTTCAAACAGGGCACAGCTGTTGACCTGCTCCAATTCTGGCTTGCTGTCATTGTTTTGGGTGCCTCAGCCGATATGTGGTTTGTGAGTGGCAATTTCCTAAATGTTTTCTGGGTCTGAGTTGGTTTTGCCTTCTTCCTTCCCAAATTTTGTATTCTGACGCCATACAAACAAGAGTTTCAGCAGAGTAGCCATTATGAAATAAAAAACACAAGAAATAGGCGTTTGAAGCTTAGAAATCTACAGGTAACATGACAAAGGTGAGTTTTTGTGTTTTGCAAAATAAAATGGAACACTTTAGCTGAGGTGACAGATATTAATTGTCTCCTATATGAGTTTCACTGCTATTTTGAGGTTAATTCAGTCAGAATTCCATAGGCAGTCAGCTGGAGGGGTGGATGAATCCGGGAACAGCCGGTTTCCTTGCGACTATATCAAGCCCGATATCATTACAGATTCTTGCATTTCTTTGGCTTTTTTCTCCTTTTTCTTATTTATCATGGTTTGTAATGAATTTTCTGATGTGAGCTTTGGTTCTGAGGCTGGCATATTGAGTTCAGGGTAAAAGAGGAAGGTTCTTTTTCAAACAGGGTACCGCTGTTGGCTTGCTCCAATTATGGCTTGCTGTCATTGTTGTGGGTGCCTCAGCTGACTTGGTTTCTTGAGTGGCAATTTCCTAAATGTTTTCTGGGTCTGAGTTGGTTTTGCCTTCTTCCTTCCCAAATTTTGTATTCTGACGCCAAACAAACAAGAGTTTGGGCAGAGTAGCCATTATGAAATGAAAAACACAACAAATAGGCATTTGAAGCTTAGAAATCTACAGGTAACGCGACCAAGGTGATTTTTTGTGTTTTGGAAAATAAAATGGAACACTTTGGCTGAGGTGACAGATATTAATTGCCTCCAAACTGAGTTTCACTGCGATTTTCAGGTTAATTCAGTCAGAATTCCACAGGCAGTGAGCTGGAGCAGAGGATGAATCCAGGTACAGCCGGTTTCCTTGTGACTAATAAGGCCAAATGTCATTATGGATTCTTGCATTTCTTTGGCTTTTTTCTCTGATTTCCTATTTATCATGGTTTGTAATGAATTTTCTGATGTGAGCTTTGGTTTTATGGCTGCAATATGGAGTTCAGAGCACCGGGGGAATGGTCTTTTTCAAACAGGGCACAGCTGTTGGCTTGCTCCAATTCTGGCTTGCTGTCATTGCTTTGGGTGCCTCAGCCGATATGTGGTTTGTGAGCGGCAATTTCCTAAATATTTCTGGGTCTGAGTTGGTTTTGCCTTCTTCCTTCCCAAATTTTGTATTCTGACGCCATACAAACAAGAGTTTCGGCAGAGTAGCCATTATGAAATAGAAAAACACAACAAATAGGCGTTTGAAGCTTAGAAATCTACAGGTAACACGACCAAGGTGAGATTTGTGTTTTGCAAAATCAAATGGAACACTTTGGCTGAGGTGACAGATATTAATTGCCTCCAAAGTGCGTTTCACTGCGATTTTCAGGTTAATTCAGTCAGAATTACACAGGCAGTCAGCTGGAGGGGCGGATGATTCCGGGAACAGCCGGTTTCCTTGTGACTGAATCAAGCCCAATATCATTATGGATTCTTGCTTTTCTTTTCTTTTTTCTCCTTTTTCTTATTTATCATGGTTTGTAATGAATTTTCTGATGTGAGCTTTGGTTCTGAGGCTGGCATATTGAGTTCAGGGCAGAAGAGGAAGGTTCTTTTTCAAACAGGGCACAGCTGTTGGCTTGCTCTAATTCTGGCTTGCTGTCATTGCTTTGGGTGCCTCAGCTAACTTTTGGTTTCTTGAGTGGCAATTTCCTGAATATTTTCTGGGTCTGAGTTGGTTTTGCCTTCTTCCTTCCCAAATTTTGTATTCTGACGCCAAACAAACAAGAGTTTGGGCAGAGTAGCCATTATGAAATAAAAAACACAACAAATAGGCGTTTGAAGCTTAGAAATCTACAGGTAACATGACCAAGGTGAGTTTTTGTGTTTTGGAAAATAAAATGGAACACTTTGGCTGAGGTGACAGATATTAATTGCCTCCAAACTGAGTTTCACTGCGATTTTCAGGTTAATTCAGTCAGAATTCCACAGGCAGTCAACTGGAGGGGTGAATGAATCCGCGAACAGCCGGCTTCCATGTGACTAAATCAAGCCCAATAACATTACGGATTCTTGCATTTCTTTGGCTTTTTTCTCCTTTTTCTTATTTATCATGGTTTGTAATGAATTTTCTGATGTGAGCTTTGGTTGAGGCTGCAATATGGAGTTCAGGGAGCAAGAGGAAGTTTCTGTTTCAAACAGGGCACGGCTATTGGCCTGCCCCAATTCTGGCTTGCTTTCATTGTTTTGGGATCCTCAGCTGACTTTTGGTTTCTTGAGTGGAAATTTGCGAAATGTTTTCTGGGTCTGAGTTGGTTTTGCCTTCTTCCTTCCCAAATTTTGTATTCTGACGCCATACAAACAAGAGTTTGGGTAGAATAGCCATTATGAAATAAAAAACACAACAAATAGGCGTTTGAAGCTTAGAAATCTACAGGTAACACGACCAAGGTGAGTTTTTGTGTTTTGCAAAATAAAATGGAACACTTTAGCTGAGGTGACAGATATTAATTGTCTCCTATATGAGTTTCACTGCTATTTTGAGGTTAATTCAGTCAGAATTCCATAGGCAGTCAGCTGGATGGGTGGATGAATCCGGGAATAGCCGCTTTCCTTGCGACTATATCAAGCCCGATATCATTACAGATTCTTGCATTTCTTTGGCTTTTTTCTCCTTTTTCTTATTTATCATGGTTTGTAATGAATTTTCTGATGTGAGCTTTGGTTCTGAGGCTGGCATATTGAGTTCAGGGTAAAAGAGGAAGGTTCTTTTTCAAACAGGGTACCGCTGTTGGCTTGCTCCAATTATGGCTTGCTGTCATTGTTGTGGGTGCCTCAGCTGACTTGGTTTCTTGAGTGGCAATTTCCTAAATGTTTTCTGGGTCTGAGTTGGTTTTGCCTTCTTCCTTCCCAAATTTTGTATTCTGACGCCATACAAACAAGAGTTTGGGCAGAGTAGCTATTATGAAATAAAAAACACAACAAATAGGCATTTGAAGCTTAGAAATCTACAGGTAACATGACCAAGGTGAGTTTTTGTGTTTTGGAAAATAAAATGGAACACTTTGGCTGAGGTGACAGATATTAATTGCCTCCAAACTGAGTTTCACTGCGATTTTCAGGTTAATTCAGTCAGAATTCCACAGGCAGTGAGCTGAAGCAGAGAATGAATCCAGCTACAGCCGGTTTCCTTGTGACTAATAAGGCCAAATGTCATTATGGATTCTTGCATTTCTTTGGCTTTTTTCTCTGATTTCCTATTTATCATGGTTTGTAATGAATTTTCTGATGTGAGCTTTGGTTTTATGGCTGCAATATGGAGTTCAGAGCACCGGGGGAATGGTCTTTTTCAAACAGGGCACAGCAGTTGGCCTGCTCCAATTCTGGCTTGCTGTCATTGTTTTGGGTGCCTCAGCCGATATGTGGTTTGTGAGCGGCAATTTCCTAAATGTTTTCTGGGTCTGAGTTGGTTTTGCCTTCTTCCTACCCAAATTTTGTATTCTGACGCCATACAAACAAGAGTTTCGGCAGAGTAGCCATTATGAAATAGAAAAACACAACAAATAGGCGTTTGAAGCTTAGAAATCTACAGGTAACACGACCAAGGTGAGATTTGTGTTTTGCAAAATCAAATGGAACACTTTGGCTGAGGTGACAGATATTAATTGCCTCCAAAGTGAGTTTCACTGCGATTTTCAGGTTAATTCAGTCAGAATTACACAGGCAGTCAACTGGAGGGACGGATGATTCCGGGAACAGCCGGTTTCCTTGTGACTGAATCAAGCCCAATATCATTATGGATTCTTGCTTTTCTTTTCTTTTTTCTTTTTTTCTTATTTATCATGGTTTGTAATGAATTTTCTGATGTGAGCTTTGGTTCTGAGGCTGGCATATTGAGTTCAGGGCAGGAGAGGAAGGTTCTTTTTCAAACAGGGCACAGCTGTTGGCTTGCTCTAATTCTGGCTTGCTGTCATTGCTTTGGGTGCCTCAGCTAACTTTTGGTTTCTTGAGCGGCAATTTCCTGAATATTTTCTGGGTCTGAGTTGGTTTTGCCTTCTTCCTTCCCAAATTTTGTATTCTGACGCCAAACAAACAAGAGTTTGGGCAGAGTAGCCATTATGAAATAAAAAACACAACAAATAGGCGTTTGAAGCTTAGAAATCTACAGGTAACATGACCAAGGTGATTTTTTGTGTTTTGGAAAATAAAATGGAACACTTTGGCTGAGGTGACAGATATTAATTGCCTCCAAACTGAGTTTCACTGCGATTTTCAGGTTAATTCAGTCAGAATTCCACAGGCAGTCAACTGGAGGGGTGAATGAATCCGCGAACAGCCGGCTTCCATGTGACTAAATCAAGCCCAATAACATTACGGATTCCTGCATTTCTTTGGCTTTTTTCTCCTTTTTCTTATTTATCATGGTTTGTAATGAATTTTCTGATATGAGCTTTGGTTTTGAGGCTGCAAAATGGAGTTCAGGGAGCAAGAGGAATGTTCTGTTTCAAACAGGGCACAGCTATTAGCCTGCCTCAATTCTGGCTTGCTTTCATTGTTTGGGATCCTCAGCTGATTTGTGGTTTCTTGAGTGGCAATTTGCTAAATGTTTTCTGGGTCTGAGTTGTTTTTCCCTTCTTCCTTCCCAAATTTTGTATTCTGACGCCATACAAGCAAGAGTTTGGGTAGAATAGCCATTATGAAATAAAAAACACAACAAATAGGCATTTGAAGTTTAGAAATCTACAGGTAACACGACCAAGGTGAGTTTTTGTGTTTTGCAAAATAAAATGGAACACTTTAGCTGAGGTGACAAATATTAATTGTCTCCAAAATGAGTTTCACTGCTATTTTGAGGTTAATTCAGTCAAAATTCCATAGGCAGTCAGCTGGAGGGGTGGATGAATCCGGGAACAGCCGGTTTCCTTGCGACTATATTAAGCCCGATATCATTACAGATTCTTGCATTTCTTTGGCTTTTTTCTCCTTTTTCTTATTTATCATGGTTTGTAATGAATTTTCTGATGTGAGCTTTGGTTCTGAGGCTGGCATATTGAGTTCAGGGTAAAAGAGGAAGGTTCTTTTTCAAACAGGGTACCGCTATTGGCTTGCTCCAATTATGGCTTGCTGTCATTGTTGTGGGTGCCTCAGCTGACTTGGTTTCTTGAGTGGCAATTTCCTAAATGTTTTCTGGGTCTGAGTTGGTTTTGCCTTCTTCCTTCCCAAATTTTGTATTCTGACGCCATACAAACAAGAGTTTGGGCAGAGTAGCCATTATGAAATAAAAAACACAACAAATAGGCATTTGAAGCTTAGAAATCTACAGGTAACACGACCAAGGTGATTTTTTGTGTTTTGGAAAATCAAATGGAACACTTTGGCTGAGGTGACAGATATTAATTGCCTCCAAACTGAGTTTCACTGCGATTTTCAGGTTAATTCAGTCAGAATTCCACAGGCAGTGAGCTGGAGCAGAGGATGAATCCAGCAACAGCCGGTTTCCTTGTGACTAATAAGGCCAAATGTCTTTATGGATTCTTGCATTTCTTTGGCTTTTTTCTCATTTTTCTTATTTATCATGGTTCGTAACGAATTTTCTGATGTGAGCTTTGGTTTTATGGCGGCAATATGGAGTTCAGGGCACCGGGGGAATGGTCTTTTTCAACAGGGCACAGCTGTTGGGCTGCTCCAATTCTGGCTTGCTGTCATTGTTTTGGGTGCCTCAGTCGATATGTGGTTTGTGAGCGGCAATTTCCTAAATATTTTCTGGGTCTGAGTTGGTTTTGCCTTCTTCCTTCCCAAATTTTGTATTCTGACGGCATACAAACAAGAGTTTGGTGAGAGTAGCCATTATGAAATGAAACACACAACAAATAGGCATTTGAAGCTTAGAAATCTACAGGTAACACGACCAAGGTGAGTTTTTGTGTTTTGGAAAATCAAATGGAACACTTTGGCTGAGGTGATAGATATTAATTGCCTCAAAACTGAGTTTCACTGTGATTTTCAGGTTAATTCAGTCAGAATTACACAGACAGTCAGCTGGAGGGGTGGATGATTCCGGGAACAGCCGGTTTCCTTGTGACTGAATCAAGCCCAATATCATTATGGATTCTTGCTTTTCTTTTGTTTTTTTCTCCTTTTTCTTATTTATCATGGTTTGTAATGAATTTTCTGATGTGAGCTTTGCTTTTGCGGCTGGCATATTGAGTTCAGGGCAGAAGAGGAAGGTTCTTTTTCAAACAGGGCACAGCTGTTGGCTTGCTCTAATTCTGGCTTGCTGTCATTGCTTTGGGTGGCTCAGCTGACTTTTGGTTTCTTGAGTGGCAATTTCCTAAATGTTTTCTGGGTCCGAGTTGGTTTTGCCTTATTCCTTCCCAAATTTTGTATTCTGACGCCATACAAACAAGAGTTTGGGCAGAGCAGCCATTATGAAATAAAAAACACAACTAATAGGCGTTTGAAGCTTAGAAATCTACAGGTAACACGACCAAGATGAGTTTTTGTGTTTTGGAAAATCAAATGGAACACTTTGGCTGAGGTGACAGATATTAATTGCCTCCAAACTGAGTTTCACTGCGATTTTCAGCTTAATTCAGTCAGAATTCCACAGGCAGTCAGCTGGAGCAGTGGATGAATCCGGGAACAGCCGGTTTCCTTGCGACTATATCAACTCTGATTTCATTATGGATTCTTCCATTTCTTTGGCTTTTTTCTCCTTTTTCTTATTTATCATGGTTTGTAATGAATTTTCCGATGTGAGCTTTGGTTTTGAGGCTGCAATATGGACTTCAGGGCACCGGAGGAATGGTCTTTTTCAAGCAGGGCACAGCTGTTGGCCTGCTCCAATTCTGGCTTGCTGTCTTTGTTTTGGGTGCCTCAGCCGATTTGTGGTTTCTTGAGCAGCAATTTCCTAAATGTTTTCTCGGTCTCAGTTGCTTTTCCCTTCTACCTTCCCAAATTTTGTATTCTGACGCCATACAAACAAGACTGTGGGCAGAGTAGCCATTATGAAATAAAACACAAAACAAATAGGCGTTTGAAGCTTAGAAATCTACAGGTAACACGACCAAGGTGAGTTTTTGTGTTTTGGAAAATAAAATGGAACACTTTGGCTGAGGTGACAGATATTAATTGCCTCCAAACTGTGTTTCCCTGCGATTTTCAGGTTAATTCAGTCAGAAATCCACAGGCCGTCAGCTGGAGGGCTGGATGAATCCGGGAACAGCCGGTTTCCTTGCGACTAAATCAAGCCCAATATCATTATGGTTTCTTGTATTTCTTTTGCTTTTTTCTCTTTTCTCTAATTTATCATGGTTTGTAATGAATTTTCTGATGTGAGCTTTGGTTTTGAGGCTGCAATATGGAGTTCAGGGCACAAGAGGAAGGTTCTTTTTCAAAAAGGGTAAAGCTGTTGGCTTGCTCCAATTCTGGCTTGCTGTCATTGTTTTGGGTGCCTTAGCCGATTTGTATTTCTTGAGCGGTAATTTCCTAAATGTTTTCTGGGTCTGAGTTGGTTTTGCCTTCTTCCTTCCCAAATGTTGTATTCTGACGCAATACAAACAAGAGTTTGGACAGAGTAGCCATTATGAATTAAAAAAGACAACAAATAGGCATTTGAACCTTAGAAATCTACAGGTAACACGACCAAGGTGAGGTTTTGTGTTTTGGAAAATCAAATGCAACACGTTGGCTGAAGTGACAGATATTAATTGCCTCCAAACTGAGTTTCACTGCGATTTTCAGGTTAATTCAGTGAGAATTCCACAGGCAGTCAGCTGGAGGGGTGGATGAACCCGGGAACAGCTGGTTTCCTTGCAACTTAATCAAGCCCTATATCATTATGGATTCTTGCATTTTTTTGTTTTTTTCTCATTTTTCTTATTTATCATGGTTTGTAATAAATTTTCTGCTGTAAGCTTTGGTTTTGAGGCTGGTATATTGAGTTCAGGGCACAAGAGGAAGGTTTTTTTTCTATCAGGGCACAGCTGTTGGCTTGCTCAAATTCTGGCTTGCTGTCGTAGTTTTGAGTGCCTCAGCCGATTTTGGTTTCTTGAGCAGGAATTTCCTAAATGTTTTCTGGGTCTGAGTTGGTTTTGCCTTCTTCCTTCCCAAATTTTGTATTCTGACGCCATACAAACAAGAGTTTCAGTGGAGTAGCCATTATGAAATAAAAACACAACAAATAGGCGATTGAACCTTAGAAATCTACAGGTAACACAACCAAGGTGAGTTTTTGTGTTTTTGAAAATCAAATGGAACACTTTGGCTGAGGTGACAGATATTAATTGCCTCCAAACTGAGTTTCCCTGGGATTTTCAGCTTAATTCAGTCAGAATTCCACAGGCAGTCAGCTGGAGCAGTGGATGAATCCGGGAACAGCCGGTTTCCTTGCGACTATATCAACTCCGATTTCATTATGGATTCTTCCATTTCTTTGGCTTTTTTCTCCTTTTTCTTATTTATCATGGTTTGTAATGAATTTTCTGATTTGAGCTGTGGTTTTGAGGCTGGCATATTGAGTTCAGGGCACGAGAGGAATGGTCTTTTTCAAACAGGGCAAAGCTGTTGACCTGCTTCAATTCTGGCTTACTGTCATTGTTTTGGGTGCCTCAGCCGATTTGTGGTTTCTTGAGCCTCAATTTCCTAAATGTTTTCTGGGTCTGACTTGCTTTTCCCTTCTTCCTTCCCAAATTTTGTATTCTGACGCCATACAAACAAGACTGTGGGCAGAGTAGCCATTATGAAATAAAACACAAAACAAATAGGCATTTGAAGCATAGAAATCTACAGGAAACACGACCAAGGTGAGGTTTTGTGTTTTGGAAAATCAAATGGAACACTTTGGCTGTGGTGACAGATATTAATTGCCTCCAAACTGAGTTTCCCTGCGATTTTCAGGTTAATTCAGTCAGAATTACACAGGCAGTCAGCTGGAGGGGTGGATGATTCCGGGAACAGCCGGTTTCCTTGCGACTGAATCAAGCCCAATATCATCATGGATTCTTGCTTTTCTTTTGTTTTTTTCTCCTTTTTCTTATTTATCATGGTTTGTAATGAAATTTCTGATGTGAGCTTTGGTTCTGAGGCTGGCATATTGAGTTCAGGGCAGAAGAGGAAGGTTCTTTTTCAAACAGGGCACAGCTGTTGGCTTGCTCTAATTCTGGCTTGCTGTCATTGCTTTGGGTGGCTCAGCTGACTTTTGGTTTCTTGAGCGGCAATTTCCTAAATGTTTTCTGGGTCCGAGTTGGTTTTGCCTTCTTCCTTCCCAAATTTTGTATTCTGACGCCATACAAACAAGAGTTTGGGCAGAGCAGCCATTATGAAATAAAAAACACAACTAATAGGCGTTTGAAGCTTAGAAATCTACAGGTAACACGACCAAGGTGAGTTTTTGTGTTTTGGAAAATCAAATGGAACACTTTGGCTGAGGTGACAGATATTAATTGCCTCCAAACTGAGTTTCACTGTGATTTTCTGGTTAATTCAGTCAGAATTCCACAGGCAGTCAGCTGGAGCAGTGGATGAATCCGGGAACAGCCGGTTTCCTTGCGACTATATCAACTCTGATTTCATTATGGATTCTTCCATTTCTTTGGCTTTTTTCTCCTTTTTCTTATTTATCATGGTTTGTAATGAATTTTCCGATGTGAGCTTTGGTTTTGAGGCTGCAATATGGACTTCAGGGCACCGGAGGAATGGTCTTTTTCAAGCAGGGCACAGCTGTTGGCCTGCTTCAATTCTGGCTTGCTGTCTTTGTTTTGGGTGTCTCAGCCGATTTGTGGTTTCTTGAGCAGCAATTTCCTAAATGTTTTCTGGGTCTCAGTTGCTTTTCCCTTCTACCTTCCCAAATTTTGTATTCTGACGCCATACAAACAAGACTGTGGGCAGAGTAGCCATTATGGAATAAAACACAAAACAAATAGGCGTTTGAAGCTTAGAAATCTACAGGTAACACGACCAAGGTGAGTTTTTGTGTTTTGGAAAATCAAATGGAACACTTTGGCTGAGGTGACAGATATTAATTGCCTCCAAACTGTGTTTCCCTGCGATTTTCAGGTTAATTCAGTCAGAATTACACAGGCAGTCAGCTGGAGGGGTGGATGATTCCGGGAACAGCCGGTTTCCTTGCGACTGAATCAAGCCCAATATCATCATGGATTCTTGCTTTTCTTTTGTTTTTTTTCTCCTTTTTCTTATTTATCATGGTTTGTAATGAAATTTCTGATGTGAGCTTTGGTTCTGAGGCTGGCATATTGAGTTCAGGGCAGAAGAGGAAGGTTCTTTTTCAAACAGGGCACAGCTGTTGGCTTGCTCTAATTCTGGCTTGCTGTCATTGCTTTGGGTGGCTCAGCTGACTTTTGGTTTCTTGAGCGGCAATTTCCTAAATGTTTTCTGGGTCCGAGTTGGTTTTGCCTTATTCCTTCCCAAATTTTGTATTCTGACGCCATACAAACAAGAGTTTGGGCAGAGCAGCCATTATGAAATATAAAACACAACTAATAGGCGTTTGAAGCTTAGAAATCTACAGGTAACACGACCAAGGTGAGTTTTTGTGTTTTGGAAAATCAAATGGAACACTTTGGCTGAGGTGACAGATATTAATTGCCTCCAAACTGAGTTTCACTGCGATTTTCTGGTTAATTCAGTCAGAATTCCACAGGCAGTCAGCTGGAGCAGTGGATGAATCCGGGAACAGCCGGTTTCCTTGCGACTATATCAACTCTGATTTCATTATGGATTCTTCCATTTCTTTGGCTTTTTTCTCCTTTTTCTTATTTATCATGGTTTGTAATGAATTTTCCGATGTGAGCTTTGGTTTTGAGGCTGCAATATGGACTTCAGGGCACCGGAGGAATGGTCTTTTTCAAGCAGGGCACAGCTGTTGGCCTGCTTCAATTCTGGCTTGCTGTCTTTGTTTTGGGTGTCTCAGCTGATTTGTGGTTTCTTGAGCAGCAATTTCCTAAATGTTTTCTGGGTCTCAGTTGCTTTTCCCTTCTACCTTCCCAAATTTTGTATTCTGACGCCATACAAACAAGACTGTGGGCAGAGTAGCCATTATGGAATAAAACACAAAACAAATAGGCGTTTGAAGCTTAGAAATCTACAGGTAACACGACCAAGGTGAGTTTTTGTGTTTTGGAAAATCAAATGGAACACTTTGGCTGAGGTGACAGATATTAATTGCCTCCAAACTGTGTTTCCCTGCGATTTTCAGGTTAATTCAGTCAGAAATCCACAGGCCGTCAGCTGGAGGGCTGGATGAATCCGGGAACAGCCGGTTTCCTTGCGACTAAATCAAGCCCAATATCATTATGGTTTCTTGTATTTCTTTGGCTTTTTTCTCTTTTCTCTAATTTATCATGGTTTGTAATGAATTTTCTGATGTGAGCTTTGGTTTTGAGGCTGCAATATGGAGTTCAGGGCACAAGAGGAAGGTTCTTTTTCAAAAAGGGTAAAGCTGTTGGCTTGCTCCAATTCTGGCTTGCTGTCATTGTTTTGGGTGCCTCCGCCGATTTGTATTTCTTGAGCGGCAATTTCCTAAATGTTTTCTGGGTCTGAGTTGGTTTTGCCTTCTTCCTTCCCAAATGTTGTATTCTGACGCAATACAAACAAGAGTTTGGACAGAGTAGCCATTATGAATTAAAAAAGACAACAAATAGGCATTTGAACCTTAGAAATCTACAGGTAACACGACCAAGGTGAGTTTTTGTGTTTTGGAAAATCAAATGCAACACGTTGGCTGAAGTGACAGATATTAATTGCCTCCAAACTGAGTTTCACTGCGATTTTCAGGTTAATTCAGTCAGAATTCCACAGGCAGTCAGCTGGAGGGGTGGATGAACCCGGGAACAGCTGGTTTCCTTGCAACTTAATCAAGAACAATATCATTATGGATTCTTGCATTTTTTTGGTTTTTTCTCATTTTTCTTATTTATCATGGTTTGTAATAAATTTTCTGTTGTAAGCTTTGGTTTTGAGGCTGGTATATTGAGTTCAGGGCACAAGAGGAAGGTTTTTTTTCTATCAGGGCACAGCTGTTGGCTTGCTCAAATTCTGGCTTGCTGTCATAGTTTTGAGTGCCTCAGCCGATTTTGGTTTCTTGAGCAGGAATTTCCTAAATGTTTTCTGGGTCTGAGTTGGTTTTGCCTTCTTCGTTCCCAAATTTTGTGTTCTGACGCCATACAAACAAGAGTTTCAGTGGAGTAGCCATTATGAAATAAAAACACAACAAATAGGCGTTTGAACCTTAGAAATCTACAGGTAACACAACCAAGGTGAGTTTTTGTGTTTTGGAAAATAAAATAAAACAGTTTGGCTGAGGTGACAGATATTAATTGCCTCCAAACTGAGTTTCCCTGGGATTTTCAGCTTAATTCAGTCAGAATTCCACAGGCAGTCAGCTGGAGCAGTGGATGAATCCGGGAACAGCCGGTTTCCTTGCGACTATATCAACTCCGATTTCATTATGGATTCTTCCATTTCTTTGGCTTTTTTCTCCTTTTTCTTATTTATCATGGTTTGTAATGAATTTTCTGATTTGAGCTGTGGTTTTGAGGCTGGCATATTGAGTTCAGGGCACGAGAGGAATGGTCTTTTTCAAACAGGGCAAAGCTGTTGGCCTGCTTCAATTCTGGCTTACTGTCATTGTTTTGGGTGCCTCAGCCAATTTGTGGTTTCTTGAGCCTCAATTTCCTAAATGTTTTCTGGGTCTGACTTGCTTTTCCCTTCTTCCTTCCCAAATTTTCTATTCTGACGCCATACAAACAAGACTGTGGGCAGAGTAGCCATTATGAAATAAAACACAAAACAAATAGGCATTTGAAGTATAGAAATCTACAGGAAACACGACCAAGGTGAGGTTTTGTGTTTTGGAAAATCAAATGGAACACTTTGGCTGAGGTGACAGATATTAATTGCCTCCAAACTGAGTTTCCCTGCGATTTTCAGGTTAATTCAGTCAGAATTCCACAGGCAGTCAGCTGGAGCAGTGGATGAATCCGGGAACAGCCGGTTTCCTTGCGACTAACTCAAGCCCAATATCATTCTTGATTCTTGCATTTCTTTGGCTTTTTTCTCCTTTTTCTTATTTATCATGGTTTGTAATGAATTTTCTGATGTGAGCTTTGGTTTTGAGGCTGGCAAATTGAGTTCAGGGCACGAGAGGAATGGTCTTTTTCAATCAGGGCACAGCTGTTGGCTTGCTCCATTTCTGGCTTGCTTTCCTTGTTTTGGGTGCCTCGGCCATTAGGAAAGAAAAAAAAAAACACAGAAAATTGCCCTTTCGGGAGTAGAAATCTACAGGCAGCACGACCAATATGAGTTTCTGTGTTTGGGAAATGACATGGAACCCTTTTCCTGAGGGGACAGATTCTAACTCCCTAAAAATTGAGTGTGAGTGCGATTTTGTGGTCAATTCACTCAGAATTCCAAAGTCAGTCTGTGGAAGGGGGCTATGAATCTGGAACCAGTCTGTTTCCTTGTGTCTAAATCCAGCCAAATATCACAAAGGACTCTTGCATTTCTTTGGCTTTTTCACATTTCCCTTATTTATCATGGTTTGTAATGAATTTTCTAATGTGAGCTTTGGTTTTGAGGCTGCAATATGGAGTTCAGAACACAAGAGGAATGGTCTTTTTCAAACAGGGCACAGCTGTTTGCTTGCTCCAATTCTGGCTTCCTGTCATTGTTTTGGGTGCCTCAGCCGATTTGTGGTTTCTTGAGTGGCAATTTCCTACATATTTTCTGGGTCTGAGTCGGTTTTGCCTTCTTATTCCCAAATTTTGTATTCTGATGCAATAGAAGCAAGATTTTGGACAGAGTAGACATTATGAAAGAAAAAAAAAACACAGCGCATTGTCCTTTTTGGATTGGAAATCTACAGGCAACACAACCAAGATGAGTTTCTGTGTTTTGGAAAATGATATGGAACCCTTCTGCTGAGGGGACAGATACTAATACCCTCCAAATTGAGTGTGAGTGTGATTTTGAGATGAATTCAATCAGATTCCAAAGTCAGTCTGTGGAAGGAGGACGAATCAGGAAACAGCCAGTTTCCTTGTGTCTAAATCCAGTCCAATATTACAAAGGACTCTTGCATTTCTTTGGTTTTTCCACATTTCCCTTATTTATCATGGTTTGTAATGAATTTTCTGATATGAGCTTTGGTTTTGAGGTGGCAATATGGAGTTCAGGGTAACAGAGGAATGGTCTTTTTCAAACAGGGCACAGCTGTTGGCTTGCTCCAATTCTGGCTTGCTGTCATTGTTTTGGGTGCCTCAGCTGACTTTTGGTTTCTTGAGCGGCAATTTCCTAAATGTTTTCTGGGTCTGAGTTGGTTTTGCCTTCTTCCTTCCCAAATGTTGTATTCTGACGCAATACAAACAAGAGTTTGGACAGAGTAGCCATTATGAATTAAAAAAGACAACTAATAGGTGTTTGAAGCTTAGAAATTTACAGGCAACATGACCAAGGTGAGTTTTTGTGTTTTGGAAAATCAAATGGAACACTTTGGCTGAGGTGACAGATATTAATTGCCTCCAAACTGAGTTTCACTGTGATTTTCAGGTTAATTCAGTCAGAATTCCACAAGCAGTCAGCTGGAGGGGTGAATGAATCCGGGAACGGCCGGTTTCCCTGCGACTAAATCAAGCCCAATATCATTATGGATTTTTGCATTTCTTTGGCTTTTTTCTCTTTTTTCTTATGTATCATGGTTTGTAATGAATTTTCTGATGTGAACTTTTGTTTTGAGCTGGCAATATTGAGTTCAGGTCACAAGAGGAATGGTCTTTTTCAATCAGGGCACAGCTGTTGGCTTGCTCCAATTCTGGCTTGCTGTCCTTGTTTTGGGTGCCTCAGCTGACTTTTGGTTTCTTGAGTGGCAGTTTCCTACATGTTTTCTGGGTCTGAGTCAGTTTTGCCTTCTTCCTTCCCAAATTTTGTATTCTGATGCAATACAAGCAAGATTTTGGACAGAGTTAGCTCTCTGTCCATTCTTCTGTCTCTTTACTAGATGAATAAAAAGACAGTGTAAAATGATTTGTAAAGAACTATAAGGGGTCAGCGCTGTGCTGCTGCTGCCAATTGAGGAGTGAAGCAGGAGATGGAAAACACCTCTCTCTCTCTCTCTCTCTCTCTCTGTGCCTCTCCTTCTCTGTTACTCTGACTTCTAAATAAAAAAATGAATCTTAAAAGAAGTATAAACATCAATAAAACACAAATGAAAATTGTATTCTCAAAACTGGATATTAAACCATGCCTTCTACACCTCTGTTAAAAGTTACATTCTATCATAGTCATTTATGATTTCTAGGGCCAAAGTAGTAAATAAGATTTTTCTGGAAGAGACAGAGGTTATGAGGGAGCCAGGATTTGGGGTCAGTTAGCAGAAGTGAGTGTCACTCTTTCAGATTTGATGCAGGAAAGGAACAGCAACTGATCCCTGAGATTTTGGTGTGGGAAGGAAAGGAAGGAGGGACTTAACAAAAGCAAATGCCCTCTGGTTGTGGGCACCCACCCCTGACTGCAGCTTTTCGGAGGAACAGCTGGTGTCTCTAGGGATGCTGCAGCCTGGACTCCATTTCCCAGAGTTCCCAGTAGCTCCGAGGTATTCTGCTTTCCAAATACCTGTGGGCATGCACCTGCCACTGCCAGTCCCTGGGGCTCAGAGTTGGACCAGGGGAGTTCATTCCTTGATCAGTGTCAACCCTGGGGGCTATGCTGCTCCTTCTCTGGCATTTACTGCAACTCCTGCTCTGCACGTGCGATCCAAGGCAGTTTCCGAGTGCTCACCCTGAGCCTGCCTCCTGCTGCTTCTTCCCTCTTCATCCACCAACTGTGGGTCCCACATGCCAGGGACTCTCTTCTCCACACTCCCAATTTCACTCCCCGTGTATCTGGAAGAAAGGGTACCTGCTCCAGGGACTTTCTGCTGCAGGTTTGGCATGCAGGAAGGGGCGGAGACACATGTGGGAGAAGTGTGCCAGCGATCCTGGCAGCTTCTCCCGAGGTCAGGGCTGGGACCCGGGCTGCTCTGTCTCCCACCTCTATTTCCCAGGCTCAAAGTGCCCGGACTCTCTCCTGCAGTACCTCACCTAAACTGTCCCTAATGTGCTTTATTTAGTGGTTACAGGAGAGAGGGGGCAGTGTTCTGGGAACCTGCATTCACAGGGAAGGAAGGCAGAAAGACTCCTGATCTCCACAGTTAAATAAGCCGGGTTCCCACTGTGGGTGGTCTCAGAATGCAGTCTGGCCTGGTCTCTTGATGTTTCCTGGGCTGGTTCCTGCAGGGTGGGGCTGGATGGCCCTCAGGAGGGAGCCTGGGGCAGCAGAGGGGTGGGCAGGAGGATCTGTCTAGGATCTGCCCCACTGCTCTCATCCTGCACCTCATCTTCCTGGTGGGGAGCAGTGTGAAGCGTGAATAGCTGCTTTGTGTGTTGATCCCTCTCAAGTATTAATTATCAAATTTTTCCAATGTGGAATTTGAAGCTGTTCCAGAAACATGGGGTGGGAAATCTCCCTTCTTTCAAACAGGCACAGAGACAGTGGAGGATCCAAGGAGTTTCTATTAATGGCCCTAGGCTCAGCTGGAATGATTTCCTGAGAATTGAGCATCAAATTCAAGTTTCTTAGCTGTTACAGCATTGGTGGGTTTAAATGGCAGCCTACATGATTAGAACCACATTTCCAATGGTCAGTGGGTCCAGTATGTTTGTAAAAGAGATGCCAGGGACAGATTTATTAGGACAGATTTATGACTGGAGTTTACAAAAGCAGAACTTAGGACATCTTCCCTCCCTAGACAAGATTTCAGTGGGCAGCTGTTTCACTCATTAATTGTGAGCATCCACTTTTAAAGGTTTGTGTTGGATGGGGTCCACTTCTCTTTCTTTGATGATGTATTTGGCTGCTTTTCATTTTCTGTCTTCAGCTATCTCTTCTCCTGTAAGCAAGGCTGTCAACTGTTTTGACCTGCCACTGATCCCTTTGCAAAGTGAGAAGGGAACCAAAATTAATGCAAGTCTACTGTGTTGTCAATAACTGGAGCTACTTTTTTAAAGATTTATTTATTCATTTGAAAGAGTTACACAGAGAGGAGAGAGAGAGAGAGAGAAAGAGAGAGAGGTCTTCCATCCGATGGTTCATTCCCCAATTGGCAGCAATAGCTGGAGGTATGCCAATTTGGAGCCAGTAGCCAGGAGCTCCTTCTGAGATGAAGCTGTTTTTTTAAATAATTATTTATTTATTTGAAAGGCAGAACTTTGTCCAGGTCTCATAGGTGGGTGCAGGAGATGAGGGGTTTGGGCCAACTTCTACTGTTTTCCCAGTCCACAGCAGAGAGCTGGATGGGAAGTGCAGCAGCCAGGATCCCAACCGGCACCCATATAGGATGCTGACAAGGCAGCAGTAGCTTTACCCACTATGCAACAGTGCTGCCCACTAACGGGAGCTCTTTTAATCTGAGTTTGCATAAAGAGGAGAATTACAGCATCATAAATACAGATAAGTAACAGTTTTTCTCTGCCCAGCACTTTATATTACCCAGTGCTCCACTGAGAATCTTACATTCCACACTGTGTAATTAAGAAGGCCAGTTACTTATCTTATTTTGGGTTCTGTGTTTAAACCCATGACACTTTTGACATGGGAGGATATTAGTTCTACAATTTCATAGAGACTGGTCTTTGGAAGCATCGATAGAAGTTATAACTGTGAGAGTGGTAAGAAAGAAGAGGGGAAGAAATAAGTGCCCCTTACCTCCCTCAGAGATGTCCACAAGTGCAGTAGACGATATGCCCTTATGGTTGACTTTCTGGGACAAACTGTGTTTGAGTGCTTCACATGTTCTGATAGAAAGGTGTTGCCACCAGGTTTTTAGTATATTTTGTTAGTTTTTAAAGATTTATTTATTTATTTGAAAATCAGAGTTACACAGAGAGAGAAGGAGAGGCAGAGAGAGAGAGAGAGAGAGAGAGAGAGAGAGAGGTCTTCCATCAGGTTCATTTCCCCAATGGCTTCATCATTGTGAACTTTGCTCAGTTCCTGACCTATACCTTTCCTTTAACCTAGTACTTTGCCATGTAGTAGCCCATGAAAACTGCAGACTGCATAAATTAATGAATACTTGGAGGGTTGTGATTTCTTAGAGGAACATCATGAGATAGGAGGAATAAAACAAAACAAAAGTATCCTCCGTATATAGAAGGTACACTGTTTTTGCAAGCCACAGCGAAGAGGAAGAAGCAGGAAAGTAGTGAGACTGGAAAGTTTGCGGCAAAGGTAATAGGCACTGGTCAAGAATTTAACAAGCCCATTAGGAAAACATTAAGGTTTCCTTACTTCCATGTAGACTCTGCCCTCTTATGGTGAACAGGGTCCTCTAAACCCACTTGTTGCACAAATGAAAACCCAAGCATTGTCTTCTCCCACAGATGGAGTCTGCTATTGGTTTTGATTTACATTTCCCTAATGGCTAGTGATATTGGGCATGTTCATCTATGTCTTGACCATTGAGATTTCTTCTTCTGAGAAACATCTGTTTTGATCCTTGCCCATTTCTTAGCTGTACATTTTGCTTCTTTTTTGGAGATTTTCCCAGTTCTATATATGTATGTTCTGGCTATCAATCTTTTGTCATAATCAGAGTTTTCAATGTTTCCTGCCATTCTGTCCATTGTATGTTCACTCTGTTGATTACTTTGTTGTGAAGATGTATCTTAATATGATATGCTCAAATTTCTATATTTTATTTTTGTTACTTGTGCTTTTGGAATCTTACCCAAAACTGTTATCTATGCTTATGTTTTATAGTTTCTCATATGTTTACTTAGTTTCTGGTTTTATATTTAGACTTTTAATTCACCTTGAGTTGCTTTTACATAGTGTATGAGGTTTTGGGTATATTTTCAGGCTTCTACATATGGATAATCACTTTCCTTTAAACCATATGCTAAAGGGGTTCTTCTTTCTCCTGTTTGTTTTCTTTCCTTTGTTAAATAGGAGTTGCCTGTAGAAAAGTCGGTTTATTTCAGCTGCCTATACTTTTACACTGAACTATGAGTCTGTTTTCCAACAGTGCTAACACTGTTTCTATATTTTTAAGATTTATTTATTTATTGGAAAGGCCAGATGCTTCTTCCAAGTCTCTCATGTGGGTGCCAGCACCGTAGAACACGGTCCATCTTCCACCAATTTCCCAGGTGCATTAGTAGGGAGCTGGATTGGAAGTGGAGCACCTGGTCTCCTAGCAGCAACATATGGGATGCATGCACAGCAGGTCAAGGCTTTAATCCACTACACCACAGCACCAAACACTTCCTTATTTACTTCTGCTGTGATCTTTCATTATTCACTTTTTTCTACTGCCCTGCAACTTGACTCCTTCCTGTTTTTTTTCTGGGTCCTGGACGATGGTAGTAGGTGGCTTCTGGGATCTTTTTGTGTTAGTAGATACTTGGTAATCTAAAATCACAGTTTTTAGTTTCTATATTTCTCTGCTAATCACTAGGACCTTCTGGATGACAATAGAAAATGCTGGCAGAAATGAGGATATATTAATTTGCTAAGAAAATACCACAGAGAATATGATTTAAATCATGGAATTTTACTTCTCAGAGTTGTAGAGCTTGAAAATATCAGATCAAGGTGCTTAAATAGGCTCGATTTTTCCAGAAGCCTTTCTCCGATGTGACAGACACATCTACCATTTGATCTGCTTAAAAGCACTTTCTTCAGGTAGAGTCATGTTGCTGGTTAGCACTTCCGTGTTAGAGTTTTAGGGAGGCACATTTCAGTCCATAACAGCAAAAGGGGCCCTGTGGTCTACTTCAATGACAGCCATCTCTGCGGAGGACAGAAAGTTTGGAATCAGCGTTAGGATTTCTCACAGTATTACTGTCAGTGCTATCTCCATCAAATGTGCATTCATGTACACACAAATCTACCTGTACTCATAAACACATTCAACAGTGGAAATGCCTGATGCTTGTGTATGGGTAACATCAATATAATAATCCATAAGATGGCCTATTAGCAGACATTAAAAAGAGAATTAGAAAGAATGACAACAAAATCTTCAGTTACCTATATTTATGTCTATATGTATGATATTCAGTATTTATAGTTGCTAAAAGATGAATACTGATGTGTGGGAATAAAAGCTAAACCTTACCTTGCAATATTGCAGCCTAGTCTACATGAAAGATGTCTTCCTAAAACCATTCCCTGGGCCCACTCTGTGGCATAGTAGATTAAGCATCCACCTGCAGCACCAGCATCCCACATGGGCACCAGTTTGAGTCCCTGCTCCTGCACTTCCAATCCAGCTCTTTACTAATGGCCTAGGAAAGCAGTGCAATATGCCCTGAGTTCTTGGGCCCCTGCACCCATGTGAGAGACCTGGAGGAAGCTGCTGACTCCTGGCTTCTGGCACCTGGCTTCAGATCGGCCCAGCTCCAGCCATTCTGGCCATTTAGGGGTGAACCAGTCGATAGAAGACCTCTCTTTCTCTTCTTCTCTATATCTGTAACTCTGCCTCACAATAAAGAAATACATTTTTTAAAAACCTTTCACATGTTAAATTTCTTAATTGTTTTAAAGATTTATTTATTTATGTACAAGTCGAGTTACAGACAGAGAGGAGAGACAGAGAGAAAGAGAGAGGTCTTCCATCTGGTGTTCACTCCCTAATTGATTGCAACTTCCAGAGCTGTGCTGATCTGAAGCCAGGAGCCAGGAGCTAGTTCCCGGTCTCCCAGATGGGTACAGGGGCCCAAAGACTTGGGCCATCTTCTACTACTTTGCCAGGCCATAGCAGAGAGCAGGATCAGAAGTGGAGCAGCTGAGTATTGAACCGGCCCCCATATGGGATGCTGGCGCTTCAGACCAGGGTGTTAACCTGCTCCACCACAGCACCGGTCCAACATTTTAAATTTCTGATACTCTAAAGTAGTACAGGACTGCATTACGTCTAGGAAAGATGCATTTAAAAATTATAAATCTAGTGCATTTTAGCAGAAGTTTTAACAAATACTTCTGATTTTCTCAGCATTATATATAAATAAATGACATAATGAGTCATTGTCAGATTTTTAGCTTTTGACAGCCACTTATAATATTTCACAGCTTTTTGAAATGTATTGCTAGTGTGTTTTTCTCAACACATGCACTGGATTTTACCAGTTTAGTGCACATGGAGTTGCCTCTTATAGGATTTGCATTTTAATGGGTTTTCATGGCACATGTAATCAACATCTGCAAAGCCTCTAAAACACATAAATAATAACATGAATCAGGCTTTTTTCTTAAATATTAATTTATTTATTTGAAAGAGTTGCACAAATAGAGAAGAGGTAGAGAGAGAGAGACAGACAGACAGAGACAGAGAGGTCTTCCATCGGCTGGTTTACTCCCAGTTGGCTGCAATGACTGGTCTGTGTCAATCTGAAGCCAGGAGCTTCTTTTCAGGGTCTTTCACATGTGTGCAAGGCCCCAAGGACTTGGGCCACCTTCTAATGCTTTCCCAGGACATAGCAGAGAGCTGGTTCAGAAGTGGAGCAGCCACGACTTGAACTGGCACCCATATGGCTTGCCAACACTGCAGGCAACAACTTTATCTGCTATGCCACAGCGCCAGCCCCACATTGCATCTTTTTAAGATGATATGGATTTAAGTTCATGAGAAATTATTAGCATAGTGGGAACTGATAGATATGCATGAAGCAGGATGGACTTGTTAGGAATGGTGATGTTAATTTTCTTATAAAATAAATAAATAAGAAATTAAATATGGTCAGACATAAATGAAGACTAAATTTTATTAGTGGTAATCCAGAAAACACTGATCTCAGGTCTTTTTCTTCCAGTGTTAAGTTTATATTTTTAAATGCATATTAAGTGAACAAATTTCATGTAATTTATATATACAGATTGAAGAGCAAACTGATAACATCCTATCCTATCTTCCCTTGTTCTCATATTTCCAACTCCCTCCTTCTTGTTTTATTTTCTTTTAATTTTGACAGCTGCATGCTTTGATTTTATTTTAGAATCACAAGCTTTAACCCTCTACAAAATAAAGAATTCAGCAAGTAGTAGCAGAAATATCAATGAGTATATGTTGTGTACTCTATCAAAGAGTACAGAAAAGTGCTATGAACAATACTCAAATCTCAAAATGTCAATTTAACTCATATGCTGCTTTTTGTTGTCTATATATTAATTACCACCAGTCAGAGAAAACATATGGTATTTGTCTTTTGGAGACTGGCTTCTTTCATGAAGCATACTTGTTTCCAGTTCATCCATTTAGTTACAGAAGATGGGATTTCATTCTCAATTATGGTTGAATAGTATTTTACACTGTATATATAGCTCATATTTTTGTTCCAGTCACCAGTTGATGGACATCTGGGTTGATTCCATGTTAGCTATTGTGAATTGAGCTGTAATAAACATGAGGGTACAGATAACTCATGCCTGTGCATATTCTATTTCATTTCATGCGGATAAATTCCCAGTAGTCAGATGGCAGGATCACATGGTATGTTTGTTTTCAGATTTCTGAGGAACTTTGATACTGCCTTCCATAATGGTTGCACTAGCTTCATTCCCACCAACAGTGGGTTAGGGTACCTTTTTCTCTCCCTCTCCACCAGCCTTTATTGTTTGTTGACCTTTTCAAAAGAATTATTTATTTGAAAGTTTGAGTTACAGAGATGGAGAGGCAGAGGCAGAGAGACAGAAGTATTTTATCTGCTTGTTTATGCTCCATATGGCCCAACAGGTAGTGCTGGTCCAATCGGAAGCCAGAGTCAGGAGCATCTCCCTGGTCACCCATGCGGGTGCAGGGACCCAGGCACTTGGGCCATCCTCCACTGCCCTCCCAGTCCAGTGCAGAAAGCTGGACTGGAATAGCAGCAACCGGGACCAGAACTGGCACCCATATGGGATGCCGTCTCCACGGGTGGAGGATCAACCCAGTGTGCTATGGCACTGGCCCCCATCAGGGATATTTTTCTATAGTACTCTCTCTCCACTGTATCTTTTTCTAGTTGAAGAATTAAGGTGATGCAGGATTAATAGAAGGAGTTTGAGAGGATTGTCTCTCTTTCAATTGTGTTGAATAGTTTGAGAAGCATTAGTTCTTTAAAAGTCCTGTAGAATTCAATAGTGAGGCTGTCTGATCCTGGACTTTTGCTTGTTGGGAGGGTCTTTATTACTCATCCAATCTCTGTCTTGGTTTTTGATTTGTTTAGCTTTTCTATGTGTCTTCATGACTCAATTTTGGTATATTGTGTATGTCCAGGAATCTGTTGATTTTTACTCTAGGATTTCCAATTTGTTAGCAGTCACAACAGATGCCCACATCCTATATTGCAGTGCTAATCTGAGTTTTGGGTACTCCACTTCCTAATCAGCTTCATGTTAATATCCCTGGGAAGCAATGTATAATAGCTCAAATTCTTTCATTCCTGTCGTCAAATTGGAGAACTGTAACCTCAATGGGGACTTGAGAACCTGGTCTTGCACAGTGGTAGCCATATAGAAAGTGAACCAGCAGATGGGAGATCTCTCTGCTTCTCTTTCCTTCTCTCTTTGTCTCTGTGTGTCTCTGCCTTTTTTATCATATTAAAATATTTAATTACTTACTTGAAAGAGTTACAGAGAGAGGGAGAGACAGAAATCTTCCACCACCTAATTCATTTTTGAGATGACTTTAATAGCCAGAGTGTGGCCAGGTTGAAGCCAGGAGCTTTCCCTCCGATGTGCATGGCAGCAAGGAGCTTTTCCTGCAATGTGCGTGGCAGCATCCCAGGCACTTGGGCCATCTTTCCCTGCTTTTTCAGTCCATTGGTAAGGAGCTGGATCAGAAATGGAATAGCTGGTACTTGAACTGGTGCACATACAGGATGCCAATGTAACAGATAGCAGCTTTGTCCACTGCACCACAACCACCAGCTCCTCTATCTGCCTTTCCAATAAATAAATCTTTTGAAAAAGAACTGAAGGTAGTAAAAGTCATCATGACTGAGCAATGGCAAATTTATTGAAGTGATCTATTTTCTTAAAGATCCTTTTATGAATTTGAAAGGCAGCACTAGATGGAGAGAATGGGAGAGATTGATCTTCCTCCTGGTTTGTTCACTCCTCAAATGGCTGCAATGACTGCGGCTAGGCCAGACTGATATCAGGAGCCAGGGGCTTCTTCCAGGTCTCTCACAAGGGTGCAGGAGCCCCAATATTTGAGTCACCCTGTGCTGCTTTTCCAGACACATTAGCAGAGAACTGGATCCGTTTGGAGCATTAATGTCTATGATACTCTCCTTGCAGTTGAAGGATTTAGAATCCATTTTGATTATGGGTGGGCCAAGTACAATGTCTTCCAATTGTCCAAGGTTTGGATTAGATGGGTTCTGAGAAATTTTGTTAAAATAGTTATTAATCTTGTTTAGACAAGGTCATAGTCAAAGTGGAGGTTCTCTCCTCCCTTCAGAGAAAGGTACCTCCTTCTTTGATGACCTGTTCTGTCCACTGGGATCTCACTCGCAGAGATCTTTTGCCAGAGTGTCTTGGCTTTCCATGCCTGAAATACTCTCATGAGCTTTTCAGCCAGCTCCGAATGCCTTTAGGGCTGATTCTGAGGCCAGAGTGCTATTTAGGACATCTGCCATTCTATGAGTCTGCTGAGTATCTCACTTCCCATGTTGGATCACTCTCCCCTTTATTTACTCCATCGGTTAGCGTTAGCAGGTACTAGACTTGTCTATGTGCTCCCTTTGACTCCCAGTCCCTCCACCATGACCAACTGTGAACTGAAACTGATCACCTGGAACAGTGAGATGGCATTGGTACATGCCACCTCAATGGGATTGAATTGGAATCCCCTGGTATGCTTCCAACTCCACCACTTGGGGCAAGTCAGCCTGAGCATGTCCCAAATTATACATCTCTTCCCTCTCCCATTCCCACCACCATGTTCAACAGGGATCACATTTCAGTTAATTTTCAACACTTAAGAATAACTGTGCATCAATTACAGATCTAAACCAGTCATATTAAGTAGAACAGATAAAAAAAACTACTAAGAGGGATAATGTATTAAGTTGTTCATTAACAGTCAGGGCTATGCTGATCAAGCCACCGTTTCCCATAGTGTCCACCTCACTCCAACAGGTTTCCCTCTTGGTGTTCAGTCAGTCGTCACTGATCAGGGAGAACATATGGTATTTGTCCCTTTGGGACTGGCTTATTTCACTCAGCATGATGTGTTCCAGATTCCTCCATTTTGTTGCAAATGACTGGATTTCGTTGTTTCTTACTGCGGTATAGTATTCTAAAGAGTACATATCCCATAATTTCTTTATCCAGTCTATCGTTGATGGGCATTTAGGTTGGTTCCAGGTCTTAGCTATTGTGAATTGTGCTGCAATAAACATTAGGGTGCAGACCTCTTTTTTGTTTGCCAATTTAAATTCCTTTGGGTAAATTCCAAGGAGTGGGATGGCTGGGTCGAACCGTAGGTTATCTACGACCTTGTCTAAACAAGATAAGAGTCGGAGAACTCAGAGGGCTTCCATAGCCTTGGAAACTCATGACTGGAGCATAGGGAGATTACTGATGCCATAGACAGGAGTGTCAATTGGTAAAGTCAACAACAGGAGTCACTGTGCACTTACTCCTCATGTAGGATCTCTATCCTTAATGTGCTGTACATTGAGATTTAATGCTATAACGAGTACTCAAACAATATATTTCACTTTGTGTTTCTATGGGGGTGCAAACTGTTGAAATCCTTACTTAATGCATACTAAACTGATCCTCTGTTAAAAAAAAAAAGAAATTATCAATTCCCAACTTGACTCTCACTGGGATTAAACATGACAATAGGTCTGCTCTGATTTCATCATCATTTTAAAAAAAAATCATCTATTATTTTTCACTTTATGTTTCTGTGTGGGAGCAAACTGTTGAAATCCATACTTGATGTATACTAAGCTGATCTTCTGTATATTAAGATAATCAAAAATGAATCTTGATGTGAATGGAAGGGGAGAGGGAGTGGGAAAGGGGAGGGTTGTGGGTGGGAGGGACGGTATGGGGGGGAAGCCATTGTAATCCATAAGTCGTACTTTGGAAATTTATATGCATTAAATAAAAATTAAAAAAAATAGTTATTAATCATAACTCTCAGTTTAAGCTTTTCTTACCAAATTTTCATGTTTGCTGATGTTTATATCTATGGGAAAATTGGGTCTCTGGATTGCAACCAATGAAAGCATCCAGACTAACAGTAATAAGGTCAACAGTCAGCAGAATGATGTCCAGCTGAACTGAAATAGCTTTTCTTATTTGGTAGAGGGGTTACCTCCTGCATTATGCTGACATACTGACATAGACAGTAGATATTGGAGCCTGTCCCTTCTGCCAAATGGAGAATACCATATTTTGGTCCATCATATATATATTTATATATTATAATATATATTATATATTATACTATATATTTCTATACATAATATAGAATTGCATATAATTATTATAAATATATAATTGTATATAATTATTATATATGAATTTGTTATTTATATATAAATAATTATTTCTGATCCAGCTCCTTACCAATGGATTGAAAAAGCAGTGAAAGATGCTCCAAGTACCTGGGTTCCTGGGACACACATCAGAGGAAAAGCTCCTGGTTTCAACCTGGCCACACTCTGGCTATTGAAGTCATCTCAATAATATATATATATATATATAAAATACATATAATAAATTATATAATATTATCTGTTTATAATTATATATTATATAATATATTGTATGATAAATTATAATATATTTTATATATGAATATATTTATATACATAAATATATAAATAAATGTAAATATATATATAAGGAATTTATTTATGTAGTTGACAGGTTTACTTACAGAGAGTGAGAAGAAGAGACACAGAAAGGTCTTCCATATGCTCATTTACTCCCCTAATGACTGCAATGTCTGCAGCTGGGCCAATCTGAGCTAGGAGCTTCCAGGTCTCCCATATTTTGGCAGGGACCAAAGCACTTGGAACAGCTTCTACTGCTTTCCCAGGCTATTGCAGAGAGCTGGCTGGGAAAAGGAGAAATGGGGACTAGAACTGGTGCTCATATGGGGTGCCAGCATTGCAGGTAAAGGATTACACCACTGCACCACAGTGCTGGCCCCAGTCTATCCTTTATTAAGGAGATCTCAGTAATCATGTTCAGGTATTGCTGTCCTATATTCATGGCCAAAGTCCTAGCAGGCAACATGGTTTGGAGAATCGTAAGCACAAGGTGTGTAGGAGACTTCATTTCTCATACAGCACAGTTAATAACAAGGTTCCAAGAGGGGAAATTACTTGCATCATAGTCTTTGAGAACTAATGGACATCACAGGTGATCTAAAGAATTTAGAAGGTTTGTGAGCCCCTAGAGTGAAAAAGTCACTGGGAGCACAAGGACAGTGCCTAGAGTTTATTTTGATGGATTTTAGCCCCTTTCATTGGAGGGAGGCCCGAAGAAGCTGGACTGATTAGTAAACCTCAGAAGTGTCTTTTCAAGGTGAAGGCAAACTGAGACTGAGGGGTTTTTGGAAAAACGTTGAACAAAAGACATTTCCCACACGTGGTTAAGACACATCATTTATCTACTGATTTTCATCAGATCTGTTAACATTAGGTATAAGGTACAGTGGACATGGTGGATGGCATATAGCAATATGATTTTAGTAATATATCATGAGGTGCTTTTTTTAAATGGATTTAGCAGGTAAAATTGGGCTACCTAATGGGATGTAGCTGGAATAATCACCTTTTTGTTAAATAAATCTGAGGTAATAAATGTTAGTGTATGAAGACATTGAGTTTTCTTTTATTGGGCCTTCTTGGTTATTTTAATCTGGGATCTGCGAATTCTCATTTTCTTTATTTTATTCCTCATCATGTCGGACCAACTCTGCTGCTTTGGGGATTTTTTTAGTACATCTGACATTTGGAAATTTAGACAATAGTATAGTTAAAATGAGATGTACCAAGTAAAGTATTTATTTTTATTCTGATACATATTTTGGAATTCTTCTAAAATTCCTATTGAGTATCCTTGTTAAATTTAGTTGCATCCCAGGTTAAGACTTATTGGAGGCAGGCTCCATGGCTCAATAAGCTAATCCTCCACCTGCGGTGCAGGCACACCAAGTTCTAGTCCTGCTGGGAGAGCCAGATTCTGTCCCAGTTGCTCCACTTCCAGTCCAGCTCTCTGCTATGGCCCAGGAGTGCAATGGAGGATGGCCAAAGTGCTTGGGCCCCGTACCTGCATGGGAGACCAGGAGGAAGCACTTGGCTCCTGGCTTTGGATCAGCGCCATGTGCCAGCCGCAGCACACTGGCGGCAGCGGTCACTAGGGGGTAAACCAACAGAAAAAGGAAGACCTTTCTCTCTGTCTCTCTCACTGTCCACTCTGCCTGTCAAAATAAAAAATAATTTTTATAAAAAGACTTATTGGAGCCACTTTAGTGATTACACCCATGAAACTTTGTTAATAAATGCAAATAGAACCTGGGAAAATTGATGTATATCTTATGCTGTAGAGACTTAAGATTGAACATCTTTTTTTAATCTTTTTTAATTATATAATTTAAAAACAAATTTTAGATTTTTTTTTTTACTTTACTAAGTCACAGCTCTGGCCCCATTAATATGACTTAACAATGTTTTTTCCTCTCAGAATTATCTCTATTGTTTCAGTTAACTGCATGCCTTTTCTTTACATTCAGATTCCCTCAGCTGTCAAAGCTTATTCATCTTAATTCTGTTGTTCCTATTTCCCTCCCTTTTATTCTGTCCCTAGGCTAATTGAGATCATGATTCTCCATTCCTTCTGTGTGGTGTCACAGTAGGCTTGAAGTGTTCTTTTTCTCTTCTGATTTCTAAAGAAAGAAATTATGTATTCCCCCAGTTTAGATATTTTAATAATGCACTCTAAAACAAAGGTTAAATGTTCTTAATTTGACAAGAATTTTCGGGGCCAGTGGTGTGGCATAGTGGGTAGAGCCACCACTTGCAGTGCTGGCAGCTCATATGGATCCAGATCTCTGCTATAGCCTGGGAAAGCAGTAGAAGATGGCCCAAGTCCTGGGCCCCTGCACCCATGTGGGAGACCTGGAAGAAGCTCCTTGCTCCTGGCTTTGGATTGGCACAACTCTGGCCATTGCAGCCAACTGGGGAGAGAACCAGTGGATGGAAGACCCCTCTCTCTTCTCTGCCTCTCTCTGTGCAACTCTGACTTTCAAATAAATAAATAAATCTTTAAAAAAAGATTTTTTTCTAATTTTAGATTTGTTCTACTTCATTGCCACTTCAGGGTGTGTGTAAGGAGTGCATATCCAGTTTTTCTATTTTGGAATTTGGGGATTTTGTATTAGCTCTGCTGTGTATTCATTTTTCTTGAGCATTGGTGATATCTTCTCCTTAGTTGTATTAAGAGAGAGAGCAATAGCCCTCATGTCTTTTTAGGTAAGTAAGACATATTAAAAACAGAGCATTCAGTATACATTCATAGTACTTTGACTTGTTCAATTGATTTTCCTGACCTCCCTTGGATATTCTTGGTCTTTGCTGTACAACTTTCTATACTCATTAATTCTTTGATATTCCCAAATCCAGAAAATGAATGACTCAACAGCTGTGTTCCTGTATTTGCTGGGACTCAGGGTAAGAAGCAAAGTGGAGGTGTTCAGGAATCTAAAGTTACATGCTACATAGCAAAGCACATCATTTCCTATACAAAGTGACTGGGAAATCCAGAATCTTTTGCACACATATTGGATCCTGAACTATTACTGGACTATTCAGTAAGATTTTAATGTATTTATTTTCTGTGTGTGTGTTTGTATTTCTAAATAAACTCTGCTGGGCTACTTAACATTAACATGTATTGCAGAATTCTTTCATCAGTTTTTACTTTTAAAAAGTTTCTCTTTCAGTTTTATGGGAGAGGGTAGAAGTTTCCTGCTATGTAACTGAAAGTTCATTCATTCATTAAAGTTAAAAATATTTGTTGCAAATTGGTAGAATACTATTAATTCTCATGTGATTTACATGAAACTAAATACATTCTCTATTTTGTTTTGCTTAAAATTTCTGCATGTGTGGACTTCTTTTTTCCTTCTTGCCCCAAATCCCTTTGTGTATTGGGATGGCAAATGGGTTTTACACTGGAGAAAACATGTTATTTTGGCAAAGAAGTACTTAGCCTTCCTGCTTCAAGTATTCAAATATTGCATTGGAAATCAGTATATTTGTTTACTGTACAAATGTCCTTCATACAATTTTGTAATCTTCTGGGATGGGAGAGGAAGCAGGAAATAGGAGGATTATGGGTGGGAGGGATGTTTTGGGGGAGGGGAAGCCACTGTAATCCAAAAGCTGTACTTTGGAAATTTATATTTATTAAAAAAATTAAACAATTTTGTAATCTTCATCTTCCTTTTTATTTCATCCTTTTTAAAAAAAGATTCATTTATTTTACTTGAAAATCAGAGTTACACAGAGAAGGAGAGAGAGAGAGAGAGCAGTCTTCCAACCGCTGGTTCACTCCCCATTTGGCCACAATGGCTGGAGCTCTGCCAATCCAAAGCCAGGAGCCAGCAGCTTCTTTTGGGTCTCCTATGCAGGTGCAGGAGCCCAAGGGCCTGGGCCATCCTCTACTGCTGGATAGTAAGTCTTACTTGCCTAAAAAGATGGATAGTAATTTGAGTAGCCAGGACTTGAACTGGCACCCAATTGGAATGTCAGCACTGCAAGCCACAGCTCTACTTGCTACTCCACAGCATCGGCCCCCTAAATTCTTATGAGTATTGCTACACGATTGGAATTTATAATTGATAATGCTGAACAATTGAAACTGTCTTATTTACAATTGTAGGACTGGATATGGCAGTTCTACTTGAAGTAAAGTATGTAGCCTGCTTATTGTATGATTTTCGGAAAAGCATGTATTTATATATAACAGCAGATCTGTTAATCATTTAAAAGTGAATTGTCATGATTACCCAGATGTAAAGAATGCAATATGTGCTAATGAGTTAGCAGTCACAGACATTTAGAATTAGAGGGATTTTAGAACTTTTTCAATACTGCAGTTTTTATGAAAAACTAATAATTTTTTTTATTTGACAGGTAGAGTTATATACAGTGAGAAATCAGAAAGGTCTTCCTTCCATTGGTTCAGTCCCCAGATGGCTGCCACAGTTGGAGCTGTGCCCATCCAAAGCCAGGAGTCAGGTGCTTTCTCCTGGTCTCCCATCCGGGTGCAGGGCCCAAGCACTTGGGCCATCCTCTACTGCCTTCCCGGGCCATAGCAGAAAGCTGGACTGAAAGAGGAGCAACCAGGACTAGAACACCTTGCCCATAAGGGATACCAGCACCACAGGTGGAGAATTAACCAAGTGAGCCACGGCGCTGGCCCCCGATAAATTTACTCTTAACAAAATATCAAAATATCTTATTTAGTATAAAGTTAGTAGTGAAAAGAGACTACCTTGTTGAACACAGAAATTTGAGATTATATTTCTTGGTATTAATTTGCATCTTAAGGCTTATTGCCTAGTTTATTTCAATATTTCAATCTAATATTACTAATAATATCTTGTACTTAGTGGTTCACTGTGTGCCAGACAATATTCTTTTGATTTTTTAAAAGATTTATTTATTTATTTATTTGGAAGTCAGAGTTACACAGATAGTGAACAAGAGGAAGAGAGAGAGAGAGAGAGGTCCTCCATCTGCTGGTTCACTCCCCAGATGGCCTAAAAGGTCAGAGATATGCCAATCTGAAACCAGGAGCCAGGACCTCTTCAGGGTCTCCCATGCAGATTCAGGGGCCCAAGGACTTGGGCCAACTTCCTACTGCTCTCCCAGGCTATAGCAGACAGCTGAATGGAAAGTGGAGCAGCCTGGACTTGAACCGGCCTCCATATGGGATGCCCCCACTGCATGCAGTGGCTTTACTAGCTACACCACAGCACTGGCCTCAAGACAATGCTCTAAAATGATGCATTAATTATTCCCAAATATTGAAAAGTGGCATGGTACACATTTGAATGTGTTGTTTTGTACTAGTTGTAGAAACAGTTTAAAATATATTTATATTTAAAAATGTAAGCTTTGATCTAAAGGTTTACTTTCCCTTAAGGTGCCTGTTTGGAAACTGAGAGATCATTGAAGTCTCAAGACAGAGTACAACTGATCTTATCCAAGCCTCCTTTATCACATGAGGATGCTAAATGCCAAGCCCAGAGAAGCAAAGTGAATTGTTCAAGGTCACATAGGTAAGTTGTGGCAGGGATAATTCTGTATTAGCATTAGGTATCCTGATACATAGGCCACTGTTCTGTCAATTTTGTACTCCTTCTGGAGTTAAAGATTCTAAGTTGTGGAAAATTGAATTTGGAAATTTAGTGGTTGCTATGTTGTTATGGTGAGAAATTTCTGTGTATAGCTATGAGTTGCTTAAATTTTATTCAATATATTTTTCTAGTATGTTTGCTATTTATTTGAAATGTATAACAAGTAGCTTCATCTATTTGCCAAAAGAATTTTTAAAGATTTATTTATATTATTTGAAAGTCAGAATTACACAGAGAGAGAAGGACAGGCAGAGAGAGTGGTCTTCCATTCACTGGTTCACTCCACAGTTGGCCTCCATGGCTGGAGCTGTGCTGACTGGAAGGCAGGAGCCAGGAGCCTCTTCCTGGTCTCCTATGCAGGTGCAGGGGCCCAAGGACTTGCACCATTTTATAGTGTTTCCCAGGCCATAGCAGAGAGCTGGATAGGAAGTGGAGCAGCCAGGTCTTGAACTGATGCCCCTATGGAATACCAGCACTGCAGGTGGCAGCCTCACCCACTATGCCACAGTGCCAGCCCTTGCCAAAAGAATTTATAGAAGCTATTCCATATATACACTTCACAATTATTTAGTTACTTGACATGAACTATCCCTGCATATTTGAAAATTTTGAATGGTATCACTTGGGTTTTAAGAATGTTATATTTTAGGTCTCTTAATATTTTTAGTGATGATGTTTTAAAGGCCCTTTCTGTTTTATGAAAAATGATAAGGATTTTGTTTTACAATGGCCATAGTATTACTACTTAAAGCAATAGATTAAATAAACCTTTTAAACAAAGTCATTTAATACTGAATTCTAACACACTGGTATATTTTAAAGTGAGAAGCCGGATTTCTTTCAGATATTCTAAAGAAGAATGATAATCAAAATTGAAGACATCTACAGTTTTTAATCACTTGTTTTAAGTATTGGTCATAATGGTCCAATTTTGAGTTTAATTTTAATTAGCTTTTAAATGATTCAATATGTTTTATAGAAAAAATTCGGAGAACATAATTATATACTCAACCTCCCTCCCTTCTTTTTCCTTCTTTGTCATTTTTTTTAGCTTATGAAATGACATTTTCAGTTTACATTACATTAAAAAGGGTTCTTGAATCAAGGGACAAGTTTAACAGGCAAAAAGCAAAAAGATCGTAATTTAGAGGGAATATAGACAATGGCTCTAAACAACATTTGAATATCACATCTAAACACTATTTGAATAAATTGATAAATATTTTAATTTCTCCTACTAAAATGCTCAAAGTCTTTAATTATTTATCAAATATTAGTGCAAAATTATGGATTTAAATGATCCCAAAAAGTGATGAATTTTTGTGTAATAAAGTCCAATTTTTGTCAAGGCTTTTTGACAGTCTCACAGAAAACTTATGTTTGTGAATGGGAAGAATAATACCAAAATATCCATACTACCAAAAGCAATTTGCAAATTCAATGTAATCCCAATCAACATACCAACGATGTTCTCAGAGCTAGAAAAAATGATGCTAAAATTCACATAGAAACATGAGAGATGCTTAACATCTAAAGCAATATTATAAAGCAAAAAAAAGCTGGAGACATCACACCATATTTTAAGACATATTACAGGGGTCAGCACTATGACAAAGCAGGTAAAGTCACCGTCTGCAGTGCCGGCATCTCATATGGGTGCCAGTATGTTTCCCAGCTGCTCCACTTCTTATACCCCTCTCTGGTATAGCCTGAGAAAAAAGTAGAAAATGGCCAAAGTCTTTGGGCCCCTGCACCTGCATAGAGACCTGGAAGAAGCTCCTGACACTTGGATTCAGATCAACAGAGCTCCGGCCATTGTGGCCATTTGGGGAGTAAACCAGTGGATGGAAGACCTCTCTCTCTCTCTGCCTCTACCTCTCTGTAACTCTGCCTTTCAAATAAATATACTGCAAAAAAAAAAAAAAAAAAGAAGTGTTAGCACTGATATAATAACAGACACATAGTTCAATGGAAAAGACTTGGTAGCATAGAAATAAACCCAAATTTCTACCAGCAACTCATATTTAACAAAGGAACTAAAATGAACTGGAGAAAGAAGAATCTCTTTCACAAGTGGTGCAGAGGAACTTGATGATCCATATGTAGAAGCCTGAAAAGAGACTCCAACATCTCTTACACTATGTGAAAGTGAACTCACAGTGAATTAAAATGTAATCATAAGACCCAAACCCAAGTAAACATAGGGAAACTCTAAATATTGTCAACACACAATAGCTTTTGGGTAAGATTCCAATAGCAATAGTCACAAAAATAAAAACAGAGACATTTGAGTATATCCAACTAAGATACTTCTTCACAACAAAGTAAACATCAGAGTGTAGATACAATGAACAGATGGCAGGAAAAATTAAAACTCTGAATGTTTACAGATTTCCAGAACATTTACATGAATTGGAAAAACTCCAAAAAATACAGTGAAGAAACAGGCAAGGATCTGAATAGACATTTCTCAGAAGAAATGTACATGGTCAAAACATGTGAATATGCCCGATGTCACTAGCCATTATGTAAATATAAATCAGAACACCATATCTGTCTCCAACACCTGTGGGAGAATACAACACTCAGGTGTTTGTGTGTGCAGCAAGTGGGTTTAGAGGACCCTGTTCACCTCTGGAGAGCAGAGCCTACAGGGAGGTAAAGAAACCTTACTGCGCAGGGGCATGCTAATCTTCTCTGTATCATTCCAATTTTAGTATATGTGCTGCCGAAGCGAGCACATGTGCTGCCGAAGCGAGAAAGAGATGAAAAGAATTTATCTCAGCTAGCCACTAATATTCAAGAAACAAGGTCTTCAGGAAAGCCAACTCAACTGACATTTTCATGTCATTGTTAAATAAAGGAAAAATTATCTAGGTTCAGCAATACGTAGTTTATAAGAGAAAGACTACAGAGTAATTTCCTTGGCATAGAAATAACTTTTTTTTTTTTTTTTTTTTTTTTTTTTTTTTAATCCATGAGGGCTTGCTATCACCACCACACACCCACATCCCATATACAAATGCCTGGCTTGAGTGGTAGCTTCTCTGCTTTGAGGCAAGTTTCTGCTAGTGTGCACCCTGGGAGGAGACGGAGGATGGCAGAAGTGCTTGGGTCCCTGCACCCAAATGGGACATCCAGAATGAATTCCCAGTTCCTGGTTGTGGCTTGGTCAAGCTTTGGCTATTGCAAGTGTCTGGGGAGTGAAGCAGTGGTTCCCTCTTCCTGTCACTCTGCCTTTCAAATCAATAACTGTTGTTGGTAATGACTAATAATGATATTCACTGATTGTCAAATTTTGAATCTATTAATTATAGACAATTTCTCTTTGTATTTTTAAACTTTCATAATGTTCTGTAGCCAATTTCATCACTAGAAATAAAAACTTTTCCTCAAAAAAAAAAAAAAGAAACCTTACTGCTTTCCTAATGTGCTTATTAAGTTCTTGACCAGCGCCTGTTAGTCTTGCCACAAACTTTCTAGTCTTACTACTTTCCTTCTTCTTCTTCTTCTCTGTGACTTGTAAAATAGTATACATTCTATATACTGTGGATACTTTTGATTTATTTTATTCCTTCGGTCTCCTATGAAGTTCCTCCACAAAAGCACAGCCCTCAAAATAGTCATTCATTTATGCAGTCTGCAGATTTCATGAGCTACTAAATTCCAAGTAGTATGTTAAAGGCAAGATCTGGGCCTAAGAGAAAAGTGGTCTAAATTCTGTGCCTAGAAGAGGATTTGGGACATAGTAGAACTTCAGTGAAGTGCTATGTGAATGACATGCACTCATTAAATGAGTAATCTAAAGCATACACTTCATTTAAGCAACACAGCAGCCCTACTCACCTCAGGTAGAGCAATTGAGAGGAATAATGTGAACAAAAATAAGACATCAATAAGTTGAATAATAACAGAGAAAAAACAAAATGAGATAGATGCCAACATTACTGAGCTATTTTTGAGGAATTAAATTGATAGAGGGGCTGGCATTGTGGCCAAGTGGGGAAAGCTGCAATCTGTGAGGCCAGCATAACATCTGAGTTCCACTTTGAGTTTAGGAATCTCCACTTCCAATTTAGCTCACTGCTAAACACCTGGGAAACCAGCAGAAGATGGACGAAGGACTCAGGTCCTTGCCACTCATGTGGGAGACTTGGATGAAGCTCCTGACTCCAGCATGCCCCAGGCTCAACTGTTGAAACTCTCTGGGGTGTGAGCCAGCAGATGAAAGCTATCTATGTCTTTCCCTCTCTCTCTAAATCCACCTTTCAAATAATAAAGATTTAATAAACAAATTAACTGATTTCAAAATACACAAAAACATGAACAATACTATATCATTTTTATGCCAAACTGATAAAAAATAACAAATGCTAGAGAGCACATGGGAAAAGAAAACCACCATATATGGTAGGTGAAAACACAAGTTAGTACAGATGTTATGCAGAACAGTATGGTCATTCCTTAAAAAGGATAAAAATTGGGGCTGGCGCTGTTGTGCAGTGAGTTAAAGCCCTGGCCTGAAGGGCCAGCATCCCATTTGGGTGCCAGTTCTAGTTCCAGCTGCTCTTCTTCCAATACAGCTCTCTGCTATCTCCTGGGATAGCAGTAGAAGATGGCCCAAGTCCTTGGGCCCATGCACCCATGAGGGAGACCCAGAGGAAGCTCCTGTCTCCAGGTTTCAGAATGGCATAACTCTGGCCTTTGTAGTCATCTGTAGAGCGAACCAGCTAATGGAGGACCTCTCTGTGTCTCTACCTCTATTGTAACTCTTTCAAATAAATAACAAAAATTAAACTAAGATAAAAATTGACCTACCATGTGAGAGTTATCTTGCTCTTGGCTATATAGAATAAGGAAATTTTATTAGAAGGAAAGGAGGAGAGCATATCAAAGATACAGCAATTTTCCCATAACACAGCCACTATAACACAGTTCACTGCAGCCAGGATGTGAAACCAATCTAGCTGTCCATCAGTGAAAAACAATGGACAGGGCAACCTCTTTTAGATACAAAAAAAGAACAAAATATTATTAAATTAATTGAAATAAGCCAGAAGCAGGAACACAAATGTCACCTGGTCCTTGTCACATGTGGAAGTGAAAGAAAATAATGGATCTGAACACAGAACTGTGATTACTAGAGGCTGAGAAGGGAAGCAGCTAGGGATAGAGGGGGATTGGATAATAGGTATCAAAAATCAAAGAGGCAGAAAGAACTTCTGGTGTTCCATAATATAATGAGATGACTACATTCAACCATATTAGGTTCTGTGTAAAGAACTGAAGGAGAGGAGCTGGTAGTCTCAAATCATGGAGAAGAATTAGAAACTGTAGTTGCTTGGGGGCCAGCATTGTGGCACAGTGGGCTAACACCCTGGCCTGAAGCACCAGCATCCCATGTGGGTACCAGTTCTAGTCCTGGCTGCTCCTCTTCTGATCCAACTCTCTGCTATGGCCTGGGAAAGCAGTAGAAGATGGCCCAAGTCCTTGGGTCCCTGCACCCAAGTGGGAGATCTGGAAGAAGCTCCTGGTTCCTGGAATCAGATTGGCAGAGCTCCGGCCATTGTGGCCATCTGGGGAGTGAACCGGCAGAGGAAGGCCTCTCTCTCTCTCTGCTGCTACTTCTCTCTGTAACTCTGTCTTTCAAATAAATAACTCTTTAAAAACTTAATAAAACTGTAGTTGCTTAGCTTGATCACTTTTTACTGCATAAATGTGTGCAAATATTGCACTACACCCTGTAATAATGCATGACTAGGACACATTAATCACAAATTATTTCAATGAAATTTTAAAAATTAGAAGCATTTCTTTATATTAACAATGAACTATTTGAAAATGAAATTAGAGAAACATTTCCATGCATAGCAGCATAAGAACCAGGAACCAATGTCTTCAATGTTATCAGTGATGAATCAGATTCACAGCCCCCAGCACTCAGTTTTTGCCATATACTTTACCATGGCAATTGTGGGCATATAGTAGTAAATCAATGGACAGGAATCCTTTGTCTCTAAATCTGCTAAATAAATAAACAAGGAATTCATCAAAGAAAAAGAGATATCAATTTGGATGCCAGGCACAAAAACACATGCACTTGAGCTATCCTCCAGTTTGTGATGCCAACAAATCTTTCAGACATGTTACATTTTCAGAGACTTTTCTGTAATCTTGCTAAGCTTTCTGGAAATCGGCCTTATAGCAAAGGGTTTCCCAATTCCATTACACTCATGATATTTCTTTTGTGTGATATATTAGTTTACCATCTAGAGATAATTTATGGTACAAAACTTTTCTATGCATGCATGTTTTCTCATTTGTGAGTCTATTCATGGGAATTGAAGACTGATTTATAACAGAAATACATTTTCCAAATTCATTGCATAGACTTTTGTTCCTTATGAATTCTCTGAAGTCTGTTGATGTCTAATTTCTGGCTAAAGGTTTTATTGTATTTACAGCATGCAAAGACTATCACCTTTTGTGAATTCTGTGTCTATACAAGCCTGAAATAAAGAAAATGTTTTTGCACAATCAGTATACGCCTAAGAAACCACCTGTGTCAATTCTCTGATGTACCATTGACTTCTGACTCTAATAATATTTATAAGCTTTCTCCTTTACATGAGTTTCTGTTGGATAGGATGTGATTTCCAGCAAAAGGTTTTGTCACAATACTTACATGAATTTTGGAGAAAAGCTCTTCCACATTCATTATATTGTTAAGGTCTCTCCCTTGTTCAAATTCCATGATGGATTATGAGGCATTACCTATGTGAAATGACTTTCTCACATTTATTTCATTCATTAGATATATATGTTGTGCATTCTGATATAAGGAGAGATTTGGGCAGAGCTTTCCAACACTCATTACACCCATAAGGTTTCTCTCCCACGTGAATTCCCTGTTGTCTTATGAGGTATGGCTTCTAATTAAAGGGATTTTACTTTCAAAGGAGTTTTTCCCTATATGAATTTGATGATGTACAATGAGGGCTGAATTATGGTAAAAGGCTCTGAGTCATTACATTCATAAAATTGCTCCCCATGAGAATTCTTTTATGTTTGATGAGGTCTGATTTGCACCACAAAGGCTATTCACATGTATTATATTCATGCATTTCTCCCCTTGGTGAATTCTCTAATATTTCATGAGATATAACTTGCACAAAAAGGTCAAGTAGAAAATTCCCTGTGTGGATACTCTGATATCTTATGAGTTATGAAGTACAGCAAAGAGGCTTTCCACCATCCTTCCATCCATAAAACCTACCTAAATTGAGCAACAAAGATATAGAAAACCTAAACACACACATAACCAGATGGAAATGATACCAGTAATAAAGACCATCACTACCAAGAAAACCCCAAAACTGGAAGGCTTCACTGCTGAATTCTAACAGACATTTAAAGCACTAACTGCAATTCTTCTCAAGTTATTCAAAACAATTGAGAGAGAGGCGATTCTCCCAAATTCTTTCTATGAAGCCAACATCACCTTCATTCCTAAACTTGAAAAAAGTGCAACAAAGAAAGTAATTATAGACCAATTTCCCTGATGAACATACATGCAAAGATCTGCAACAGAATTCTGGCCAATTGAATCCAACAATGCATCAGAAAGATCATCCACCCAGACCAAGTGGGATTTATCCTTGGTATGCAAGGATGGGACCAAAGGCTTTTCCACAGTCATTTCATTTATAAGCTTTCTCCATGGTGTGAAGGCTCTGATACTTTCTGAGGTTTGACTTCTCAGCAAAGGTTTTTCCACAGTCATTGCAATCATAAGGTTTCCCCCAGTACAAATTGTCTGATGCTTTGTGAGCTTTGATTTCTCAGCAAAGGCTTTTCCACAATGATTGCATTCATAAGGTTTCTCCCCTCTGTGAATTCTCTGATGATTTATGAGGTTTGCCTTCTGGCCAAAGGATTTTCCATAGTAATTGCATTCATAAGGTTTCTCACCTGTGTGAATTCTCTGATGATTTATGAGGTTTGCCTTCTGGCCAAAGGATTTTCCACAGTCATTACATTCAAAAGGTTTCTCACCTGTGTGAATTCTCTGATGATTTATGAGGTGTTTCTTCTGGCCAAAGAACTTCCCACAGTCATTAGATTTGTAAGATTTCAACCCTGTGTGAATTCTCTGATGTCTAATGAGATCTGACTTCTGGTGAGTGGTTTCCACACAATCATTACACACATGAGGGTTTTCCACAATATGAGTGCTGTGATGGAGGGTATTTAATACTGAATGAATTCCCACAAGGTTTACATGCATAGGATTTCTTCCCTATATTTGGTCTATGATTCAGTCTAACATGTGATTGGTAAATGACAGGTTCCACAGTCCCAATATACTTATAAATGTTCTCTCTTTTCAGGTGAATACAATCAGAATTCCACAGTCAGTCAGCTGGGAGGGGTGGATGAATCCGGAAACAGCTGGTTTCCTTGTACTAAAACAAGCGCCATATCACGAAGGACTCTTGCATTTCTTTTTCTTTTTTGCATTTTTCACATTTTCTTATTTATCATGGTTTGTAATAAATTTTCTGATGTGGGTTGTGGTTTTGAGGCTGGCTTAAGGAGTTCAGGGAACCAGAGGAATGGTCTTTTTCAATTAGGGCACAGCTGTTGTTTCTCTCCAATTCTGGCTTTCTGTAATTGCTTTGGGTGCCTCAGGCAATTTTTCATTTTGAGCGACTTTTTCCTAAATGCTTTGTTGGTCTGAGTTGGTTTTGCCTTTTTCCTTTTCAAATTGTGTATTCTGATGCAATACAAACAAGGGTTTAGAACGAGGATCCATCAGGAAATTGAAAAACAGAACATATTGGGTTTTCATGATTAGAAATCATAGGCAACATGACCAAGATGAGTTTTTGGGTTTTGGAAAATGACATAGAACCCTTCCACTGAGGGGCAGATATTAATTTCCTCCAAATCGAGAGTGAGTGCGATTTTCAGGTGAATTCAATCAGAATTCCACAGCCAGTCAGCTAGGAGGGGTGGATGAATCCGGGAACAGCTGGTTTCCTTGCAACTAAATCAAGCCCAATATCACAAAGGACTCTTGCATTTCTTTGGCTTCTTTCTCTTTTTTCTTTTTATCATGGTTTGTAATGAATTTTCTGATGTGAGCTTTGGTTTTGAGGCTGCAATATAGAGTTCAGTGCACAGGAGGAATGGTCTTTTTCAAACAGGGCATAGCCGTTGGCCTGCTTCAATTCTGGCTTGCTGTCATTGTTTTGGGTGCCTCAGCCGATTTGTGGTTTCTTGTCTGGCAATTTCCTAAATGTTTTCTGGGTCTGAGTTGGCTTTGCCTTCTTCATTCCCAAATACTGTATTCTGACGCAACACAAACAAGAGTTTGGACAGAGTAGCCATTATGAAATAAAAAACATTACAAATGGGCATTTGAAGAATATAAATCTACAGGTAACACGACCAAGGTGAGTTTTTGTGTTTTGGAAAATCAAATGGAACACTTTGGCTGAGGTGACAGATATTAATTGCCTCCAAAATGAGTTTCACTATGATTTTCAGGTTAATTCAGACAGAATTCCACAGGCATCAGCTGGAGGTGTGGATGAATCCGGGAACATTCGGTTTTCTTGAGACTAAATCAAGTCCAATATCATCATGGATTCTTGCATTTTTTTGGCTTTTTTCTCATTTTTCTTATTTATCATGGTTTGTAATGAATTTTCTGATGTGAGCTTTGGTTTTGAGGCTGGCATATTGAGTTCAGGGCACAAGAGGAAGGTTCTTTTTCAATCAGGGCACAGCTGTTGGCTTGCTCCACTTCTGGCTTGCTATCATTGTTTTGGGTGCCTCAGCCGATTTGTGGTTTCTTGAGTGCCAATTTCCTAAATGTTTTCTGGGTCTGAGTCGGTTTTGCCTTCCTATTCCCAAATTTTGTATTCTGATGCAATACAAGCATGTTTTGGAGAGTAGCCATTATGAAAGAAAAAAAAAAAAAACACAGCGCATTGCCATTTCAGGATTAGAAATCTACAGGCAACACAACCAAGATGAGTTTCTGTGTTTTGGAAAATGACATAGAACGCTTCTGCTGAGGGGACAGATTCTAATTCCCTCCAAAATGAGTGTGAGAGCGATCTTGAGGTGAATTCAATCAGAATTCCAGAGTCAGTCTGTGGAAGGGGGGGATGAATCTGGAAACAGCCAGTTTCTTTGTGTCTAAATCCAGCCAAATATCACAAAGGACTCTTGCATTTCTTTGGCTTTTTCACATTTCCCTTATTTATCATGGTTTGTAATGAATTTTCTGATGTGAGCTTTGGTTTTGAGGCTGCAATATAGAGTTCAGGGCACCGGAGGAATGGTCTTTTTCAAACAGGACACAGCTGTTGGTTTGCTCCAATTCTGGCTATTGTCTTTGTTTTGGGTGCCTCAGCTGAAATTTGGTTTCTTGAGTTTCACTGGGATTGTCAGGTTAATTCAGTCAGAATTCCACAGGCAGTCAGCTTTAGTGGTGGATGAATCTGGGAACAGCCGGTTTCCTTGCAACTAAATCAAACCCAATATCATTATGGATTCTTGCATTTCTTTGGCTTTTTCACTTTTTTCTTATTTATCATGGTTTGTAATGAATTTTCTGATGTGAGCTTTGGTTTTGAGGCTGCAATATGGAGTTCAGGGCACAAGAGGATGGTTCTTTTTCAATCAGGGCACAGCTGTTGGCTTGCTCCACTTCTGGCTTGCTGTCATTGTTTTGAGTGCCTCAGCCGATTTGTGGTTTCTTGTGTGGCAATTTCCCAAATGTTTTCAGGGTCTGAGTTGGCTTTGCCTTCTTCCTTCCCAAATTTTGTATTCTGATGCAATGCAAAGAAGAGTTTGTATAGAGTAGCCATTATGAAATAAAAAACCTAACAAATATGCATTTGAAGCTTAGAAATCTATAGGGAACATGACCAAGGTGAGTTTTTGTGTTTTGGAAAAAAAATGGAACACTTTGGCTGAGGTGACAGATATTAACTGCCTCCAAACTGAGTTTCACTGTGATTTTCAGGTTAATTCAGTCAGAATTCCACAGGCAGTCAGCTGGAGGGGTGGATGAATCCGGGAACAGCCGGTTGCCTAGCGACTAAATCAAGCCCTATATCATTATGGATTCTTGCATTTCTTTGGCTTTTTTCTCATTTTTCTTATTTATCATGGTTTTTAATGAATCTTCTGATGTGAGCTTTGGTTTTGAGGCTGGCGTATTGAGTTCAGGGCACAAGAGGAAGGTTCTTTTTCAATCAGGGCACAGCTGTTGGCTTGCTCCACTTCTGGCTTGCTGTCATTGTTTTGGGTGCCTCAGCTGATTTGTGGTTTCTTGTGTGGCAATTTCCTAAATGTTTTCGGGGTCTGAGTTGGTTTTGCCTTCTGCCTTCCCAAATTTTGTATTCTGATGCAATACAAGCAAGATTTTGGACAGAGTAGCCATTATGAAAGAAAAAAAAAAAACACAGCAAATTGCCCTTTCAGGATTAGAAATCCATAGGCAACACAAGCAAGGTGAGATTCTGTGTTTTGGAAAATGACATGGAACGCTTCTGCTGAGGGGACAGATTCTAATTCCCTCCCAAATGGAGTGTGAGAGCGATTTTGAGGTGAACTCAATCAGAATTCCAAAGTCAGTCTGTGGAAGGGGGGGATGAATCTGGAAACAGCCACTTTCTTTGTGTCTAAATCCTGCCAAATATCACAAAGGACTCTTGCATTTCTTTGGCTTTTTCACATTTCCCTTATTTATCATGGTTTGTAATGAATTTTCTGATGTGAGCTTTGGTTTTGAGTCTGGCATATTGAGTTCAGGGCACAAGAGGAAGGTTCTTTTTCAATCAGGGCACAGCTGTTGGCTTGCTCCAATTCTGGCTTGCTGTCATTGTTTTGGGTGCCTCAGCCGATTTGTGGTTTCTTGAGTGGCAATTTCCTAAATGCTTTCTGGGTCTGAGTCGGTTTTGCCTTCTTCCTTCCCAAATTTTGTATTCTGATGCAATACAAGCAAGATTTTGGAGAGTAGCCATTATGAAAGAAAGAAAAAAAAACACAGCGCATTGCCCTTTCAGGATTAGAAATCTACAGGCAACACAACCAAGATGAGTTTCTGTGTTTTGGAAAATGACATAGAACGCTTCTGCTGAGGGGACAGATTCTAATTCCCTCCCAAATGAGTGTGAGTGCGATTTTGAGGTGAATTCAATCAGAATTCCAAAGTCAATCTGTGGAAGGGGGGGATGTATCTGGAAACAGCCAGTTTCTTTGTGTCAAAATCCTGCCAAATATCACAAAGGACTCTTGCATTTCTTTGGCTTTTTTCTCTTTTTTCTTATTTATCATGGTTTGTAATTAATTTTCTGATGTGAGCTTTGGTTTTGAGGCTGGCATATTGAGTTCAGGGCACAAGAGGAAGGTTCTTTTTCAATCAGGGCACAGCTGTTGGCTTGCTCCACTTCTGGCTTGCTGTCATTGTTTTGGGTGCCTCAGCTGATTTGTGGTTTCTTGTGTGGCAATTTCCTAAATGTTTTCTGGGTCTGAGTTGGTTTTGCCTTCTTATTCCCAAATTTTGTATTCTAATGCAATACAAGCAAAATTTTGGACAGAGTAGCCATTATGAAAGAAAAAAAAAACACAGCATATTTACCATTCTGGATTAGAAATTCATAGGCAACACAACCAAGATGAGATTCTGTGTTTTGGAAAATGACATGGAACGCTTCTGCTGAGGGGACAGATTCTAATTCCCTCCAAATGGAGTGTGAGAGCGATCTTGAGGCGAATTCAATCAGAATTCCAAAGTCAGTCTGTGGAAGGGGGGATGAATCTGGAAACAGCCACTTTCTTTGTGTCTAAATCCTGCCAAATATCACAAAGGACTCTTGCATTTCTTTGGCTTTTTTCTCTTTTTTCTTATTTATCATGGTTTGTAATGAATTTTCTGATGTGAGCTTTGGTTTTGAGGCTGGCATATTGAGTTCAGGGCACAAGAGGAAGGTTCTTTTTCAATCAGGGCACAGCTGTTGGCTTGCTCCAATTCTGGCTATCTGTCATTGTTTTGGGTGCCTCAGCTGATTTGTGGTTTCTTGTGTGGCAATTTCCTAAATATTTTCGGGGTCTGAGTTGGTTTTGTCTTCTTCCTTTCCAAATTTTGTATTCTGATGCAATACAAGCAAGATTTTGGACAGAGTAGCCATTATGAAAGAAAAAAAAAAAAAACACAGCAAATTGACCTTTCAGGATTAGAAATCCATAGGCAGCAAAACCAAGGTGAGATTCTGTGTTTTGGAAAATGACATAGAATGCTTCTGCTGAGGGGACAGATTCTAATTCCCTCCAAATGGAGTGTGAGAGCTATCTTGAGGTGAATTCAATCAGAATTCCAAAGTCAGTCTGTGGAAGGGGGGGATGAATCTGGAAACAGCCACTTTCTTTGTGTCTAAATCCAGCCAAATATCACAAAGGACTCTTGCATTTCTTTGGCTTTTTCACATTTCCCTAATTTATCATGGTTTGTAATGAATTTTCTGATGTGAGCTTTGGTTTTGAGGCTGGCATATTGATTTCAGGGCACAAGAGGAAGGTTCTTTTTCAATCAGGGCACAGCTGTTGGCTTGCTCCACTTCTGGCTTGCTGTCATTGTTTTGGGTGCCTCAGCCGATTTGTGGTTTCTTGAGTGCCAATTTCCTAAATGTTTTCTGGGTCTGAGTCGGTTTTGCCTTCTTATTCCCAAATTTTGTATTCTGATGCAATACAAGCAAGATTTTGGAGAGTAGCCATTATGAAAGAAAGAAAAAAAAAAACACAGCGCATTGCCCTTTCAGGATTAGAAATCTACAGGCAACACGACCAAGATGAGTTTCTGTGTTTTGGAAAATGACATAGAACGCTTCTGCTGAGGGGACAGATTCTAATTCCCTCCCAAATGAGTGTGAGTGCGATTTTGAGGTGAATTCAATCAGAATTCCAAAGTCAGTCTGTGGAAGGGGGGGATGAATCTGGAAACAGCCAGTTTCTTTGTGTCTAAATCCAGCCAAATATCACAAAGGACTCTTGTATTTCTTTGGCTTTTTCACATTTCCCTAATTTATCATGGTTTTTAATGAATTTTCTGATGTGAGCTTTGGTTTTGAGGCTGCAATATAGAGTTCAGGGCACCTGAGGAATGGTCTTTTTCAAACAGGGCACAGCTGTTGGTGTGCTCCAATTCTGGCTATTGTCTTTGTTTTGGGTGCCTCAGCTGAAATTTGGTTTCTTGAGTTTCACTGCGATTGTCAGGTTAATTCAGTCAGAATTCCACAGGCAGTCAGCTTTAGTGGTGGATGAATCTGGGAACAGCCGGTTTCCTTGCAACTAAATCAAACCCAATATCATTATGGATTCTTGCATTTTTTTGGCTTTTTTCTCTTTTTTCTTATTTATCATGGTTTGTAATGAATTTTCTGATGTGAGCTTTGGTTTTGAGGCTGGCATATTGAGTTCAGGGCACAAGAGGAAGGTTGTTTTTCAATCAGGGCACAGCTGTTGGCTTGCTCCACTTCTGGCTTGCTGTCATTGTTTTGAGTGCCTCAGCCGATTTGTGGTTTCTTGTGTGGCAATTTCACAAATGTTTTCAGGGTCTGAGTTGGCTTTGCCTTCTTCCTTCCCAAATTTTGTATTCTGATGCAATGCAAAGAAGAGTTTGTACAGAATAGCCATTATGAAAGAAAAAACACAACAAATAGGCGTTTGAAGCTTAGAAATCTACAAGTAACATAACCAAGGTGAGTTTTTGTGTTTATGAAAATAAAATGGAACACTTTGGCTGAGGTGACAGATATTAATTGCCTCCAAACTGAGTTTCACTGTGATTTTCAGGTTAATTCAGTCAGAATTCCACAGGCTGTCAGCTGGAGGGGTGGATGTATCTGGGAACAGCCGGTTTCCTAGCGACTAAATCAAGCCCTATATCATTATGGATTCTTGCATTTTTTTGGCTTTTTTCTTTTTTTTCTTATTTATCATGGTTTGTAATGAATTTTCTGATGTGAGCTTTGGTTTTGAGGCTGGCATATTGAGTTCAGGGCACAAGAGGAAGGTTCTTTTTCAATCAGGGCACAGCTGTTGGCTTGCTCCACTTCTGGCTTGCTGTCATTGTTTTGGGTGCCTCAGCAGATTTGTGGTTTCTTGTGTGGCAATTTCCTAAATGTTTTCGGGGTCTGAGTTGGTTTTGCCTTCTTCCTTCCCAAATTTTGTATTCTGATGCAATACAAGCAAGATTTTGGACAGAGTAGCCATTATGAAAGAAAAAAAAAATACAGCAAATTGACCTTTCAGGATTAGAAATCCATAGGCAACACAACCAAGGTGAGATTCTGTGTTTTGGAAAATGACATGGAACGCTTCTGCTGAGGGGACAGATTCTAATGCCCTCCAAATGGAGTGTGAGAGCGATCTTGAGGTGAATTCAATCAGAATTCCAAAGTCGGTCTGTGGAAGGGGGGGATGAATCTGGAAACAGCCAGTTTCTTTGTGTCTAAATCCTGCCAAATATCACAAAGGACTCTTGCATTTCTTTGGCTTTTTCTTTTTTTCTAATTTATCATGGTTTGTAATGAATTTTCTGATGTGAGCTTTGGTTTTGAGGCTGGCATATTGATTTCAGGGCACAAGAGGAAGGTTCTTTTTCAATCAGGGCACAGCTGTTGGCTTGCTCCACTTCTGGCTTGCTATCATTGTTTTGGGTGCCTCAGCCGATTTGTGGTTTCTTGAGTGCCAATTTCCTAAATGTTTTCTGGGTCTGAGTCGGTTTTGCCTTCTTATTCCCAAATTTTGTATTCTGATGCAATACAAGCAAGATTTTGGAGAGTAGCCATTATGAAAGAAAAAAAAAAAGCGCATTGCCCTTTCAGGATTAGAAATCTACAGGCAACACGACCAAGATGAGTTTCTGTGTTTTGGAAAATGACATAGAATGCTTCTGCTGAGGGGACAGATTGTAATTCCCTCCAAATGGAGTGTGAGAGCGATTTTGAGGTGAATTCAATCAGAATTCCAAAGTCAGTCTGTGGAAGGGGGGAATGAATCTGGAAACAGCCAGTTTCTTTGTGTCTAAATCCAGCCAAATATCACAAAGGACTCTTGCATTTCTTTGGCTTTTTCACATTTCCCTTATTTATCATGGTTTGTAATGAATTTTCTGATGTGAGCTTTGGATTTCAGACTGCAATATAGAGTTCAGGGCACCTGAGGAATGGTCTTTTTCAAACAGGGCACAGCTGTTGGTGTGCTCCAATTCTGGCTATTGTCTTTGTTTGGGTGCCTCAGCTGAAATTTGGTTTCTTGAGTTTCACTGCGATTGTCAGGTTAATTCAGTCAGAATTCCACAGGCAGTCAGCTTTAGTGGTGGATGAATCTGGGAACAGCCGGTTTCCTTGCAACTAAATCAAACCCAATATCATTATGGATTCTTGCATTTTTTTGGCTTTTTTCTCTTTATTCTTATTTATCATGGTTTGTAATGAATTTTCTGATGTGAGCTTTGGTTTTGAGGCTGGCATATTGAGTTCAGGGCACAAGAGGAAGGTTGTTTTTCAATCAGGGCACAGCTGTTGGCTTGCTCCACTTCTGGCTTGCTGTCATTGTTTTGAGTGCCTCAGCCGATTTGTGGTTTCTTGTGTGGCAATTTCCCAAATGTTTTCAGGGTCTGAGTTGGCTTTGCCTTCTTCCTTCCCAAATTTTGTATTCTGATGCAATGCAAAGAAGAGTTTGTACAGAATAGCCATTATGAAAGAAAAAACACAACAAATAGGCGTTTGAAGCTTAGAAATCTACAAGTAACACTACCAAGGTGAGTTTTTGTGTTTTGGAAAATCAAATGGAACACTTTGGCTGAGGTGACAGATATTAATTGCCTCCAAACTGAGTTTCACTGTGATTTTCAGGTTAATTCAGTCAGAATTCCACAGGCTGTCAGCTGGAGGGATGGATGAATCCGGGAACAGCCGGTTTCCTAGCGAATAAATCAAGCCCTATATCATTATGGATTCTTGCATTTCTTTGGCTTTTTTCTCTTTTTTCTTATTTATCATGGTTTGTAATGAATTTTCTGATGTGAGCTTTGGTTTTGAGTCTGGCATATTGAGTTCAGGGCACAAGAGGAAGGTTCTTTTTCAATCAGGGCATAGCTTTTGGCTTGCTCCAATTCTGGCTTGCTGTCATTGTTTTGGGTGCCTCAGCCGATTTGTGGTTTCTTGAGTGCCAATTTCCTAAATGTTTTCTGGGTCTTAGTCGGTTTTGCCTTCTTATTCCCAAATTTTGTATTCTGATGCAATACAAGCAAGATTTTGGAGAGTAGCCATTATGAAAGAAAAAAAAAAAAAAAAAGCACATTGCCCTTTCAGGATTAGAAATCCACAGGCAACACGACCAAGATGAGTTTCTGTGTTTTGGAAAATGACATAGAACGCTTCTGCTGAGGGGACAGATTATAATTCCCTCCCAAATGAGTGTGAGTGCGATTTTGATGTGAATTCAATCAGAATTCCAAAGTCAGTCTGTGGAAGGGGGGGAGAATCTGGAAACAGCCAGTTTCCTTGTGTCTAAATCCAGCCAAATATCACAAAGTACTCTTGCATTTCTTTGGCTTTTTTCTCTTTTTTCTTATTTATCATGGTTTGTAATTAATTTTCTCATGTGAGCTTTGGTTTTGAGGCTGGCATATTGAGTTCAGGGCACAAGAGGAAGGTTGTTTTTCAATCAGGGCACAGCTGTTGGCTTGCTCCACTTCTGGCTTGCTGTCATTGTTTTGAGTGCCTCAGCCGATTTGTGGTTTCTTGTGTGGCAATTTCCCAAATGTTTTCAGGGTCTGAGTTGGCTTTGCCTTCTTCCTTCCCAAATTTTGTATTCTGATGCAATGCAAAGAAGAGTTTGTACAGAATAGCCATTATGAAAGAAAAAACACAACAAATAGGCGTTTGAAGCTTAGAAATCTACAAGTAACATAACCAAGGTGAGTTTTTGTGTTTATGAAAATAAAATGGAACACTTTGGCTGAGGTGACAGATATTAATTGCCTCCAAACTGAGTTTCACTGTGATTTTCAGGTTAATTCAGTCAGAATTCCACAGGCTGTCAGCTGGAGGGGTGGATGTATCTGGGAACAGCCGGTTTCCTAGCGACTAAATCAAGCCCTATATCATTATGGATTCTTGCATTTTTTTGGCTTTTTTCTTTTTTTTCTTATTTATCATGGTTTGTAATGAATTTTCTGATGTGAGCTTTGGTTTTGAGGCTGGCATATTGAGTTCAGGGCACAAGAGGAAGGTTCTTTTTCAATCAGGGCACAGCTGTTGGCTTGCTCCACTTCTGGCTTGCTGTCATTGTTTTGGGTGCCTCAGCAGATTTGTGGTTTCTTGTGTGGCAATTTCCTAAATGTTTTCGGGGTCTGAGTTGGTTTTGCCTTCTTCCTTCCCAAATTTTGTATTCTGATGCAATACAAGCAAGATTTTGGACAGAGTAGCCATTATGAAAGAAAAAAAAAATACAGCAAATTGACCTTTCAGGATTAGAAATCCATAGGCAACACAACCAAGGTGAGATTCTGTGTTTTGGAAAATGACATGGAACGCTTCTGCTGAGGGGACAGATTCTAATGCCCTCCAAATGGAGTGTGAGAGCGATCTTGAGGTGAATTCAATCAGAATTCCAAAGTCGGTCTGTGGAAGGGGGGGATGAATCTGGAAACAGCCAGTTTCTTTGTGTCTAAATCCTGCCAAATATCACAAAGGACTCTTGCATTTCTTTGGCTTTTTCTTTTTTTCTAATTTATCATGGTTTGTAATGAATTTTCTGATGTGAGCTTTGGTTTTGAGGCTGGCATATTGATTTCAGGGCACAAGAGGAAGGTTCTTTTTCAATCAGGGCACAGCTGTTGGCTTGCTCCACTTCTGGCTTGCTATCATTGTTTTGGGTGCCTCAGCCGATTTGTGGTTTCTTGAGTGCCAATTTCCTAAATGTTTTCTGGGTCTGAGTCGGTTTTGCCTTCTTATTCCCAAATTTTGTATTCTGATGCAATACAAGCAAGATTTTGGAGAGTAGCCATTATGAAAGAAAAAAAAAAAGCGCATTGCCCTTTCAGGATTAGAAATCTACAGGCAACACGACCAAGATGAGTTTCTGTGTTTTGGAAAATGACATAGAATGCTTCTGCTGAGGGGACAGATTGTAATTCCCTCCAAATGGAGTGTGAGAGCGATTTTGAGGTGAATTCAATCAGAATTCCAAAGTCAGTCTGTGGAAGGGGGGAATGAATCTGGAAACAGCCAGTTTCTTTGTGTCTAAATCCAGCCAAATATCACAAAGGACTCTTGCATTTCTTTGGCTTTTTCACATTTCCCTTATTTATCATGGTTTGTAATGAATTTTCTGATGTGAGCTTTGGATTTCAGACTGCAATATAGAGTTCAGGGCACCTGAGGAATGGTCTTTTTCAAACAGGGCACAGCTGTTGGTGTGCTCCAATTCTGGCTATTGTCTTTGTTTGGGTGCCTCAGCTGAAATTTGGTTTCTTGAGTTTCACTGCGATTGTCAGGTTAATTCAGTCAGAATTCCACAGGCAGTCAGCTTTAGTGGTGGATGAATCTGGGAACAGCCGGTTTCCTTGCAACTAAATCAAACCCAATATCATTATGGATTCTTGCATTTTTTTGGCTTTTTTCTCTTTATTCTTATTTATCATGGTTTGTAATGAATTTTCTGATGTGAGCTTTGGTTTTGAGGCTGGCATATTGAGTTCAGGGCACAAGAGGAAGGTTGTTTTTCAATCAGGGCACAGCTGTTGGCTTGCTCCACTTCTGGCTTGCTGTCATTGTTTTGAGTGCCTCAGCCGATTTGTGGTTTCTTGTGTGGCAATTTCCCAAATGTTTTCAGGGTCTGAGTTGGCTTTGCCTTCTTCCTTCCCAAATTTTGTATTCTGATGCAATGCAAAGAAGAGTTTGTACAGAATAGCCATTATGAAAGAAAAAACACAACAAATAGGCGTTTGAAGCTTAGAAATCTACAAGTAACACTACCAAGGTGAGTTTTTGTGTTTTGGAAAATCAAATGGAACACTTTGGCTGAGGTGACAGATATTAATTGCCTCCAAACTGAGTTTCACTGTGATTTTCAGGTTAATTCAGTCAGAATTCCACAGGCTGTCAGCTGGAGGGATGGATGAATCCGGGAACAGCCGGTTTCCTAGCGAATAAATCAAGCCCTATATCATTATGGATTCTTGCATTTCTTTGGCTTTTTTCTCTTTTTTCTTATTTATCATGGTTTGTAATGAATTTTCTGATGTGAGCTTTGGTTTTGAGTCTGGCATATTGAGTTCAGGGCACAAGAGGAAGGTTCTTTTTCAATCAGGGCATAGCTTTTGGCTTGCTCCAATTCTGGCTTGCTGTCATTGTTTTGGGTGCCTCAGCCGATTTGTGGTTTCTTGAGTGCCAATTTCCTAAATGTTTTCTGGGTCTTAGTCGGTTTTGCCTTCTTATTCCCAAATTTTGTATTCTGATGCAATACAAGCAAGATTTTGGAGAGTAGCCATTATGAAAGAAAAAAAAAAAAAAAAAGCACATTGCCCTTTCAGGATTAGAAATCCACAGGCAACACGACCAAGATGAGTTTCTGTGTTTTGGAAAATGACATAGAACGCTTCTGCTGAGGGGACAGATTATAATTCCCTCCCAAATGAGTGTGAGTGCGATTTTGATGTGAATTCAATCAGAATTCCAAAGTCAGTCTGTGGAAGGGGGGGAGAATCTGGAAACAGCCAGTTTCCTTGTGTCTAAATCCAGCCAAATATCACAAAGTACTCTTGCATTTCTTTGGCTTTTTTCTCTTTTTTCTTATTTATCATGGTTTGTAATTAATTTTCTCATGTGAGCTTTGGTTTTGAGGCTGGCATATTGAGTTCAGGGCAGAAGAGGATGGTTCTTTTTCAATCAGGGCACAGCTGTTGGCTGGCTGCAGTTCTGGCTTGCTGTCCTTATTTTGAGTACCTCAGCAGATTAATGGTTTCTTGTGTGGCAATTTCCCAAATGTTTTCTGGGTCTGAGTTGGCTTTGCCTTCTTCCTTCCCAAATTTTGTATTCTGATGCAATGCAAAGAAGAGTTTGTACAGAATAGCCATTATGAAAGAAAAAACACAACAAATAGGCGTTTGAAGCTTAGAAATCTACAAGTAACATAACCAAGGTGAGTTTTTGTGTTTATGAAAATAAAATGGAACACTTTGGCTGAGGTGACAGATATTAATTGCCTCCAAACTGAGTTTCACTGTGATTTTCAGGTTAATTCAGTCAGAATTCCACAGGCAGTCAGCTGGAGGGGTGGATGAATCCGGGAACAGCCGGTTTCCTTGTGACTAAATCAAGCCTTATATCATTATGGATTCTTGCATTTTTTTGGCTTTTTTCTCTTTTGTCGTATTTATCATGGTTTGTAATGAATTTTCTGATGTGAGCTTTGGTTTTGAGGCTGGCATATTGAGTTCAGGCACAAGAGGAAGGTTCTTTTTCAATCAGGGCACAGCTGTTGGCTTGCTCCAATTCTGGCTTGCTGTCATTGTTTTGGGTGTCTCAGCTGATTTGTGGTTTCTTGAGTGCCAATTTCCTAAATGTTTTCTGGGTCTGAGTCGGTTTTGCCTACTTATTCCCAAATTTTGTATTCTGATGCAATACAAGCAAGATTTTGGAGAGTAGCCATTATGAAAGAAAAAAAAAAAAAAAACACAGCGCATTTCCCTTTCAGGATTAGAAATCTACAGGCAACACGCCCAAGATGAGTTTCTCTGTTTTGGAAAAAGTCATGGAACCCTTCTGCTGAGGGGACAGATTTTATTTCACTCCAAATTGAGTGTGAGTGCGATTTTGAGGTGAATTCAATCAGAATTCCAAAGTCAGTCTGTGGAAGGTTGGGATGAATCTGGAAACAGCCAGTTTCCTTTTATCTGAATCCAGCCAAATATCAAAAAGAACTCTTGCATTTCTTTGGCTTTTTCACATTTCCCTGATTTATCATGGTTTGTAATGAATTTTCTGATGTGAGCTTTGGTTTTGAGGCTGGAATATAGAGTTCAGGGCACTGGAGGAATGGTCTTTTTCAATCAGGGCACAGCTGTTTGCGTGCTTTAACTCTGGCTTCCTGTCAGTGTTTTGGGTGCCTCAGCTGAAATTTGGTTTCTTGAGTTTCGCTGCGATTGTCAGGTTAATTAAGTCAGAATTCCACAGGCAGTCAGCTTTAGTGGTGGATGAATCTGGGAACAGCCGGTTTCCTTGCAACTAAATCAAACCCAATATCATTATGGATTCTTGCATTTCTTTGGCTTTTTTCTCTTTTTTCTTATTTATCATGGTTTGTAATGAATTTTCTGATGTGAGCTTTGGTTTAGAGGCTGCAATATGCAGTTCAGGGAACCGGAGGAGGGTCTTTTTCAATCAGGGCACAGCTGTTGGCTTGCTCCAATTCTGGCTTGCTTTCATTGTTTTGGGTGCCTCAGCCGATTTGTGGTTTCTTGAGTGCCAATTTCCTAAATGTTTTCTGGGTCTGAGTCGGTTTTGCCTTCCCAAATTATTTCCAAATTTTGTATTTTGATGCAATACAAGCAAGATTTTGGAGAGTAGCCATTATGAAAGAAAGAAAAAAAAAACACAGCGAATTGCCCTTTCAGGATTATAAATCTACAGGCTACATGACCAAGATGAGTTTCTGTGTTTTGGAAAATGACAAGGAACCCTTCTGCTGAGGGGACAGATTCTAATTCCCTCCAAATTGAGTGTGAGTGCGATTTTGAGGTGAATTCAATCAGAATTCCAAAGTCAGTCTGTGGAAGGGGGGTATGAATCTGGAAACAGCCAGTTTCCTTGTATCTGAATCCAGCCAAATATCACAAAGGACTCTTGCATTTCTTTGGCTTTTTCACATTTCCCTTATTTATCATAGTTTGTAATGAATTTTCTGATGTGAGCTTTGGTTTTGAGGCTGGCATATTGAGTTCAGGGCACAAGAGGAAGGTTCTTTTTCAATCAGGGCACAGCTGTTGGCTTGCTCCACTTCTGGCTTGCTGTCATTGTTTTGGGTGCCTCAGCTGATTTGTGGTTTCTTGTGTGGCAATTTCCTAAATGTTTTCTGGGTCTGAGTTGGTTTTGCCTTCTTCCTTCCCAAATTTTGTATTCTGATGCAATACAAGCAAGATTTTGGACAGAGTAGCCATTATGAAAGAAAAAAAAAAACACAGCAAATTGACCTTTCAGGATTAGAAATCCATAGGCAACACAACCAAGATGAGATTCTGTGTTTTGGAAAATGACATGGAACGCTTCTGCTGAGGTGACAGATTCTAATTCCCTTCAAATGGAGTGTGAGAGCGATTTTGAGGTGAATTCAATCAGAATTCCAAAGTCTGTCTGTGGAAGGGGTGGATGAATCTGGAAACAGCCAGTTTCTTTGTGTCTAAATCCTGCCAAATATCACAAAGGACTCTTGCATTTCTTTGGCTTTTTCACATTTCCCTTATTTATCATGGTTTGTAATGAATTTTCTGATGTGAGCTTTGGTTTTGAGTCTGGCATATTGAGTTCAGGGCACAAGAGGAAGGTTCTTTTTCAATCAGGGCACAGCTGTTGGCTTGCTCCAATTCTGGCTTGCTGTCATTGTTTTGGGTGCCTCAGCCGATTTGTGGTTTCTTGAGTGGCAATTTCCTAAATGCTTTCTGGGTCTGAGTCGGTTTTGCCTTCTTCCTTCCCAAATTTTGTATTCTGATGCAATACAAGCAAGATTTTGGAGAGTAGCCATTATGAAAGAAAGAAAAAAAAACACAGCGCATTGCCCTTTCAGGATTAGAAATCTACAGGCAACACAACCAAGATGAGTTTCTGTGTTTTGGAAAATGACATAGAACGCTTCTGCTGAGGGGACAGATTCTAATTCCCTCCCAAATGAGTGTGAGTGCGATTTTGAGGTGAATTCAATCAGAATTCCAAAGTCAATCTGTGGAAGGGGGGGATGTATCTGGAAACAGCCAGTTTCTTTGTGTCAAAATCCTGCCAAATATCACAAAGGACTCTTGCATTTCTTTGGCTTTTTTCTCTTTTTTCTTATTTATCATGGTTTGTAATTAATTTTCTGATGTGAGCTTTGGTTTTGAGGCTGGCATATTGAGTTCAGGGCACAAGAGGAAGGTTCTTTTTCAATCAGGGCACAGCTGTTGGCTTGCTCCACTTCTGGCTTGCTGTCATTGTTTTGGGTGCCTCAGCTGATTTGTGGTTTCTTGTGTGGCAATTTCCTAAATGTTTTCTGGGTCTGAGTTGGTTTTGCCTTCTTATTCCCAAATTTTGTATTCTAATGCAATACAAGCAAAATTTTGGACAGAGTAGCCATTATGAAAGAAAAAAAAAACACAGCATATTTACCATTCTGGATTAGAAATTCATAGGCAACACAACCAAGATGAGATTCTGTGTTTTGGAAAATGACATGGAACGCTTCTGCTGAGGGGACAGATTCTAATTCCCTCCAAATGGAGTGTGAGAGCGATCTTGAGGCGAATTCAATCAGAATTCCAAAGTCAGTCTGTGGAAGGGGGGATGAATCTGGAAACAGCCACTTTCTTTGTGTCTAAATCCTGCCAAATATCACAAAGGACTCTTGCATTTCTTTGGCTTTTTTCTCTTTTTTCTTATTTATCATGGTTTGTAATGAATTTTCTGATGTGAGCTTTGGTTTTGAGGCTGGCATATTGAGTTCAGGGCACAAGAGGAAGGTTCTTTTTCAATCAGGGCACAGCTGTTGGCTTGCTCCAATTCTGGCTATCTGTCATTGTTTTGGGTGCCTCAGCTGATTTGTGGTTTCTTGTGTGGCAATTTCCTAAATATTTTCGGGGTCTGAGTTGGTTTTGTCTTCTTCCTTTCCAAATTTTGTATTCTGATGCAATACAAGCAAGATTTTGGACAGAGTAGCCATTATGAAAGAAAAAAAAAAAAAACACAGCAAATTGACCTTTCAGGATTAGAAATCCATAGGCAGCAAAACCAAGGTGAGATTCTGTGTTTTGGAAAATGACATAGAATGCTTCTGCTGAGGGGACAGATTCTAATTCCCTCCAAATGGAGTGTGAGAGCTATCTTGAGGTGAATTCAATCAGAATTCCAAAGTCAGTCTGTGGAAGGGGGGGATGAATCTGGAAACAGCCACTTTCTTTGTGTCTAAATCCAGCCAAATATCACAAAGGACTCTTGCATTTCTTTGGCTTTTTCACATTTCCCTAATTTATCATGGTTTGTAATGAATTTTCTGATGTGAGCTTTGGTTTTGAGGCTGGCATATTGATTTCAGGGCACAAGAGGAAGGTTCTTTTTCAATCAGGGCACAGCTGTTGGCTTGCTCCACTTCTGGCTTGCTGTCATTGTTTTGGGTGCCTCAGCCGATTTGTGGTTTCTTGAGTGCCAATTTCCTAAATGTTTTCTGGGTCTGAGTCGGTTTTGCCTTCTTATTCCCAAATTTTGTATTCTGATGCAATACAAGCAAGATTTTGGAGAGTAGCCATTATGAAAGAAAGAAAAAAAAAAACACAGCGCATTGCCCTTTCAGGATTAGAAATCTACAGGCAACACGACCAAGATGAGTTTCTGTGTTTTGGAAAATGACATAGAACGCTTCTGCTGAGGGGACAGATTCTAATTCCCTCCCAAATGAGTGTGAGTGCGATTTTGAGGTGAATTCAATCAGAATTCCAAAGTCAGTCTGTGGAAGGGGGGGATGAATCTGGAAACAGCCAGTTTCTTTGTGTCTAAATCCAGCCAAATATCACAAAGGACTCTTGTATTTCTTTGGCTTTTTCACATTTCCCTAATTTATCATGGTTTTTAATGAATTTTCTGATGTGAGCTTTGGTTTTGAGGCTGCAATATAGAGTTCAGGGCACCTGAGGAATGGTCTTTTTCAAACAGGGCACAGCTGTTGGTGTGCTCCAATTCTGGCTATTGTCTTTGTTTTGGGTGCCTCAGCTGAAATTTGGTTTCTTGAGTTTCACTGCGATTGTCAGGTTAATTCAGTCAGAATTCCACAGGCAGTCAGCTTTAGTGGTGGATGAATCTGGGAACAGCCGGTTTCCTTGCAACTAAATCAAACCCAATATCATTATGGATTCTTGCATTTTTTTGGCTTTTTTCTATTTTTTCTTAATTATCATGGTTTGTAATGAATTTTCTGATGTGAGCTTTGGTTTTGAGGCTGGCATATTGAGTTCAGGGCACAAGAGGAAGGTTGTTTTTCAATCAGGGCACAGCTGTTGGCTTGCTCCACTTCTGGCTTGCTGTCATTGTTTTGAGTGCCTCAGCCGATTTGTGGTTTCTTGTGTGGCAATTTCCCAAATGTTTTCAGGGTCTGAGTTGGCTTTGCCTTCTTCCTTCCCAAATTTTGTATTCTGATGCAATGCAAAGAAGAGTTTGTACAGAATAGCCATTATGAAAGAAAAAACACAACAAATAGGCGTTTGAAGCTTAGAAATCTACAAGTAACATAACCAAGGTGAGTTTTTGTGTTTATGAAAATAAAATGGAACACTTTGGCTGAGGTGACAGATATTAATTGCCTCCAAACTGAGTTTCACTGTGATTTTCAGGTTAATTCAGTCAGAATTCCACAGGCTGTCAGCTGGAGGGGTGGATGTATCTGGGAACAGCCGGTTTCCTAGCGACTAAATCAAGCCCTATATCATTATGGATTCTTGCATTTTTTTGGCTTTTTTCTTTTTTTTCTTATTTATCATGGTTTGTAATGAATTTTCTGATGTGAGCTTTGGTTTTGAGGCTGGCATATTGAGTTCAGGGCACAAGAGGAAGGTTCTTTTTCAATCAGGGCACAGCTGTTGGCTTGCTCCACTTCTGGCTTGCTGTCATTGTTTTGGGTGCCTCAGCAGATTTGTGGTTTCTTGTGTGGCAATTTCCTAAATGTTTTCGGGGTCTGAGTTGGTTTTGCCTTCTTCCTTCCCAAATTTTGTATTCTGATGCAATACAAGCAAGATTTTGGACAGAGTAGCCATTATGAAAGAAAAAAAAAAATACAGCAAATTGACCTTTCAGGATTAGAAATCCATAGGCAACACAACCAAGGTGAGATTCTGTGTTTTGGAAAATGACATGGAACGCTTCTGCTGAGGGGACAGATTCTAATGCCCTCCAAATGGAGTGTGAGAGCGATCTTGAGGTGAATTCAATCAGAATTCCAAAGTCGGTCTGTGGAAGGGGGGAATGAATCTGGAAACAGCCAGTTTCTTTGTGTCTAAATCCTGCCAAATATCACAAAGGACTCTTGCATTTCTTTGGCTTTTTCTTTTTTTCTAATTTATCATGGTTTGTAATGAATTTTCTGATGTGAGCTTTGGTTTTGAGGCTGGCATATTGATTTCAGGGCACAAGAGGAAGGTTCTTTTTCAATCAGGGCACAGCTGTTGGCTTGCTCCACTTCTGGCTTGCTATCATTGTTTTGGGTGCCTCAGCCGATTTGTGGTTTCTTGAGTGCCAATTTCCTAAATGTTTTCTGGGTCTGAGTCGGTTTTGCCTTCTTATTCCCAAATTTTGTATTCTGATGCAATACAAGCAAGATTTTGGAGAGTAGCCATTATGAAAGAAAAAAAAAAAGCGCATTGCCCTTTCAGGATTAGAAATCTACAGGCAACACGACCAAGATGAGTTTCTGTGTTTTGGAAAATGACATAGAATGCTTCTGCTGAGGGGACAGATTGTAATTCCCTCCAAATGGAGTGTGAGAGCGATTTTGAGGTGAATTCAATCAGAATTCCAAAGTCAGTCTGTGGAAGGGGGGAATGAATCTGGAAACAGCCAGTTTCTTTGTGTCTAAATCCAGCCAAATATCACAAAGGACTCTTGCATTTCTTTGGCTTTTTCACATTTCCCTTATTTATCATGGTTTGTAATGAATTTTCTGATGTGAGCTTTGGATTTCAGACTGCAATATAGAGTTCAGGGCACCTGAGGAATGGTCTTTTTCAAACAGGGCACAGCTGTTGGTGTGCTCCAATTCTGGCTATTGTCTTTGTTTGGGTGCCTCAGCTGAAATTTGGTTTCTTGAGTTTCACTGCGATTGTCAGGTTAATTCAGTCAGAATTCCACAGGCAGTCAGCTTTAGTGGTGGATGAATCTGGGAACAGCCGGTTTCCTTGCAACTAAATCAAACCCAATATCATTATGGATTCTTGCATTTTTTTGGCTTTTTTCTCTTTTTTCTTATTTATCATGGTTTGTAATGAATTTTCTGATGTGAGCTTTGGTTTTGAGGCTGGCATATTGAGTTCAGGGCACAAGAGGAAGGTTGTTTTTCAATCAGGGCACAGCTGTTGGCTTGCTCCACTTCTGGCTTGCTGTCATTGTTTTGAGTGCCTCAGCCGATTTGTGGTTTCTTGTGTGGCAATTTCCCAAATGTTTTCAGGGTCTGAGTTGGCTTTGCCTTCTTCCTTCCCAAATTTTGTATTCTGATGCAATGCAAAGAAGAGTTTGTACAGAATAGCCATTATGAAAGAAAAAACACAACAAATAGGCGTTTGAAGCTTAGAAATCTACAAGTAACACTACCAAGGTGAGTTTTTGTGTTTTGGAAAATCAAATGGAACACTTTGGCTGAGGTGACAGATATTAATTGCCTCCAAACTGAGTTTCACTGTGATTTTCAGGTTAATTCAGTCAGAATTCCACAGGCTGTCAGCTGGAGGGATGGATGAATCCGGGAACAGCCGGTTTCCTAGCGAATAAATCAAGCCCTATATCATTATGGATTCTTGCATTTCTTTGGCTTTTTTCTCTTTTTTCTTATTTATCATGGTTTGTAATGAATTTTCTGATGTGAGCTTTGGTTTTGAGTCTGGCATATTGAGTTCAGGGCACAAGAGGAAGGTTCTTTTTCAATCAGGGCATAGCTGTTGGCTTGCTCCAATTCTGGCTTGCTGTCATTGTTTTGGGTGCCTCAGCCGATTTGTGGTTTCTTGAGTGCCAATTTCCTAAATGTTTTCTGGGTCTTAGTCGGTTTTGCCTTCTTATTCCCAAATTTTGTATTCTGATGCAATACAAGCAAGATTTTGGAGAGTAGCCATTATGAAAGAAAAAAAAAAAAAAAAGCACATTGCCCTTTCAGGATTAGAAATCCACAGGCAACACGACCAAGATGAGTTTCTGTGTTTTGGAAAATGACATAGAACGCTTCTGCTGAGGGGACAGATTATAATTCCCTCCCAAATGAGTGTGAGTGCGATTTTGATGTGAATTCAATCAGAATTCCAAAGTCAGTCTGTGGAAGGGGGGGAGAATCTGGAAACAGCCAGTTTCCTTGTGTCTAAATCCAGCCAAATATCACAAAGTACTCTTGCATTTCTTTGGCTTTTTCCTCTTTTTTCTTATTTATCATGGTTTGTAATTAATTTTCTCATGTGAGCTTTGGTTTTGAGGCTGGCATATTGAGTTCAGGGCAGAAGAGGATGGTTCTTTTTCAATCAGGGCACAGCTGTTGGCTGGCTGCAGTTCTGGCTTGCTGTCCTTATTTTGAGTACCTCAGCAGATTAATGGTTTCTTGTGTGGCAATTTCCCAAATGTTTTCTGGGTCTGAGTTGGCTTTGCCTTCTTCCTTCCCAAATTTTGTATTCTGATGCAATGCAAAGAAGAGTTTGTACAGAATAGCCATTATGAAATAAAAAACACAACAAATAGGCGTTTGAAGCTTAGAAATCTACAGGTAACATAACCAAGGTGAGTTTTTGTGTTTATGAAAATAAAATGGAACACTTTGGCTGAGGTGACAGATATTAATTGCCTCCAAACTGAGTTTCACTGTGATTTTCAGGTTAATTCAGTCAGAATTCCACAGGCAGTCAGCTGGAGGGGTGGATGAATCCGGGAACAGCCGGATTTCTTACGACTAAATCAAGCCCAATATCATTATGGATTCTTGCATTTTTTTGGCTTTTTTCTCTTTTGTCGTATTTATCATGGTTTGTAATGAATTTTCTGATGTGAGCTTTGGTTTTGAGGCTGGCATATTGAGTTCAGGCACAAGAGGAAGGTTCTTTTTCAATCAGGGCACAGCTGTTGGCTTGCTCCAATTCTGGCTTGCTGTCATTGTTTTGGGTGTCTCAGCTGATTTGTGGTTTCTTGAGTGCCAATTTCCTAAATGTTTTCTGGGTCTGAGTCGGTTTTGCCTACTTATTCCCAAATTTTGTATTCTGATGCAATACAAGCAAGATTTTGGAGAGTAGCCATTATGAAAGAAAAAAAAAAAAAAAAAACACAGCGCATTTCCCTTTCAGGATTAGAAATCTACAGGCAACACGCCCAAGATGAGTTTCTCTGTTTTGGAAAAAGTCATGGAACCCTTCTGCTGAGGGGACAGATTTTATTTCACTCCAAATTGAGTGTGAGTGCGATTTTGAGGTGAATTCAATCAGAATTCCAAAGTCAGTCTGTGGAAGGTTGGGATGAATCTGGAAACAGCCAGTTTCCTTTTATCTGAATCCAGCCAAATATCAAAAAGAACTCTTGCATTTCTTTGGCTTTTTCACATTTCCCTGATTTATCATGGTTTGTAATGAATTTTCTGATGTGAGCTTTGGTTTTGAGGCTGGAATATAGAGTTCAGGGCACTGGAGGAATGGTCTTTTTCAATCAGGGCACAGCTGTTTGCGTGCTTTAACTCTGGCTTCCTGTCAGTGTTTTGGGTGCCTCAGCTGAAATTTGGTTTCTTGAGTTTCGCTGCGATTGTCAGGTTAATTAAGTCAGAATTCCACAGGCAGTCAGCTTTAGTGGTGGATGAATCTGGGAACAGCCGGTTTCCTTGCAACTAAATCAAACCCAATATCATTATGGATTCTTGCATTTCTTTGGCTTTTTTCTCTTTTTTCTTATTTATCATGGTTTGTAATGAATTTTCTGATGTGAGCTTTGGTTTAGAGGCTGCAATATGCAGTTCAGGGAACCGGAGGAGGGTCTTTTTCAATCAGGGCACAGCTGTTGGCTTGCTCCAATTCTGGCTTGCTTTCATTGTTTTGGGTGCCTCAGCCGATTTGTGGTTTCTTGAGTGCCAATTTCCTAAATGTTTTCTGGGTCTGAGTCGGTTTTGCCTTCCCAAATTATTTCCAAATTTTGTATTTTGATGCAATACAAGCAAGATTTTGGAGAGTAGCCATTATGAAAGAAAGAAAAAAAAAACACAGCGAATTGCCCTTTCAGGATTATAAATCTACAGGCTACACGACCAAGATGAGTTTCTGTGTTTTGGAAAATGACAAGGAACCCTTCTGCTGAGGGGACAGATTCTAATTCCCTCCAAATTGAGTGTGAGTGCGATTTTGAGGTGAATTCAATCAGAATTCCAAAGTCAGTCTGTGGAAGGGGGGTATGAATCTGGAAACAGCCAGTTTCCTTGTATCTGAATCCAGCCAAATATCACAAAGGACTCTTGCATTTCTTTGGCTTTTTCACATTTCCCTTATTTATCATAGTTTGTAATGAATTTTCTGATGTGAGCTTTGGTTTTGAGGCTGGCATATTGAGTTCAGGGCACAAGAGGAAGGTTCTTTTTCAATCAGGGCACAGCTGTTGGCTTGCTCCACTTCTGGCTTGCTGTCATTGTTTTGGGTGCCTCAGCTGATTTGTGGTTTCTTGTGTGGCAATTTCCTAAATGTTTTCTGGGTCTGAGTTGGTTTTGCCTTCTTCCTTCCCAAATTTTGTATTCTGATGCAATACAAGCAAGATTTTGGACAGAGTAGCCATTATGAAAGAAAAAAAAAAAACACAGCAAATTGACCTTTCAGGATTAGAAATCCATAGGCAACACAACCAAGATGAGATTCTGTGTTTTGGAAAATGACATGGAACGCTTCTGCTGAGGTGACAGATTCTAATTCCCTTCAAATGGAGTGTGAGAGCGATTTTGAGGTGAATTCAATCAGAATTCCAAAGTCTGTCTGTGGAAGGGGTGGATGAATCTGGAAACAGCCAGTTTCTTTGTGTCTAAATCCTGCCAAATATCACAAAGGACTCTTGCATTTCTTTGGCTTTTTCACATTTCCCTTATTTATCATGGTTTGTAATGAATTTTCTGATGTGAGCTTTGGTTTTGAGGCTGGCATATTGATTTCAGGGCACAAGAGGAAGGTTCTTTTTCAATCAGGGCACAGCTGTTGGCTTGCTCCACTTCTGGCTTGCTGTCATTGTTTTGGGTGCCTCAGCCGATTTGTGGTTTCTTGAGTGCCAATTTCCTAAATGTTTTCTGGGTCTGAGTCGGTTTTGCCTTCTTATTCCCAAATTTTGTATTCTGATACAATACAAGCAAGATTTTGGAGAGTAGCCATTATGAAAGAAAGAAAAAAAAAAAAACACAGCGCATTGCCCTTTCAGGATTAGAAATCTACAGGCAACACGACCAAGATGAGTTTCTGTGTTTTGGAAAATGACATAGAACGCTTCTGCTGAGGGGACAGATTCTAATTCCCTCCCAAATGAGTGTGATTGCGATTTTGAGGTGAATTCAATCATAATTCCAAAGTCAGTCTGTGGAAGGGTGGGATGAATCTGGAAACAGCCAGTTTCTTTGTGTCTAAATCCAGCCAAATATCACAAAGGACTCTTGTATTTCTTTGGCTTTTTCACATTTCCCTAATTTATCATGGTTTGTAATGAATTTTCTGATGTGAGCTTTGGTTTTGAGGCTGCAATATAGAGTTCAGGGCACCTGAGGAATGGTCTTTTTCAAACAGGGCACAGCTGTTGGTGTGCTCCAATTCTGGCTATTGTCTTTGTTTTGGGTGCCTCAGCTGAAATTTGGTTTCTTGAGTTTCACTGCGATTGTCAGGTTAATTCAGTCAGAATTCCACAGGCAGTCAGCTTTAGTGGTGGATGAATCTGGGAACAGCCGGTTTCCTTGCAACTAAATCAAACCCAATATCATTATGGATTCTTGCATTTTTTTGGCTTTTTTCTCTTTTTTCTTATTTATCATGGTTTGTAATGAATTTTCTGATGTGAGCTTTGGTTTTGAGGCTGGCATATTGAGTTCAGGGCACAAGAGGAAGGTTGTTTTTCAATCAGGGCACAGCTGTTGGCTTGCTCCACTTCTGGCTTGCTGTCATTGTTTTGAGTGCCTCAGCCGATTTGTGGTTTCTTGTGTGGCAATTTCCCAAATGTTTTCAGGGTCTGAGTTGGCTTTGCCTTCTTCCTTCCCAAATTTTGTATTCTGATGCAATGCAAAGAAGAGTTTGTACAGAATAGCCATTATGAAAGAAAAAACACAACAAATAGGCGTTTGAAGCTTAGAAATCTACAAGTAACATAACCAAGGTGAGTTTTTGTGTTTATGAAAATAAAATGGAACACTTTGGCTGAGGTGACAGATATTAATTGCCTCCAAACTGAGTTTCACTGTGATTTTCAGGTTAATTCAGTCAGAATTCCACAGGCTGTCAGCTGGAGGGGTGGATGTATCTGGGAACAGCCGGTTTCCTAGCGACTAAATCAAGCCCTATATCATTATGGATTCTTGCATTTTTTTGGCTTTTTTCTTTTTTTTCTTATTTATCATGGTTTGTAATGAATTTTCTGATGTGAGCTTTGGTTTTGAGGCTGGCATATTGAGTTCAGGGCCCAAGAGGAAGGTTGTTTTTCAATCAGGGCACAGCTGTTGGCTTGCTCCACTTCTGGCTTGCTGTCATTGTTTTGGGTGCCTCAGCAGATTTGTGGTTTCTTGTGTGGCAATTTCCTAAATGTTTTCGGGGTCTGAGTTGGTTTTGCCTTCTTCCTTCCCAATTTTTGTATTCTGATGCAATACAAGCAAGATTTTGGACAGAGTAGCCATTATGAAAGAAAAAAAAAAACACAGCAAATTGCCCTTTCAGGATTAGAAATCCATAGGCAACACAACCAAGGTGAGATTCTGTGTTTTGGAAAATGACATGGAACGCTTCTGCTGAGGGGACAGATTCTAATGCCCTCCAAATGGAGTGTGAGAGCGATTTTGAGGTGAATTCAATCAGAATTCCAAAGTCGGTCTGTGGAAGGGGGGGATGAATCTGGAAACAGCCAGTTTCTTTGTGTCTAAATCCTGCCAAATATCACAAAGGACTCTTGCATTTCTTTGGCTTTTTCTTTTTTTCTAATTTATCATGGTTTGTAATGAATTTTCTGATGTGAGCTTTGGTTTTGAGGCTGGCATATTGATTTCAGGGCACAAGAGGAAGGTTCTTTTTCAATCAGGGCACAGCTGTTGGCTTGCTCCACTTCTGGCTTGCTATCATTGTTTTGGGTTCCTCAGCCGATTTGTGGTTTCTTGAGTGCCAATTTCCTAAATGTTTTCTGGGTCTGAGTCGGTTTTGCCTTCTTATTCCCAAATTTTGTATTCTGATGCAATACAAGCAAGATTTTGGAGAGTAGCCATTATGAAAGAAAAAAGAAAAAAGCGCATTGCCCTTTCAGGATTAGAAATCTACAGGCAACACGACCAAGATGAGTTTCTGTGTTTTGGAAAATGACATAGAATGCTTCTGCTGAGGGGACAGATTGTAATTCCCTCCAAATGGAGTGTGAGAGCGATTTTGAGGTGAATTCAATCAGAATTCCAAAGTCAGTCTGTGGAAGGGGGGAATGAATCTGGAAACAGCCAGTTTCTTTGTGTCTAAATCCAGCCAAATATCACAAAGGACTCTTGCATTTCTTTGGCTTTTTCACATTTCCCTTATTTATCATGGTTTGTAATGAATTTTCTGATGTGAGCTTTGGTTTTCAGACTGCAATATAGAGTTCAGGGCACCTGAGGAATGGTCTTTTTCAAACAGGGCACAGCTGTTGGTGTGCTCCAATTCTGGCTATTGTCTTTGTTTGGGTGCCTCAGCTGAAATTTGGTTTCTTGAGTTTCACTGCGATTGTCAGGTTAATTCAGTCAGAATTCCACAGGCAGTCAGCTTTAGTGGTGGATGAATCTGGGAACAGCCGGTTTCCTTGCAACTAAATCAAACCCAATATCATTATGGATTCTTGCATTTTTTTGGCTTTTTTCTCTTTTTTCTTATTTATCATGGTTTGTAATGAATTTTCTGATGTGAGCTTTGGTTTTGAGGCTGGCATATTGAGTTCAGGGCACAAGAGGAAGGTTGTTTTTCAATCAGGGCACAGCTGTTGGCTTGCTCCACTTCTGGATTGCTGTCATTGTTTTGAGTGCCTCAGCCGATTTGTGGTTTCTTGTGTGGCAATTTCCTAAATGTTTTCAGGGTCTGAGTTGGCTTTGCCTTCTTCCTTCCCAAATTTTGTATTCTGATGCAATGCAAAGAAGAGTTTGTACAGAATAGCCATTATGAAAGAAAAAACACAACAAATAGGCGTTTGAAGCTTAGAAATCTACAGGTAACATGACCAAGGTGAGTTTTTGTGTTTTGGAAAATGAAATGGAACACTTTGGCTGAGGTGACAGATATTAATTGCCTCCAAACTGAGTTTCACTGTGATTTTCAGGTTAATTCAGTCAGAATTCCACAGGCTGTCAGCTGGAGGGATGGATGAATCCGGGAACAGCCGGTTTCCTAGCGAATAAATCAAGCCCTATATCATTATGGATTCTTGCATTTCTTTGGCTTTTTTCTCTTTTTTCTTATTTATCATGGTTTGTAATGAATTTTCTGATGTGAGCTTTGGTTTTGAGTCTGGCATATTGAGTTCAGGGCACAAGAGGAAGGTTCTTTTTCAATCAGGGCATAGCTTTTGGCTTGCTCCAATTCTGGCTTGCTGTCATTGTTTTGGGTGCCTCAGCCGATTTGTGGTTTCTTGAGTGCCAATTTCCTAAATGTTTTCTGGGTCTTAGTCGGTTTTGCCTTCTTATTCCCAAATTTTGTATTCTGATGCAATACAAGCAAGATTTTGGAGAGTAGCCATTATGAAAGAAAAAAAAAAAAAAAGCACATTGCCCTTTCAGGATTAGAAATCCACAGGCAACACGACCAAGATGAGTTTCTGTGTTTTGGAAAATGACATAGAACGCTTCTGCTGAGGGGACAGATTATAATTCCCTCCCAAATGAGTGTGAGTGCGATTTTGAGGTGAATTCAATCAGAATTCCAAAGTCAGTCTGTGGAAGGGGGGGAGAATCTGGAAACAGCCAGTTTCCTTGTGTCTAAATCCAGCCAAATATCACAAAGTACTCTTGCATTTCTTTGGCTTTTTTCTCTTTTTTCTTATTTATCATGGTTTGTAATTAATTTTCTCATGTGAGCTTTGGTTTTGAGGCTGGCATATTGAGTTCAGGGCAGAAGAGGATGGTTCTTTTTCAATCAGGGCACAGCTGTTGGCTGGCTGCAGTTCTGGCTTGCTGTCCTTATTTTGAGTACCTCAGCAGATTAATGGTTTCTTGTGTGGCAATTTCCCAAATGTTTTCTGGGTCTGAGTTGGCTTTGCCTTCTTCCTTCCCAAATTTTGTATTCTGATGCAATGCAAAGAAGAGTTTGTACAGAATAGCCATTATGAAATAAAAAACACAACAAATAGGCGTTTGAAGCTTAGAAATCTACAGGTAACATAACCAAGGTGAGTTTTTGTGTTTATGAAAATAAAATGGAACACTTTGGCTGAGGTGACAGATATTAATTGCCTCCAAACTGAGTTTCACTGTGATTTTCAGGTTAATTCAGTCAGAATTCCACAGGCAGTCAGCTGGAGGGGTGGATGAATCCGGGAACAGCCGGTTTCCTTGTGACTAAATCAAGCCTTATATCATTATGGATTCTTGCATTTTTTTGGCTTTTTTCTCTTTTGTCGTATTTATCATGGTTTGTAATGAATTTTCTGATGTGAGCTTTGGTTTTGAGGCTGGCATATTGAGTTCAGGCACAAGAGGAAGGTTCTTTTTCAATCAGGGCACAGCTGTTGGCTTGCTCCAATTCTGGCTTGCTGTCATTGTTTTGGGTGTCTCAGCTGATTTGTGGTTTCTTGAGTGCCAATTTCCTAAATGTTTTCTGGGTCTGAGTCGGTTTTGCCTACTTATTCCCAAATTTTGTATTCTGATGCAATACAAGCAAGATTTTGGAGAGTAGCCATTATGAAAGAAAAAAAAAAAAAAAAACACAGCGCATTTCCCTTTCAGGATTAGAAATCTACAGGCAACACGCCCAAGATGAGTTTCTCTGTTTTGGAAAAAGTCATGGAACCCTTCTGCTGAGGGGACAGATTTTATTTCACTCCAAATTGAGTGTGAGTGCGATTTTGAGGTGAATTCAATCAGAATTCCAAAGTCAGTCTGTGGAAGGTTGGGATGAATCTGGAAACAGCCAGTTTCCTTTTATCTGAATCCAGCCAAATATCAAAAAGAACTCTTGCATTTCTTTGGCTTTTTCACATTTCCCTGATTTATCATGGTTTGTAATGAATTTTCTGATGTGAGCTTTGGTTTTGAGGCTGGAATATAGAGTTCAGGGCACTGGAGGAATGGTCTTTTTCAATCAGGGCACAGCTGTTTGCGTGCTCTAACTCTGGCTTCCTGTCAGTGTTTGGGTGCCTCAGCTGAAATTTGGTTTCTTGAGTTTCGCTGCGATTGTCAGGTTAATTAAGTCAGAATTCCACAGGCAGTCAGCTTTAGTGGTGGATGAATCTGGGAACAGCCGGTTTCCTTGCAACTAAATCAAACCCAATATCATTATGAATTCTTGCATTTCTTTGGCTTTTTTCTCTTTTTTCTTATTTATCATGGTTTGTAATGAATTTTCTGATGTGAGCTTTGGTTTAGAGGCTGCAATATGCAGTTCAGGGAACCGGAGGAGGGTCTTTTTCAATCAGGGCACAGCTGTTGGCTTCCTCCAATTCTGGCTTGCTGTCATTGTTTTGGGTGCCTCAGCCGATTTGTGGTTTCTTGAGTGCCAATTTCCTAAATGTTTTCTGGGTCTGAGTCGGTTTTGCCTTCCCAAATTATTTCCAAATTTTGTATTTTGATGCAATACAAGCAAGATTTTGGAGAGTAGCCATTATGAAAGAAAGAAAAAAAAAACACAGCGAATTGCCCTTTCAGGATTATAAATCTACAGGCTACACGACCAAGATGAGTTTCTGTGTTTTGGAAAATGACAAGGAACCCTTCTGCTGAGGGGACAGATTCTAATTCACTCCAAATTGAGTGTGAGTGCGATTTTGAGGTGAATTCAATCAGAATTCCAAAGTCAGTCTGTGGAAGGGGGGTATGAATCTGGAAACAGCCAGCTTCCTTGTATCTGAATCCAGCCAAATATCACAAAGGACTCCTGCATTTCTTTGGCTTTTTCACATTTCCCTGATTTATCATGGTTTGTAATGAATTTTCTGATGTGAGCTTGGTTTTGAGGCTGCAATATGGAGTTCAGGGTACTGGAGGACCTGTCTTTTTCAAAGAGGGTACAGTTGTTGGCTTGCTGCAATTCTGGCTTGCTGTCATTGTTTTGGGTTCCTCAGCCAATTTCTGGTTTCCTGTGTGGCAATTTCCTAAATGTTCTCTGGGTCTGAGTTGGCTTTGCCTTCTTCCTTCCCAAATTTTGTATTCTGATGCAATACAAGCAAGATTTTGGCAGAGTAGCCATTATAAAAGAAAAAAAAAACACAGCAAATTGCCCTTTCAGGATTAGAAATCTACAGGCAACGCGACCAAGATGAGTTTCTGTGTTTTGGAAAATGACATGGAACACTTCTGCTGAGGGGACAGATTCTAATTCCCTCCATATTGAGTGTGAGTGCGATTTTGAGGTGAATTCAATCAGAATTCCAAGGTCTGTCTGTGGAAGGGGGGGATGAATCTGGAAACAGCCAGTTTCTTTGTGTCTAAATCCAGCCAAATACCACAAAGGACTCTTGAATTTCTTTGGCTTTCTCAGATTTCCCTTATTTATCATGGTTTGTAATGAATTTTCTGATGGGAGCTTTGGTTTTGAGGCTGCAATATGGAGTTCTGGGCACTGGATTAATGGTCTTGTTCAATTAGGGCTCAGCTGTTGGCTTGCTCCAGTTCTGTCTTGCTTTCAAGGTTTTGGGTGCCTCAGCTGATTTGTGGTTTCTTGAGCGGCAATTTCCTAAATGTTTTCTGGGTCTGAGTTGGTTTTCCCTTCTTCCTTCCCAAATTTAGTATTCTGATGCAATGCAAAGAAGAGTTTGTACAGAGTAGCCATTATGAAATAAACAACACAAGAAATAGGCGTTTCAAGATTTTAAATCTGCAGGTAACACGACCAAAGTGAGTTTTTTTGTTTTGGAAAATAAAAGGGAAAACTTTGGCTGAGGTGACAGATATTAATTGCCTCCAAACGGAGTTTCACTGTGATTTTCGGGTTCATTCTGTGAGAATTCCACAGGCAGTCAGCTTTAGGCGTGGATGAATCTGGGAACTGCTGGCTTCCTTGCGACTAAATCAAGCCCAATATCATTATGGATTCTTGCATTTCTTTGGCTTTTTTTCTGATTTTTCTTATTTATCATTGTTTGTAATGAATTTTCTGATGTGAGCTTTGGTTTTGAGGCTGGCATATTGAGTTCAGGGCACAAGAGGAAGGTTCTTTTTCAATCAGGGCACAGCTGTTGTCTTGCTGCAATTCTGCTTGCTGTCATTGTTTTGGGTGCCTCAGCTGATTTGTGGATTCTTGTGTTGCAGTTTCCTAAATGTTTTCTGGGTCTGAGTCGGTTTTGCCTTCTTATTCCCAAATTTTGTGTTCTGATGCAACATAAGCAAGATTTTGGACAGGGTAGCCATTATGAAAGAAAAAAAAAAAACACAGCAAATTGCCCTTTCAGGATTAGAAATCTATAGGCAACACGACCAAGATGAGTTTCTGTGTTTTGGAAAATGACATGGCATCGTTCTGCTGAGGGGACAGATTCTAATTCCCTCCAAATTGAGTGTGAGTGCGATTTTGAGGTGAATTCAATCAGAATTCCAAAGTCTGTCTGTGGAAGGGGGGGGATGAATCCGGAAACAGCCAGTTTCCTTCTGTCTAAATCCAGCCAAATACCACAAAGGACTCTTGAATTTCTTTGGCTTTCTCAGATTTCCCTTATTTATCATGGTTTCTAATGAATTTTCTGATGTGAGCTTTGGTTTTGAGGATGGAATATGGAGTTCAGGGCACTGGATTAATGGTCTTGTTCAATCAGGGCACAGCTGTTGGCTTGCTCCAATTCTGTCTTGCTTTCAAGGTTTTGGGTGCCTCAGCCGATTTGTGGTTTCTTGAGCGGCAATTTCCTAAATGTTTTCTGGGTCTGAGTTGGTTTACCCTTCTTCCTTCCCACATTTTGTATTCTGACGCAATACAAACAAGAGTTTTGACAGAGTAGCCATTATGAAATAAAAAAAAAAAACAACAACAACAAATTAGCGTTTGAAGCTTATAAATCTAAGGGTAACATGACCAAGGTGAGTTTTTGTGATTTGGAAAATATAATGGAACACTTTGGCTGAGGTGACTGATATTATTGTCTCCAAACTGAGTCTTACTGTGATTTTCAGGTTAATTCAGTCGGAATTCCACAGGCAGTCAGCTGGAACTGTGGATGAATCTGGGAACAGCCGGTTTCCTTGCAACTAAATCAAGCCCACTATCATTATGGATTCTTGCATTTCTTTGGCTTTTTCTCCATTTTCTTATTTATCATGGTTTGTAATGAATTTTCTGATGTGAGCTTTGGTTTTGAGGCTGCAATATGGAGTTCAGGGCACCGGATCAATGGTCTTTTTCAAACAGGACACAGCTGTTGGCTTGTTGCAATTCTGGCTTGCTGTCATTGTTTTGCGTGCCTCAGCTGTTTTTGGTTTCTTTAGTGGCAATTTCCTACATGTTTTCTGGGTCTGAGTAGGTTTTGCCTTCTTCCTTCCCAAATTTTGTATTCTGACGTAATAGAAACAAGAGTTTGGACAGAGTAGCCATTATGAAATAAAAAACACAACAAATAGGCCTTTGAAGCTTATATATGTACAGGTAACACGAGCAAGGTAAGTTTTTGTGTTTATGAAAATAAAATTGAACACTCTGGCTGAGGTGACAGATATTAATTGCCTCCAAAACCGAGTTTCACTGCGATTTTTTTGTTAATTCATTCAGAAACCAAAGACACTCAGTTGGGAGGTGTGGATGAATCTGGAAACAGCCGTTTACATGGCCATAATTCAAGCCCAATATCCCTAAGAACTCCTGCATTTCTTTGGCTTTTTTCTCATTTTTCTTATTTATCATGGTTTGTAATGAATTTTCCGATGTGAGCTTTGCTTTTGAGGCTGGCATATTGAGTTCAGGGCACAAGAGGAAGGTTCTTTTTCAATCAGGGCACAGCTGTTGGCTTTCTCCAATTCTGGCTTGCTGTCATTGTTGTGGGTTCCTCAGCTGACTTTTGGTTTCTTGAGTGGCAATTTCCTAAATGTTTTCTGGGTCTGACATGGTTTTTCCTTCTTAATCCCAAATTTTGTATTCTGACGCAATACAAACAAGAGTTTGGACAGACTAGCAATGATGAAATAAAAAACAAAACAAATAGGCATTTGAAGCTTAGAAATCTACAGGTAAGAAGACTAAGGTGAGTTTTTGAGTTTTGGAAAATAAAATGGAACACTTTGGCTGAGGTGACAGATATTAATTGCCTCCAAACCGAGTTTCACTGCGATTTTCAGGTTAATTCATTCAGAAACCAAAGACACTCAGCTGGGAGGTGTGGATGAATCTGGAAACAGCCGTTTACATGGCAATAAATCAAACCCAATATTACTAAGAACTCCTGCATTTCTTTGGCTTTTTTCTCATTTTTCTTATTTATCATGGTTTGTAATGAATTTTCTGATGTGAGCTTTGGTTTTGAGACTGGTATATTGAGCTCAGGGCACAAGAGGAAGGTTCTTTTTCAATCAGGGCACAGCTGTTGGCTTGCTCCAATTCTGGCTTGCTGTCATTGTTGTAGGTTCCTCAGCTGACTTTTGGATTCTTGAGTGGCAATTTCCTAAATGTTTTCTGGGTCTGAGTCGGTTTTGCCTTCTTCCTTGCCAAATTTTGTATTCTGACGCAATACAAACAAGAGCTTGGGCAGAGTAGCCATTATGAAATAAAAGACAAAACAAATAGGCATTTGAAGTTTTGAAATCTACAGGTAAGAAGACTAAGGTGAGTTTTTGAGTTTTGGAAGATAAAATGGAACACTTTGGCTGAGGTGACAGATATTAATTGCCTCCAAACCGAGTTTCACTGCGATATTCAGGTTAATTCAGTCAGAAACCACAGATACTCAGCTGGGAGGTGTGGATGAATCTGGAAACAGCCGTTTACATGGCAATAAATCAAGCCCAATATTACTAAGAACTCCTGCATTTCTTTGGCTTTTTTCTCATTTTTCTTATTTATCATGGTTTGTAATGAATTTTCTGATGTGAGCTTTGGTTTTGAGGCTGGTATATTGAGCTCAGGGCACAAGAGGAAGGTTCTTTTTCAATCAGGGCACAGATGTTGGCTTGCTGCAATTCTGGCTTGCTGTCATTGTTTTGGGTGCCTCAGCCGATTTGTGGTTTCTTGAGCGGCAATTTCCTAAATGTTTTCTGGGTCTGAGTCGGTTTTGCCTTCTTCCTTCCCAAATTTTGTATTCTGATGCAATACAAGCAAGATTTTGGCAGAGTAGCCATTATGAAAGAAAAAAAAAAAAACACAGCAAATTGCCCTTTCAGGATTAGAAATCTACAGGCAACTCGACCAAGATGAGTTTCTGTGTTTTGGAAAATGACATGGAACACTTCTGCTGAGGGGACAGATTCTAATTCCCTCCAAATTGAGTGTGAGTGCGATTTTGAGGTGAATTCAATCAGAATTCCAAACTCAGTCTGTGGAAGGGGGGGATGAATCTTTAAACAACCAGTTTCTTTGTGTCTAAATCCAGCCAAATACCACAAAGGACTCTTGAATTTCTTTGGCTTTCTGAGATTTCCCTTATTTATCATGGTTTGTAATGAATTTTCTGATGTGAGCTTTGGTTTTGAGGCTGGCATATTGAGTTCAGGGCACAAGAGGAAGGTTCTTTTTCAATCAGGGCACAGCTGTTGGCTTGCTGCAATTCTGCTTGCTGTCATTGTTTTGGGTGCCTCAGCTGATTTGTGGATTCTTGTGTTGCAGTTTCCTAAATGTTTTCTAGGTCTGAGTCGGATTTGCCTTCTTATTCCCAAATTTTGTATTCTGATGCAACATAAGCAAGATTTGGACAGAGTAGCCATTATGAAAGAAAAAAAAACACAGCAAATTGCCCTTTCAGGATTAGAAATCTATAGGCAGCACGACCAAGATGAGTTTCTGTGTTTTGGAAAATGACATGGAACGCTTCTGCTGAGGGGACAGATTCTAATGCCCTCCAAATGGAGTGTGAGTGCGATTTTGAGGTGAATTCAATCAGAATTCCAAAGTCTGTCTGTGGAAGGGGGGGATGAATCCGGAAACAGCCAGTTTCTTTGTGTCTAAATCCAGCCAAATACCAAAAAGGACTCTTGAATTTCTTTGGCTTTCTCAGATTTCCCTTATTTATCATGGTTTCTAATGAATTTTCTGATGTGAGCTTTGGTTTTGAGGATGGAATATGGAGTTCAGGGCACTGGATTAATGGTCTTGTTCAATCAGGGCACAGCTGTTGGCTTGCTCCAATTCTGTCTTGCTTTCAAGGTTTTGGGTGCCTCAGCCGATTTGTGGTTTCTTGAGCGGCAATTTCCTAAATGTTTTCTAGGTCTGAGTTAGTTTTCCCTTCTTCCTTCCCACATTTTGTATTCTGACGCAATACAAACAAGAGTTTGAACAGAGTAGCCATCATGAAATAAAAAAAAAAAAAAAAAAAAAAAAATTAGCGTTTGAAGCTTATGAATCTAAGGGTAACACGACCAAGGTGAGTTTTTGTGATTTGGAAAATCAAATGGAACACTTTGGCTGAGGTGACTGATATTATTGCCTCCAAACTGAGTCTTACTGCGATTTTCAGGTTAATTCAGTGAGAATTCCACAGGCAGTCAGCTGGAGGGGTGGATGAATCCGGGAACAGCGGGTTTCCTTGCAACTAATTCAAGCCACTATGATTATGGATTCTTGCATTTCTTTGGCTTTTTTCTCTTTTTTCTTATTTATGATGATTTGTAATGAATTTTCTGATGTGAGCTTTGGTTTTGAGGCTGGCATATTGAGTTCAGGGCACAAGAGGAAGGTTCTTTTTCAATCAGGGCACAGCTGTTGGCTTGCTCCAATTCTGGCTTGCTGTCATTGTTTTGGGAACCTCAGCCGATTTGTGGTTTCTTGAGCGGCAATTTCCTTAATGTTTTCTGGGTCTGAGTCGGTTTTGCCTTCTTATTCCCATATTTTGTATTCTGATGCAATACAAGCAAGATTTGGACAGAGTAGCCATTATGAAAGAAAAAAAAAAAAACACAGAAATTGCCCTTTCAGGATTAGAAATCTACTGGCAACGTGATCAAGATTAGTTTCTGTGTTTTGGAAAATGACATGGAACCCTTCTGCTGAGGGGACAGATTCTAATTCCCTCCAAATTGAGTGTGAGTGCAATTTTGAGGTGAAATCAATCAGAATTCCAAAGTCAGTCAGTGGAAGGGGGGGATGAATCTTTAAACAGCCAGTTTCCTTGTGTCTAAATCCAGCCAAATATCACTAAGAACTCGTGCATTTCTTTGGCTTTTGTCTCATTTTTCTGATTTATCATGGTTTGTAATGAATTTTCTGATGTGAGCTTTGGTTTTGAGGCTGGCATATTGAGTTCAGGGCACCGGATCAATGGTCTTTTTCAAACAGGACACAGCTGTTGGCTTGTTGCAATTCTGGCTTGCTGTCATTGTTTTGCGTGCCTCAGCTGTTTTTGGTTTCTTTAGCGGCAATTTCCTACATGTTTTCTGGGTCTGAGTTGGTTTTGCCTTCTTCCTTTCCAAATTTTGTATTCTGACGTAATACAAACAAGAGTTTGGACAGAGTAGCCATTATGAAATAAAAAACACAACAAATAGGCCTTTGAAGCTTATATATGTACAGGTAACACGAGCAAGGTAAGTTTTTGTGTTTATGAAAATAAAATTGAACACTCTGGCTGAGGTGACAGATATTAATTGCCTCCAAAACCGAGTTTCACTGCGATTTTTTTGTTAATTCATTCAGAAACCAAAGACACTCAGTTGGGAGGTGTGGATGTATCTGGAAACAGCCGTTTACATGGCCATAATTCAAGCCCAATATCCCTAAGAACTCCTGCATTTCTTTGGCTTTTTTCTCATTTTTCTTATTTATCATGGTTTGTAATGAATTTTCTGATGTGAGCTTTGGTTTTGAATCTGCTATATTGAGCTCAGGGCACAAGAGGAAGGTTCTCTTTCAATCAGGGCACAGCTGTTGTCTTTCTCCAATTCTGGCTTGCTGTCAATGTTGTGGGTTCCTCAGCTGACTTTTGGTTTCTTGAGTGGCAATTTCCTAAATGTTTTCTGGGTCTGACACGGTTTTTCCTTCTTATTCCCAAATTTTGTATACTGACGCAATACAAACAAGAGTTTGGACAGACTAGCAATGATGAAATAAAAAACACAACAAATAGGCATTTGAAGCTTAGAAATCTACAGGTAAGAAGACTAAGGTGAGTTTTTGAGTTTTGGAAAATAAAATGGAACACTTTGGCTGAGGTGACAGATATTAATTGCCTCCAAACCGAGTTTCACTGCGATTTTCAGGTTAATTCAGTCAGAAACCACAGACACTCAGCTGGGAGGTGTGGATGAATCTGGAAACAGCCGTTTACATGGCAATAAATCAAGCCCAATATTACTAAGAACTCCTGCATTTCTTTGGCTTTTTTCTCATTCTTCTGATTTATCATGGTTTGTAATGAATTTTCTGATGTGAGCTTTGGTTTTGAGGCAGGCATATTGAGTTCAGGGCACAAGAGGAAGGTTCTTTTTCAATCAGGGCACAGCTGTTGGCTTGCTCCAATTCCGGCTTGCTGTCCTTGTTTTGGGTGCCTCAGCTGACTTTTGGTTACTTGAGCGGCAATTTCCTAAATGTTTTCTGGGTCTGAGTTGGCTTTGCCTTCTTCCTTCCCAAATTTTGTATTCTGACGCCATACAAACAAGAGTTTGGGCAGAGTAGCCATTATGAAATAAAAAACACAACAAATAGGCGTTGGAAGTTTAGAAATCTACAGGTAACTCAATCAAGATGAGGTTTTGTGTTTTGGAAAATGAAATGGAAGACTTTGGCTGAGGTGACAGATATTAATTGCCTCCAAACTGAGTTTCACTGTGATTTTCAGGTTAATTCAGTCATAATTCCACAGGCAGTCAGCTGGAGGGGTGGATGAATCCGGGAACAGCCGGTTTCCTTGCGACTAAATCTAGCCCAATATCATTATGGATTCTTGCATGTCTTTGTCTATTTTCTCATTTTTCTTATTTATCATGGTTTGTAATGAATTTGCTGATGTGTTCTTTGGTTTTGAGGCTGCAATATGGAGTTCAGGGAACCTGAGGAATGGTCTTTTTTAATCAGGGCACAGCTGTTGCCTTGCTCCAATTCCGGCTTGCTGTCATTGGTTTGGGTGCCTCAGCCAATTTGTCGTTTCCTCAGTGGCAATTTCCTAAATGTTTACTGGTTCTGAGTTGGTTTTGCCTTCTTCCTTCCCAAATTTTGTATTCTGAAGAAATATAAACAAGAGTTTAGACAGAGTAGCCATTATGAAATTAAAAGCACAACAAATAGGCGTTTGAAGCTTAGAAATCTACAGGTAACACGACTAAGGTGAGTTTTTGTGTTTTGGAAAATAAAATGGAACACTTTGGCTGAGGTGACAGATATTAATAGTCTCCAAACTGAGTTTCACTGCGATTTTCAGGTTAATTCATTCAGAAGTCCACAGGCAGTCAGCTGGAAGGGTGGATGGATCTGGTAACAGCCGGTTTCGTTGTGACTGAATCAAGCCCAATATCATTATGGATTCTTGCATTTCTTTGGCTATTTTCTCATTTTTCTTTTTATCATGGTTTGTAATGAATTTTCTGATGTGAGCTTTGGTTTTGATGCTGGCATATTGGGTTCAGGGCACAAGAGGTAGGTTCTTTTTCAATCAGGGCACAGCTATTGGTTTGCTACAATTCTGTCTTGCTTTAAAGGTTTTGGGTGCCTCAGCGTTGTTGTTTTTTGATCCACATTTTCTGAATGTTTTCTGGGTCTGAGTTGGTTTTGCCTTCTTCCTTCCCAAATTTTCTGACGCAATACAAACAAGAGTTTGGACAGAGTAGCCATTATGAAATTAAAAGCACAACAAATAGGCGTTTGAAGCTTAGAAATCTACAGGTAACACGACTAAGGTGAGTTTTTGTGTTTTAGAAAGTGTCATGGAACACTTCTGCTGAGGGGACAATTTTTAATTCCCTCCAAAGTGAGTTTCACTGCGATTTCCAGGTTAATTCAGTCAGAATACACATTCACTCAGCTGGGAGGTGTGGAAGAATCTGGAAACAGCCGTTTACATGGGAATAAATGAAGCCCAATATCACTAAGAACTCCTGCATTTCTTTGGCTTTTTTCTCATTTTTCTTATTTATCATGGTTTGTAATGAATTTTCTGATGTGAGCTTTGGTTTTGATGCTGGCATATTGAGTTCAGGGCACAAGAGGAAGGTTCTTTTTCAATCAGGGCACAGCTGTTGGCTTGCTCCAATTCTGGCTTGCTGTCCTTGTTTTGGGTGCCTCAGCTGACATTTGGTTTCTTGAGCGGCAATTTCCTAAATGTTTTCTTGGTCGGAGTTGGTTTTGCCTTCTTCCTTCCCAAATTTTGTATTCTGACGCAATATAAACTAGAGTTTGGACAGAGTAGCCATTATGAAATAAAAAACACAACACATAGGCGTTTGAAGCTTAGAAATCTACAGGTAACACGACCAAGGTGAGTTTTTGTGTTTTGGAAAATAAAATGGAACACTTTGGCTGAGGTGACAGATAGTAATTGCCTCCAAACCGAGTTTCACTGCGATTTTCAGGTTAATTCATTCAGAAACCAAAGACACTCAGCTGGGAGGTGTGGATGAATCTGGAAACAGCCGTTTACATGGCAATAAATCAAACCCAATATTACTAAGAACTCCTGCATTTCTTTGGCTTTTTTCTCATTTTTCTTATTTATCATGGTTTGTAATGAATTTTCTGATGTGAGCTTTGGTTTTGAGACTGGTATATTGAGCTCAGGGCACAAGAGGAAGGTTCTTTTTCAATCAGGGCACAGCTGTTGGCTTGCTCCAATTCTGGCTTGCTGTCATTGTTGTAGGTTCCTCAGCTGACTTTTGGATTCTTGAGTGGCAATTTCCTAAATGTTTTCTGGGTCTGAGTCGGTTTTGCCTTCTTCCTTGCCAAATTTTGTATTCTGACGCAATACAAACAAGAGCTTGGGCAGAGTAGCCATTATGAAATAAAAAACAAAACAAATAGGCATTTGAAGTTTTGAAATCTACAGGTAAGAAGACTAAGGTGAGTTTTTGAGTTTTGGAAGATAAAATGGAACACTTTGGCTGAGGTGACAGATATTAATTGCCTCCAAACCGAGTTTCACTGCGATATTCAGGTTAATTCAGTCAGAAACCACAGATACTCAGCTGGGAGGTGTGGATGAATCTGGAAACAGCCGTTTACATGGCAATAAATCAAGCCCAATATTACTAAGAACTCCTGCATTTCTTTGGCTTTTTTCTCATTTTTCTTATTTATCATGGTTTGTAATGAATTTTCTGATGTGAGCTTTGGTTTTGAGGCTGGTATATTGAGCTCAGGGCACAAGAGGAAGGTTCTTTTTCAATCAGGGCACAGATGTTGGCTTGCTGCAATTCTGGCTTGCTGTCATTGTTTTGGGTGCCTCAGCCGATTTGTGGTTTCTTGAGCGGCAATTTCCTAAATGTTTTCTGGGTCTGAGTCGGTTTTGCCTTCTTCCTTCCCAAATTTTGTATTCTGATGCAATACAAGCAAGATTTTGGCAGAGTAGCCATTATGAAAGAAAAAAAAAAAAACACAGCAAATTGCCCTTTCAGGATTAGAAATCTACAGGCAACTCGACCAAGATGAGTTTCTGTGTTTTGGAAAATGACATGGAACACTTCTGCTGAGGGGACAGATTCTAATTCCCTCCAAATTGAGTGTGAGTGCGATTTTGAGGTGAATTCAATCAGAATTCCAAACTCAGTCTGTGGAAGGGGGGGATGAATCTTTAAACAACCAGTTTCTTTGTGTCTAAATCCAGCCAAATACCACAAAGGACTCTTGAATTTCTTTGGCTTTCTGAGATTTCCCTTATTTATCATGGTTTGTAATGAATTTTCTGATGTGAGCTTTGGTTTTGAGGCTGGCATATTGAGTTCAGGGCACAAGAGGAAGGTTCTTTTTCAATCAGGGCACAGCTGTTGGCTTGCTGCAATTCTGCTTGCTGTCATTGTTTTGGGTGCCTCAGCTGATTTGTGGATTCTTGTGTTGCAGTTTCCTAAATGTTTTCTAGGTCTGAGTCGGATTTGCCTTCTTATTCCCAAATTTTGTATTCTGATGCAACATAAGCAAGATTTGGACAGAGTAGCCATTATGAAAGAAAAAAAAACACAGCAAATTGCCCTTTCAGGATTAGAAATCTATAGGCAGCACGACCAAGATGAGTTTCTGTGTTTTGGAAAATGACATGGAACGCTTCTGCTGAGGGGACAGATTCTAATGCCCTCCAAATGGAGTGTGAGTGCGATTTTGAGGTGAATTCAATCAGAATTCCAAAGTCTGTCTGTGGAAGGGGGGGATGAATCCGGAAACAGCCAGTTTCTTTGTGTCTAAATCCAGCCAAATACCAAAAAGGACTCTTGAATTTCTTTGGCTTTCTCAGATTTCCCTTATTTATCATGGTTTCTAATGAATTTTCTGATGTGAGCTTTGGTTTTGAGGATGGAATATGGAGTTCAGGGCACTGGATTAATGGTCTTGTTCAATCAGGGCACAGCTGTTGGCTTGCTCCAATTCTGTCTTGCTTTCAAGGTTTTGGGTGCCTCAGCCGATTTGTGGTTTCTTGAGCGGCAATTTCCTAAATGTTTTCTAGGTCTGAGTTAGTTTTCCCTTCTTCCTTCCCACATTTTGTATTCTGACGCAATACAAACAAGAGTTTGGACAGAGTAGCCATCATGAAATAAAAAAAAAAAAAAAAAAAAAAAATTAGCGTTTGAAGCTTATGAATCTAAGGGTAACACGACCAAGGTGAGTTTTTGTGATTTGGAAAATCAAATGGAACACTTTGGCTGAGGTGACTGATATTATTGCCTCCAAACTGAGTCTTACTGCGATTTTCAGGTTAATTCAGTGAGAATTCCACAGGCAGTCAGCTGGAGGGGTGGATGAATCCGGGAACAGCGGGTTTCCTTGCAACTAATTCAAGCCACTATGATTATGGATTCTTGCATTTCTTTGGCTTTTTTCTCTTTTTTCTTATTTATGATGATTTGTAATGAATTTTCTGATGTGAGCTTTGGTTTTGAGGCTGGCATATTGAGTTCAGGGCACAAGAGGAAGGTTCTTTTTCAATCAGGGCACAGCTGTTGGCTTGCTCCAATTCTGGCTTGCTGTCATTGTTTTGGGAACCTCAGCCGATTTGTGGTTTCTTGAGCGGCAATTTCCTTAATGTTTTCTGGGTCTGAGTCGGTTTTGCCTTCTTATTCCCATATTTTGTATTCTGATGCAATACAAGCAAGATTTGGACAGAGTAGCCATTATGAAAGAAAAAAAAAAAACACAGAAATTGCCCTTTCAGGATTAGAAATCTACTGGCAACGTGATCAAGATTAGTTTCTGTGTTTTGGAAAATGACATGGAACCCTTCTGCTGAGGGGACAGATTCTAATTCCCTCCAAATTGAGTGTGAGTGCAATTTTGAGGTGAAATCAATCAGAATTCCAAAGTCAGTCAGTGGAAGGGGGGGATGAATCTTTAAACAGCCAGTTTCCTTGTGTCTAAATCCAGCCAAATATCACTAAGAACTCGTGCATTTCTTTGGCTTTTGTCTCATTTTTCTGATTTATCATGGTTTGTAATGAATTTTCTGATGTGAGCTTTGGTTTTGAGGCTGGCATATTGAGTTCAGGGCACCGGATCAATGGTCTTTTTCAAACAGGACACAGCTGTTGGCTTGTTGCAATTCTGGCTTGCTGTCATTGTTTTGCGTGCCTCAGCTGTTTTTGGTTTCTTTAGCGGCAATTTCCTACATGTTTTCTGGGTCTGAGTTGGTTTTGCCTTCTTCCTTTCCAAATTTTGTATTCTGACGTAATACAAACAAGAGTTTGGACAGAGTAGCCATTATGAAATAAAAAACACAACAAATAGGCCTTTGAAGCTTATATATGTACAGGTAACACGAGCAAGGTAAGTTTTTGTGTTTATGAAAATAAAATTGAACACTCTGGCTGAGGTGACAGATATTAATTGCCTCCAAAACCGAGTTTCACTGCGATTTTTTTGTTAATTCATTCAGAAACCAAAGACACTCAGTTGGGAGGTGTGGATGTATCTGGAAACAGCCGTTTACATGGCCATAATTCAAGCCCAATATCCCTAAGAACTCCTGCATTTCTTTGGCTTTTTTCTCATTTTTCTTATTTATCATGGTTTGTAATGAATTTTCTGATGTGAGCTTTGGTTTTGAATCTGCTATATTGAGCTCAGGGCACAAGAGGAAGGTTCTCTTTCAATCAGGGCACAGCTGTTGTCTTTCTCCAATTCTGGCTTGCTGTCAATGTTGTGGGTTCCTCAGCTGACTTTTGGTTTCTTGAGTGGCAATTTCCTAAATGTTTTCTGGGTCTGACACGGTTTTTCCTTCTTATTCCCAAATTTTGTATTCTGACGCAATACAAACAAGAGTTTGGACAGACTAGCAATGATGAAATAAAAAACACAACAAATAGGCATTTGAAGCTTAGAAATCTACAGGTAAGAATACTAAGGTGAGTTTTTGAGTTTTGGAAAATAAAATGGAACACTTTGGCTGAGGTGACAGATATTAATTGCCTCCAAACCGAGTTTCACTGCGATTTTCAGGTCAATTCAGTCAGAAACCACAGACACTCAGCTGGGAGGTGTGGATGAATCTGGAAACAGCCGTTTACATGGCAATAAATCAAGCCCAATATTACTAAGAACTCCTGCATTTCTTTGGCTTTTTTCTCATTCTTCTGATTTATCATGGTTTGTAATGAATTTTCTGATGTGAGCTTTGGTTTTGAGGCAGGCATATTGAGTTCAGGGCACAAGAGGAAGGTTCTTTTTCAATCAGGGCACAGCTGTTGGCTTGCTCCAATTCCGGCTTGCTGTCCTTGTTTTGGGTGCCTCAGCTGACTTTTGGTTACTTGAGCGGCAATTTCCTAAATGTTTTCTGGGTCTGAGTTGGCTTTGCCTTCTTCCTTCCCAAATTTTGTATTCTGACGCCATACAAACAAGAGTTTGGGCAGAGTAGCCATTATGAAATAAAAAACACAACAAATAGGCGTTGGAAGTTTAGAAATCTACAGGTAACTCAATCAAGGTGAGTTTTTGTGTTTTGGAAAATGAAATGGAAGACTTTGGCTGAGGTGACAGATATTAATTGCCTCCAAACTGAGTTTCACTGTGATTTTCAGGTTAATTCAGTCATAATTCCACAGGCAGTCAGCTGGAGGGGTGGATGAATCCGGGAACAGCCGGTTTCCTTGCGACTAAATCTAGCCCAATATCATTATGGATTCTTGCATGTCTTTGTCTATTTTCTCATTTTTCTTATTTATCATGGTTTGTAATGAATTTGCTGATGTGTTCTTTGGTTTTGAGGCTGCAATATGGAGTTCAGGGAACCTGAGGAATGGTCTTTTTTAATCAGGGCACAGCTGTTGCCTTGCTCCAATTCCGGCTTGCTGTCATTGGTTTGGGTGCCTCAGCCAATTTGTCGTTTCCTCAGTGGCAATTTCCTAAATGTTTACTGGTTCTGAGTTGGTTTTGCCTTCTTCCTTCCCAAATTTTGTATTCTGAAGAAATATAAACAAGAGTTTAGACAGAGTAGCCATTATGAAATTAAAAGCACAACAAATAGGCGTTTGAAGCTTAGAAATCTACAGGTAACACGACTAAGGTGAGTTTTTGTGTTTTGGAAAATAAAATGGAACACTTTGGCTGAGGTGACAGATATTAATAGTCTCCAAACTGAGTTTCACTGCGATTTTCAGGTTAATTCATTCAGAAGTCCACAGGCAGTCAGCTGGAAGGGTGGATGGATCTGGGAACAGCCGGTTTCGTTGTGACTGAATCAAGCCCAATATCATTATGGATTCTTGCATTTCTTTGGCTATTTTCTCATTTTTCTTTTTATCATGGTTTGTAATGAATTTTCTGATGTGAGCTTTGGTTTTGATGCTGGCATATTGGGTTCAGGGCACAAGAGGTAGGTTCTTTTTCAATCAGGGCACAGCTATTGGTTTGCTACAATTCTGTCTTGCTTTAAAGGTTTTGGGTGCCTCAGCGTTGTTGTTTTTTGATCCACATTTTCTGAATGTTTTCTGGGTCTGAGTTGGTTTTGCCTTCTTCCTTCCCAAATTTTCTGACGCAATACAAACAAGAGTTTGGACAGAGTAGCCATTATGAAATTAAAAACACAACATTACGCATTTGAAGCTTAGAAATCGATAGGTAACACGACCAAGGTGAGTTTTTGTGTTTTAGAAAGTGTCATGGAACACTTCTGCTGAGGGGACAATTTTTAATTCCCTCCAAAGTGAGTTTCACTGCGATTTCCAGGTTAATTCAGTCAGAATACACATTCACTCAGCTGGGAGGTGTGGAAGAATCTGGAAACAGCCGTTTACATGGGAATAAATGAAGCCCAATATCACTAAGAACTCCTGCATTTCTTTGGCTTTTTTCTCATTTTTCTTATTTATCATGGTTTGTAATGAATTTTCTGATGTGAGCTTTGGTTTTGATGCTGGCATATTGAGTTCAGGGCACAAGAGGAAGGTTCTTTTTCAATCAGGGCACAGCTGTTGGCTTGCTCCAATTCTGGCTTGCTGTCCTTGTTTTGGGTGCCTCAGCTGACATTTGGTTTCTTGAGCGGCAATTTCCTAAATGTTTTCTTGGTCGGAGTTGGTTTTGCCTTCTTCCTTCCCAAATTTTGTATTCTGACGCAATATAAACTAGAGTTTGGACAGAGTAGCCATTATGAAATAAAAAACACAACACATAGGCGTTTGAAGCTTAGAAATCTACAGGTAACACGACCAAGGTGAGTTTTTGTGTTTTGGAAAATAAAATGGAACACTTTGGCTGAGGTGACAGATATTAATTGCCTCCAAACTGAGTTTCACTGTGATTTTCAGGTTAATTCAGTGAGAATTGCACAGGCAGTCACCTGGAGGAGTGGATGAATCCAGGACTAGCCGGATTTCTTACGACTAAATCAAGCCCAATATCATTATGGATTCTTGCATTTCTTTGGATTTTTTCTCTTTTTTCTTATTTATCATGGTTGGTAATGAATTTTTGATGTGAGCTTTGGATTTGAGGCTGCAATAAGAACTTCCGGGCACAAGAGAAATGTTCTTTTTCAATCAGGGCACAGCTGTTGGCTTGCTCTAATTGTGGCTTGCTGTCATTGTTTTGGGTGCCTCAGCAAATTTGAGGTTTCTTGAGTGGCAATTTCCTAAATGTTTTCTGGGTCTGACACGGTTTTTTCTTCTTATTCCCAAATTTTTTATTCTGACTCAATACAAACAAGAGTTTGGACAGAGTAGCCATTATGATATAAAAAACACAACAAATAGGCGTTTGAAGCTTAGAAATCTACAGGTAACACGACCAAGGTGAGTTTTTGTGTTTTGGAAAATAAAATGGAACACTTTGGCTCAGGTGACATATATTAATTGCCTCCAAACTGAGTTTCCCTGTGATTTTCAGGTTAATTCAGTGAGAATTGCACAGGCAGTCACCTCGAGGGGTGGACGAATCCAGGAATAGCCGGATTCCTTACAACTAAATCAACCCCAATATCATTATGGATTCTTGCATTTCTTTGGCTTTTTTCTCATTTTTGTTATGTATGATGGTTTGTAATGAATTTTCTGATGTGCGCTTTGTTTTTGAGGTTGGCATATTGAGTTCAGGGCACAAGAGGATGGTTCTTTTTCAATCAGGGCACAGCTGTTGGCTTGCTCCAATTCTGGCTTGCTGTCATTGTTTTGGGTGCTTCAGCCGATTTGTGGTTACTTGAGTGGTAATTTACTAAATGCTTTCTGGGTCTGAGTTGGTTTTGCCTTGTTATTCCCAAATTTTGTATTCTGATGCAATACAAGCAAGATTTTGGACAGAGTAGCCTTTATGAAAAAAAAGAAAATACGGCAAATTGCCCTTTCAGGATTTAAAAGCTACAGGGAACAAGACCAAGATGAGTTTCTGTGTTTTGGATAATGACTTGGAACACTTCTGCTGAGGGGACAGATTCTAATTACCTTCCAATTGAGTGTGAGTGCGATTTTGAGGTGAATTCCATCAGAATTCCAAAGTCAGTCTGTGGAAGGGGTTGATGAATCTGGAAACAGCCAGTTTCCTTGTGTCTAAATCCAGCCAAATATCACAAAGGACTCTTGCATTTATTTGACTTTTTCACATTTCCCTTATTATCAAGGTTTGTAATGAATATTCTGATGTGAGCTTTGGTTTTGAGACGGCAATATGGAGTTCAGGGCACCGGAAGAATGGTCTTTTTAAAACAGGGCACAGCTGTTAGCTTGCTCCAATTCTGGGTTGCTGTCATTGGTTTTGGGGTTTCAGCTGACTTTTGGTTTCTTGAGCGGCAATTTTCTAAATTTTTTCTGGGTCTGAGTTAGTTTTGCCTTATTCCTTCCCAAATTTTGTATTCTGACACAATGCAACAAATAGACATTTACAGATTATAAATCTGCTGGTAACACGCCAATATGATTTTTTTTGTTTTGGAAAATAAAATGGAACACTTTGGCTGAGGTGACAGATATTAATTGCCTCCAAACTGAGTTTCACTGCGATTTTCTGATAAATTCAGTCGGAATTCCACAGGCAGTCAGCTGGAGCTGTGGATGAATCTGGGAACAGCCGATTTCCTTGCGACTAAATCAAGCCCAATATCATTATGGATTCTTGCATTTCTTTGGCTTTTTTCTCATCTTTCTTATTTATCATGGTTTGTAATGAATTTTCTGGTGTGAGCTTTGGTTTTGAGGCTGGCATATTGAGTTCAGGGCACAAGTGGAAGGTTCTTTTTCAATCAGGGCACAGCTGTTGGCCTGCTCCAATTCTGGCTTGCTGTCATTGTTTGGGTGCCTCAGGAGATTTGTGGTTTCTTGAGTGCCAATTTCCTAAATGTTTTCTGGGTCTGAGTTGGTTTTGCCTTCTTATTCCCAAATTTTGTATTCTGATGCAATACAAGCAAGATTTTGGACAGAGTAGCCATTATGAAAGAAAAAAAAAACACATCAAATTGCCCTTTCAGAATGAGAAATGTAGGCAATATGAACAAGATGTGTTTCTGTGTTTTGGAAAATGACAGGGAACCCTTTTGCTGAGGGGAAAGATTCTAATTCCCTCCAAATTTGGTTTCTTGTGTGGCATTTTCCTGAAAGTTTTCTGGGTCTGTGTTGGTTTTGCCTTTTTCCTTCCCAAATTTTGTATTCTGCCGCAGTAGAAACAAGAGTTTGGACAGAGTAGCCATTTTGTAATGAAAAACACAACAAATAGGCATTTGTAGCTTAGAAATCTACAGGTAACACGACCAAGGTGAGCTTTTGTGTTTTGGAAAATAAAATGGAACACTTTGGCTGAGGTGACAGATATTAATTGCCTCCAAACAGAGTTTCACTGCGATTTTCAGGTTAATTCAGTCAGAATTCCACAGGCAGTCAGATGGAGGGGTGGATGAATCCGGGAACAGCCAGTTTCCTTGCAACTGAATCAAGACCAATATCATTCTGGATTCTTGCATTTCTTTGGCTTTTTTCTCATTTTTGTTATTTATCATGATTTGTAATGAATTTTCTGATGTGAGCTTTGGTTTTGAGGCTGCAATATGGAGTTCAGGCCACCGGGGGAATGGTCTTTTCCAAACAGGGCACAGCTGTTGGCCTGCTCCAATTCTGGCTTGCTGTCATTGTTTTGGGTGCCTCAGCTGAATTTAGATTTTTGAATGGCAATTTCCTAAACGTTTTCTGGGTCTGAGTTGGTTTTGCCTTCTTCGTTCCCAAATTTTGTATTCTGATGCAATACAAGCAAGATTTTGGACAGAGTAGCCATTATGCAATAAAAAACACAACAAATAGGTGTTTTAAGCTACAGGTAACACGACCAAGGTGAGATTTTGTGTTTTGAAAAAATAAAATGGAACACTTTGGCTGTGGTGACAGATATTAACTGCCTTCGTTCAGGTTCATTCAGTCAGAATTCCACAGGCTGTCAGCTGGAGGGGTGGATGAATCTGGGAACAGCCGGTTTCCTTGCGACAGTATCAAGGCCAATATCATTCTGGATTCTTGCATTTCTTTGACTTATTTTCTCATTTTTTCTTATTTATCATGGTTTGTAATGAATTTTCTGATGTGAGCTTTGGTTTTGAGGCTGGCATATTGAGTTCAGGGCACAAGAGGAAGGTTCTTTTTCAATCAGGGCACAGCTGTTGGCTTGCTCCAATTCTGGCTTGCTGTCATTGTTTTGGGTGCCTCAGCTGATTTGTGGTTTCTTGAGTGCCAATTTCCTAAATGTTTTCTGGGTCTGAGTTGGTTTTCCTTCTTCCTTCCCAAATTTTGTATTCTGACACAGTACAAACAAGAGTTTGGACAGAGTAGCCATTAGGAAATAAAAAACACAACAAATAGGCTTTTGAAGCTACAGGTAACACGACCAAGGTGAGATTTTGTGTTTTGGAAAATCAAATGGAACAAGTTGACTGTGGTGACAGATATTAACTTCCTCCGTTCAGGTTAATTCAGTCAGAATTCCACAGGCAGTCAGCTGGAGGGGTGGATGAATCCGGGAATAGCAGGTTTCCTTGCAACTAAATGAAGCCCAATATCAATATGGATTCTTGCATTTCTTTGGCTTTATTCTGATATTTCTTATTTATCATGGTTTGTAATGAATTTTCTGATGTGAACTTTGGTTTTGAGGCTGCAGTATGGAGTTCAGGGCACCGGAGGAATGGTCTTTTTCAATCAGGGCACAGCTGTTGGCCTGCTCCAATTCTGGCTTGCTGTCATTGTTTTGGGTGCCTCCGCCGATTTGAGGTTTCTTGAGTTGCAATTTCCTAAACGTTTTCTGAGTCTCAGTTGGTTTTGTCCTCTTCCTTCCCAAATTTTGTATTCTGACGCAACAGAAACAAGAGTTTGGACAGAATAGCCATTATGAAATAAAAAAACACATCAAATAGGCTTTTGAAAGCTACAGGTAACACGACCAAGGTGAGATTTTGTTTTGGAAAATGAAATGGAACACTTTGGCTGTGGTGACAGATATTAACTGCCTCCGTTCAGGTTAATTCAGTTAATATTCCTCAGGCATCAGCTGGAGAGGTGGATGAATCTGGGAATGTATGGTTTCCTTGCGACTAAATCAAGCCCAATATCATTATGAATTCTTGAATTTCTTTGGCCTTTTTCTCATTTTTCTTAATTTTAGTGGTTTGTAATGAATTTTCTGATGTGAGCTTTGGTTTTGAGGCTGGCATATGGAGTTCAGGGCACAAGAGGAAGGTTCTTATTCAATCAGGTCACAGCTGTTGGCTTGCTCCAATTCTGGCTTGCTGTCATTGTTTTGGGTGCCTCCGCCGATTTGAAGTTTCTTGAGCATCAATATCCTAAATGTTTTCTTGGTCTGAGTTGGTTTTACTTCTTCCTTCCCAAATTTTGTATTCTGACACAATACAAACAAGAGTTTGGACAGAGTAGCCATTAGGAAATAAAAAACACAACAAATAGGCTTTTGAAGCTACAGGTAACACGACCAAGGTGAGATTTTGTGTTTTGGAAAATCAAATGGAACAAGTTGGCTGTGGTGACAGATATTAACTGCCTCCGTTCAGGTTAATTCAGTCAGAATTCCACAGGCAGTCAGCTGGAGGGGTGGATGAATCCGGGAATAGCCGGTTTCCTTGCAACTAAATGAAGCCCAATATCATTATGGATTCTTGCATTTCTTTGGCTTTATTCTGATATTTCTTATTTATCATGGTTTGTAATGAATTTTCTGATGTGAGCTTTGGTTTTGAGGCTGCAATATGGAGTTCAGGGCACCGGAGGAATGGTCTTTTTCAATCAGGGCACAGCTGCTGGCTTGCTCCAATTCTGGGTTGCTGTCATTGTTTTGGGTGCCTCCGCCGATTTGAGGTTTCTTGAGTGGCAATTTCCTAAACGTTTTCTGAGTCTCAGTTGTTTTTGTCCTCTTCCTTCCCAAATTTTGTATTCTGACGTAATACAAGCAAGATTTTGGACAGAATAGACATTATGAAATAAAAAACACATCAAATAGGCTTTTGAAAGCTACAGGTAACACGACCAAGGTGAGATTTTGTGTTTTGGAAAAAGACATGGAACACTTTTGCTGAGGTGACAGATATTAATTGCCTCCAAACCGAGTTTCACAGCGAATTTCATTTTAATTCAGTCAGAAACCACAGACACTCAGCTGGGAGGTATAGAAGAATCTGGAAACAGCCATTAACAAGGGAATAAATCAAGCCCAATATCACTAAGAACTCCTGCATTTCTTTGGATTTTTTCTGATTTTTCTTATTTATCATGGTTTGTAATGAATTTTCTGATGTGAGCTTTGGTTTTGAGGCTGCAATATCGAGTTCAGGACACCGGAGGAATGGTCTTTTTCAATCAGGGCACAGCTGTTGGCTTGCTCCAATTCTGTCTTGCTTTCAAGGTTTTGGCTTCCTCAGCGGCCCTTTGTTTCTTGAGCGGCAATTTCCTAAATGTTTTCTGGGTCTGAGTTGGTTTTGCCTTCTTCCTTCCCAAATTTTGTAATCTGACGCAATAGAAACAAAAGTTTGGGCAGAGTAGCCATTATGAAATAAAAAACACAACAAATAGGCGTTTGAAGCTTAGAAATCTACAGGTAACACAACAAAGGTGAGTTTTTGTGTTTTGGAAAATCAAATGGAACACTTTGGCTGAGGTGACAGATATTAATTGCCTCCAAATTGAGTTTCACTGCGATTTTCAGGTTAATTCAGTCAGAATTCCACAAGCTGTCAGCTGGAGGGGTGGATGAATCCGGGAACAGCCGGTTTCCTTGCAACTAAATCCAGCCCAATATCATTATGGATTCTTGCATTTCTTTGGCTTTTTTCTCATTTTTCTTATTTATCATGGTTTGTAATGAATTTTCTGATGTGATCTTTGGTTTTGAGGCTGCAATATGGAGTTCAGGGCACCGGAGGAATGGTCTTTTTCAAACAGGTCACAGCTGTTGGCCTGCTCCAATTCTGGCTTGCTGCCATTTATTTGGGTGCCTCAGCTGACTTTTGGTTTCTTGAGTGGCAATTTCCTAAATGTTTTCTGGGTCTGAGTTGGTTTTGCCGTCTTCCTTCCCAAATTTTCTTTTCTGATGGCATACAAACAAGACTTTGGACAGAGTAGACATTATGAAATAAAAAACACATCAAATAGGCTTTTGAAAGCTACAGGTAACACGACCAAGGTGAGATTTTGTGTTTTGTAAAAAGACATGGAACACTTTTGCTGAGGTGACAGATATTAATTGCCTCCAAACCGAGTTTCACAGCGAATTTCATTTTAATTCAGTCAGAAACCACAGACACTCAGCTGGGAGGTGTAGAAGAATCTGGAAACAGCCATTAACAAGGGAATAAATCAAGCCCAATATCACTAAGAACTCCTGCATTTCTTTGGATTTTTTCTGATTTTTCTTATTTATCATGATTTGTAATGAATTTTCTGATCTGAGGTTTGGTTTTGAGGTTGCAATATCGAGTTCAGGACACCAGAGGAATGGTCTTTTTCAATCAGGGCACAGCTGTTGGCTTGCTCCAATTCTGTCTTGCTTTCAAAGATTTGGGTTCCTCAGCGGCCCTTTGTTGCTTGAGCGGCAATTTCCTAAATGTTTTCTGGGTCTGAGTTGGTTTTGCTTTCTTCCTTCCCAATATTTGTATTCTGCCCAAATACAAACAGGAGTTTGGGCAGAGTAGCCATTATGAAACAAAAAACACAACAAATAGGCGTTTGAAGCTTAGAAATCTACAGGTAACACGACCGAGGTGAGTTTTTGTGTTTTAGAAAATAAAGTGGAACACTTTAGCTGAGGTGACAGTTATTAATTGCTTCCAAACTGAGTTTCACTGCGATTTTCAGGTTAATTCAGTCAGAATTCCACAGGCAGTCAGCTGCAGGGTTGGATGAATCCGGGAACAGCCGGTTTCCTTTCGAACAAATCCAGCCCAATATCATTCTGGATTCTTGCATTTTTGGGTATTTTCTCATTTTTCTTATGTATGAAGGTTTGTAATGAATTTTCTGATGTGAGCTTTGGTTTTGAGGCTGCAATATGGAGATCAGGGCACCGGAGGAATGGTCTTTTTCAATCAGGGCACAGCTGCTGGCTTGCTCCAATTCTGGCTTGCTGTCATTGTTTTGGGTGCCTCCGCCGATTTGAGGTTTCTTGAGTGGCAATTTCCTAAACGTTTTCTGAGTCTCAGATGGTTTTGTCCTCTTACTTCCCAAATTTTGTATTGTGACGCAATACAAACAAGAGTTTGGACAGAATAGACATTATGAAATAAAAAACACATCAAATAGGCTTTTGAAAGCTACAGGTAACACGACCAAGGTGAGATTTTGTGTTTTGTAAAAAGACATGGAACACTTTTGCTGAGGTGACAGATATTAATTGCCTCCAAACCGAGTTTCACAGCGAATTTCATTTTAATTCAGCAGAAACCACAGACACTCAGTTGGGAGGTATAGAAGAATCTGGAAACAGCCATTAACAAGGGAATAAATCAAGCCCAATATCACTAAGAACTCCTGCATTTCTTTGCATTTTTTGATTTTTCTTATTTATCATGATTTGTAATGAATTTTCTGATCTGAGGTTTGGTTTTGAGGTTGCAGTATCGAGTTCAGGACACCGGAGGAATGGTCTTTTTCAATCAGGGCACAGCTGTTGGATTGCTCCAATTCTGTCTTGCTTTCAAAGTTTTGGGTTCCTCAGCGGCCCTTTGTTCCTTGAGCGGCAATTTCCTAAATGTTTTCTGGGTCTCAGTTGGTTTTGCCTTCTTCCTTCCCAAATTTTGTAATCTGACGCAATAGAAACAAAAGTTTGGGCAGAGTAGCCATTATGAAATAAAAAACACAACAAATAGGCGTTTGAAGCTTAGAAATCTACAGGTAACACAACAAAGGTGAGTTTTTGTGTTTTGGAAAATCAAATGGAACACTTTGGCTGAGGTGACAGATATTAATTGCCTCCAAACTGAGTTTCACTGGGATTTTCAGGTTAATTCAGTCAGAATTCCACAGGCAGTCAGCTGGAGGGGTGGATGAATCCGGGAACAGCCGGTTTCCTTGCGACTGAATCAAGCCCAATGTCATTATGGATTCTTGCATTTCTTTGCTTTTTTCTCATTTTTCTTATTTATCATGGTTTGTAATGAATTTTCTGATGTCAGCTTTGGTTTTGAGTCTGCAATATGGAGTTCAGGGCACCTGAGGTATGGTCTTTTTCAAACAGGGCACAGCTGTTGTGCTGCTCCAATTCTGGCTTGCTGTCATTGTTTTGAGTGCCTCAGCCGATTTGTGGTTTCTTGAGCGGCAATTTCCTAAATGTTTTGTGCATCTGAGTTGGTTTTGCCTTCTTCCTTCCCAAATTTTGTATTCTGATGGAATACAAACAAGAGTTTGGACAGAGCAGCCATTAGGAAATAAAAAACACAACAAATAGGCGTTTGAAGCTTATAAGTCTACTCGAAACACGACCAAGGTGAGTATTTGTGTTTTGGAAAATAAAATGGAACACTTTGTTGAGGTCACAGATATTAATGGCCTCCAAACTGAGTTTGACTGCGATTTTCAGGTTAATTCAGTGAGAATTCCACAGGCAGTCAGCAGGAGGGGTGGATGAATCTGGGAGCAGCCGGTTTCCTTGCGACTAAATCCAGCCCAATATCAGAAAGGTCTCCTGTATTTCTTTGGCATTTTTCTCATTTTTTATTTATCCTGCTTTGTAATGAATTTTCTGATGTGAGATTTGGTTTTGAGGCTGCAATATGGAGTTTAGGGCACAAGAGGAAGGTTTTTTTTTTTTAAACAGGGCACAGCTCTTGGCTTGCTCCAATTCTGGCTTGCTGTCATTGTTTTGCATGCCTCAGCTCAATTTTGGTTTGTTGAGTGGCAATTTACTAAATGTTTTCTGGGTCTGAGTTGGTTTTGCCTTCTTCCTTCCCAAATTTTGTATTCTGTCACATTACAAACAAGAGTTTGGACAGAGCAGCCATTATGAAATAAAAAATACAACAAATAGGTGTTAGAAGCTTAGAAATCTACAGGTAACACGACCAAGGTGAGTTTTTGTGTTTTGGAAAATGAAATGGAACACTTTGGCTGAGGTGACAGATATTAATTGCCTCCAAACTGAGTTTCACTGCGATTTTCAGGTTAATTCAGTCAGAATTACACAGGCAGTCAGCTGGAGGGGTGGATGAATCCGGGAACAGCCCATTTCCTTGCGACTGAATCAAGCCCAATGTCATTATGGATTCTTGCGTTTCTTTGCTTTTTTCTCATTTTTCTTATTTATCATGGTTTGTAATGAATTTTCTGATGTCACCTTTGGTTTTGAGGCTGTAATATGGCGTTCAGGGCACCAGAGGTATGGTCTTTTTCAAACAGGGCACAGCTGTTGTGCTGCTCCAATTCTGGCTTGCTGTCATTGTTTTGAGTGCCTCAGCCGATTTGTGGCTTCTTGAGCGGCAATTTCCTAAAGGTTTTCTGGGTCTGAGTTGGTTTTGCCTTCTTCCTTCCCAAATTTGTATTCTGACGCAATACAAACAAGAGTTTGGGCGGAGTAGCCATTATGAAATAAAAAACACAACAAAAAGGCGTTTGAAGCTTAGAAAAATACAGGTAACACGACCAAGGTGAGGTTTTGTGTTTTTGAAAATCAAATGGAACACTTTGGCTGAGGTGACAGATATTAATTGCCTCCAAACTGAGGTTCACTGTGATTTTCCGGTTAATTCAGTCATAATTCCACAGGCAGTCAGCTGGAGGGGTGGATGAATCCGGGAACATCCGGTTTCCTTGCAACTAAATCCAGCCCAATATCATTATGGATTCTTGCATTTCTTTGGCTTTTGTCTCATTTTTCTTATTTATCATGGTTTGTAATGAATTTTCTGATGTGAGCTTTGGTTTTGAGGCTGCAATATGGAGTTCAGGGCACAAGAGGAAGGTTATTTTTCAAAAAGGGCACAGCTGTTGACTTGCTCCAAGTCTGCCTTGCTGTCATTGTTTTGGGTGCCTCAGCTGACTTTTGGTTTCTTGAGCGGCAATTTCCTAAATGTTTTCTGGGTCTGAGAGGTTTTTACCTTCTTCCTTCCCAAATTTTGTATTGTGACGCAATACAAACATGAGTTCAGACAGAGTAGCGATTATGAAATAAAAAACACAACAAATAGGCGTTTGAAGCTTAGAAATCTACAGGTTCACGACCAAGGTGTGTTTTTGTGTTTTGAAAAATCAAATGGAACACTTTGGCTGAGGTGACAGATATTAATTGCCTCCAAACTGAGGTTCACTGCGATTTTCCGGTTAATTCAGTCATAATTCCACAGGCATCAGCTGGAGGGGTGGATGAATCTGGGAACAGCCAATTTCCTTGCGACTCAATCAAGCCCAATATCATTATGGATTCTTGCATTTCTTTGGCTTTTGTCTCATTTTTATTATTTATCATGGTTTGTAATGAATTTTCTGATGTGAGCTTTGGTTTTGAGGCTGCAATATGGAGTTCAGGGCACCGGAGGAAGGTTATTTTTCAAAAAGTGCACAGCTGTTGACTTGCTCCTATTCTGCCTTGCTGTCATTGTTTTGGGTGCCTCAGCCGATTATTGGTCTTTTGAGAGGCAATGTCCTAAATGTTTTCTGGGTCTGAATTGGGTTTGCCTTCTTCCTTCCCAAATGTTGTATTCTGATGCCATACAAACAAGAGTTTGGGGAGAGTAGCCATTATGAAATAAAAACACAACAAATAGGCATAGAAGCTTTGAAATCTACAGGTAACACGACCAAGGTGAGGTTTTGTGTTTTTGAAAATCAAATGGAACACTTTGGCTGAGGTGACAGATATTAATTGCCTCCAAACTGAGTTTCACTGTGTTTCTCCGGTTAATTCACTCAGAATTCCACAGGCTGTCAGCTGGAGGGGTGGATGTATCTGGGAGCAGCCAGTTTCCTTGCGACTAAATCAAGCCCAATATCATTATGGATTCTTCCATTTCTTTGGCTTTTTTATCATTTTTCTCATTTTTTATGGTTTGTAATGAATTTTCTGATGTGAGCTTTGGTTTCGAGGCTGCAATATGGAGTTCATGGCACAAGAGGAAGGTTCTATTTCAATCAGGGCACAGCTGTTGTCTTGCTCCAATTCTGGCTTGCTGTCATTGTTTTCGATACCTCAGCTAATTTGTGGTTTCTTGAGCGGCAATTTCCTAAATGTTTTGTGCATCTGAGTTGGTTTTTCCTTCTTCCTTCCCTAATTTTGTATTCTGAGGCAACACAAACAAGAGTTTGGACAGAGTAGCAATTATGAAATAAAAACCACAACAAATAGGCATTTGAAGCTTAGAAATCTACAGGTAACATTACCAAGGTGAGTTTTTGTGTTTTGGAAAAAAAAATGGAACACTTTGGCTGAGGTGACAGATATTAATTGCCTCCAAACTGAGTTTCACTGCGATATTCAGGTGAATTCAGTCAGAATTCCACCGGCAGTCAGCTGGAGGGGTGGATGAATCCGGGAACAGCCAGTTTCCTTGCAACTAAATCAAGCCCAATATCATTATTGATTCTTGCATTTCTTTGGCTTTTTTCTCCTTTTTCTTATTTATCATGGGTTGTAATGAATTTCCTGATGTCAGCTTTGGTTTTGAGGCTGAAATATGGAGTTCAGGGCACCGGGGGAATGGACCTTTTAAACAGGGCAAAGCTGTTGGCCTGCTCCAATTCTGGCTTGCTGTCATTTTTTTGAGCCTCAGCCGATTTGTGGTTTCCTGAGCTGCAATTTCCTACATGTTTTCTGCGTCTGAGTTGGTTTTGCCTTCTACCTTCCCAAATTTTGTATTCTGATTTCTACAAACAAGAGTTTGGGGAGAGTAGCCATTATGACATAAAAAACACAGCAAATAGGATTTTGAAGCTTATAAATCTACAGGTAACATGACCAAGGGGAGTTTTTGTGTTTTGGAAAATCAAATGGAACACTTTGGCTGAGGTGACAGATATTAATTGCCTCCAAACTGAGTTTCACTGCGATTTTCAGGTTAATTCAGTCAGAATTGCACAGGCAGTCAGCTGGAAGGGTGGATGGATCTGGGAACAGCCGGTTTCGTTGTGACTGAATCAAGCCCGATATCATTATGAATTCTTGCATTTCTTTGGCTTTTTTCTATGTTTTCTTATTTATCATGGTTTGTAATGAATTTTCTGATGTGAGCTTTGGTTTTGAGGCTGCAGTATGGAGTTCACGGCACTGGAAGTATGGTCATTTTAAACAGGGTACAGCTGTGGCTTGCTCCAACTCTGGCTTGCCTTCATTGTTTTGGCTGCCTCAGTTGATTTTGGTTTCTTGAGCGGCAATTTTTTAAATGTTTTCTGGGTCTGAGTTGGTTTTACCGTCTTCGTATCCAAATTTTCTTTTCTGCTGCCATACAAACAAGAGTTTGGGCAGAATAGCCATTATGAAATAAAAAACACAACAAATAGGCGTTTGAAGCTTAGAAATCTACAGGTAACATGACCAAGGTGATTTTTTGTGTTTTGGAAAATAAAATGGAACACTTTGGCTGAGGTGACAGATATTAATGGCCTCCAAACTGAGTTTCACGGCGATTTTCAAGTTAATTCAGTCAGAATTCCACAGGCAGTCAGCTGGAGGGCTGGATGAATCCGGGAACAGACGGTTTCCTTGCGACTGAATCAAGCCCAATATTATGGATTCTTGCATTTCCTTGTCTTTTTTCTCATTTTTCTTATTTTTTATGGTTTGTAATGAATTTTCTGATGTGAGCTTTGGTTTTGAGGCTGCAATATGGAGTTCAGGGCAGAAGAGGTAGGTTCTTTTTCATTCAGGGTACAGCTGTTGGCTTGCTCCAATTCTGGCTTGCTATCATTGTTTTGGGTGCCTCAGCTGACTTTTGGTTTCAAGAGTGGCAATTTCCTAAATGTTTTCTGAGTCTGAGTTGGTTTTGCCTTCTTCCTTCCCAAATTATGTATTCTGATGCCATAGAAACAAGAGTTTCAGCAGAGTAGCCACTATGAAATAAAAAACACAACAAATAGGCGTTTAAACCTTCAAAATCTACAGGTAACATGACCAAAGTGAGTTTTTGTGTTTTGGAAAATCAAATGGAACACTTTGGCTGAGGTGACAGATAGTAATTGCCTCCAAACTGAGTTTCACTGCGATTTTCAGGTTAATTCAGTCAGAATTCCACAGGCTGTCAGCTGGAGGTGTGGATGAATCCGGGAACAGCCGGTTTCCTTGTGACTATTCAGGCCAAATGTCATTATGGATTCTTGCATTTCTTTGGATTTTTTCTATGTTTTCTTATTTATCATGGATTGTAATGAATTTTCTGATGTCAGCTTTGGTTTTGAGGCTGCAATATGGAGTTCAGGGCACCAGAGGAATGGTCTTTTTCAAACAGGACACAACTGTTGGCCTGCTTCAATTCCGGCTTGCTGTCATTGTTTTGGGTGCCTCAGCTGATTTTTGGTTTCTTGAGCGGCAATTTCCTAAATGTTTTCGGGGTCTGAGTTGGTTTTGCCTTCTTCCTTCCCAAATTATGTATTCTGATGGCACACAAACAAGAGTTTGGGCAGATTAGCCATTATGAAATAAAAAACACAAGAAATAGGCATTTAAACCTACAAAATCTTCTGGTAACTTGACCAAAGTGAGTTTTTGTGTTTTGGAAAAACAAATGGAACACTTTGGCTGAGGTGACAGATAGTAATTGCCTCCAAACTGAGTTTCACTGGGATTTTCAGGTGAATTCAGTCAGAATTCCACAGGCAGTGAGCTGGAGCAGAGGATGAATCCGGGAACAGCCGGTTTCCTTGTGACTAATAAGGCCAAATGTCACTATGGATTCTTGCATTTCTTTGGCTTTTTTCTCTGTTTTCTTATTTATCATGGTTTGTAATGAATTTTCTGATGTGAGCTTTGGTTTGTGGCTGAATATGGAGTTCAGGGCACGAGAGGAATGGTCTTTTTCAAACAGGGCACAGCTGTTGGCCTGCTCCAATTCTGGCTTCCTGTCATGGTTTTGAGTACCTCAGCCGATTTGTGGATTCTGTGCGGCAATTTCCTAAATGTTTTCTGGGTCTGAGTTGGTTTTGCCTTCTTCCTTCCCAAATTTTGTATTCTGATGGCATACAAACAAGAGTTTGGGGAGAGTAGCCATTATGAAATGAAACACAAAACAAACAGGCATTTGAAGCTTAGAAATCTACAGGTAACACGACCAAGGTGAGTTTTTGTGTTTTGCAAAATAAAATGGAACACTTTGGCTGTGGTGACAGATATTAATTGCCTCCAAACTGAGTTTCACTGCGATTTTCATGTTAATTCAGTCAGAATTCCACAGGCAGTCAGCTGGAGGGGTGGATGAATCCGGGAACAGCCGGTTTCCTTGTGACTGAATCAAGCCCAATATCATTATGGATTCTTGCATTTCTTTGGCTTTTTTCTCCTTTTTCTTATTTATCATGGTTTGTAATGAATTTTCTGATGTGAGCTTTGGTTTTGAGGCTGCAATCTGGAGTTCAGGGTGCAAGAGGAAGGCTCTTTTTCAAACAGGGCACAGAAGTTGGCCTGCTCCAATTCTGGCTTGCTGTCATTGTTTTGGGTGCCTCAGCCGATTTGTGAATTCTGAGCGGCAATTTCCTAAATGTTTCTGGGTCTGAGTTGGTTTTGCCTTCTTCCTTCCCAAATTTTGTATTCTGATGCCATACAAACAAGAGTTTGGGCAGATTAGCCATTATGAAATAAAAAAACACAACAAATAGGTGTTTAAACCATCAAAATCTACAGGTAACATGACCAAAGTGAGTTTTTGTGTTTTGGAAAATCAAATGGAACACTTTGGCTGAGGTGACAGATAGTAATTGCCTCCAAACTGAGTTTCACTGCGATTTTCAGGTTGATTCAGTCAGAATTGCACAGGCAGTCAGCTGGAGGTGTGGATGAATCCGGGAACAGCCGGTTTCCTTGTGACTATTCAGGCCAAATGTCATTATGGATTCTTGCATTTCTTTGGATTTTTTCTATGTTTTCTTATTTATCATGGATTGTAATGAATTTTCTGATGTGAGCTTTGGTTTTGAGGCTGCAATATGGAGTTCAGGGCACGAGAGGAATGGTCTTTTTCAAACAGGGCACAGCTGTTGGCCTGCTTCAATTCTGGCTTGCTGTCATTGTTTTGGGTGCCTCAGCCGATTTGTGGATTCTGAGCAGCAATTTCCTAAATGTTTTCTGGGTCTGAGTTGGTTTTGCCCTCTTCCTTCTCAAATTTTGTATTCTTACGCCATACAAACAAGAGTTTGGGCAGAGTAGCCATTATGAAATAAAAAGCACAACAAATAGGCGTTTGAAGCTTAGAAATCTACAGGTAACATGACCAAGGTGAGTTTTTGTGTTTTGGAAAATCAAATGGAACACTTTGGCTGAGGTGACAGATAGTAATTGCCTCCAAACTGAGTTTCACTGCGATTTTCAGGTTGATTCAGTCAGAATTGCACAGGCAGTCAGCTGGAGCAGAGGATGAATCCGGGAACAGCCGGTTTCCTTGTGACTAATAAGGCCAAATGTCATTATGGATTCTTGCATTTCTTTGGCTTTTTTCTCTGATTTCCTATTTATCATGGTTTGTAATGAATTTTCTAATGTGAGCTTTGGTTTTGTGGCTGCAATATGGAGTTTAGGGCACCGAGGTAATGGTCTTTTTCAAACAGGGCACAGCTGTTGACCTGCTCCAATTCTGGCTTGCTGTCATTGTTTTGGGTGCCTCAGCCGATATGTGGTTTGTGAGTGGCAATTTCCTAAATGTTTTCTGGGTCTGAGTTGGTTTTGCCTTCTTCCTTCCCAAATTTTGTATGCTGACGCCATACAAATAAGAGTTTCGGCAGAGTAGGCATTATGAAATAGAAAAACTCAACAAAAGGGGTTTGAAGCTTAGAAATCTACAGGTAACACGACCAAGGTGAGTTTTTGTGTTTTGGAAAGTCAAATGGAACACTTTGGCTAGGTGACAGATATTAATTGCCTCCAAACTGAGTTTCCCTGCGATTTTCAGGATAATTCTGTCAGAATTCCACAGGCAGTCAGCTGGAGGGGTGGATGATTCCTGGAACAGCCGGTTTCCTAGCGACTAAATCAAGCCCTATATCATTATGGATTCTTGCTTTTCTTTTGCTTTTTTCTCCTTTTTCTTATTTATCATGGTTTGTTATGAATGTTCTGATGTGAGCTTTGGTTCTGAGGCTGGCATATTGAGTTCTGGGCAGAAGAGGAAGGTTCTTTTTCAAGCAGGGCACAGCTGTTGGATTGCTCCAATTCTGGCTTGCTGTCATTGCTTTGGGTGCCTCAGCTGACTTGGTTTCTTGAGTGGCAATTTCCTAAATGTTTTCTGGGTCTGAGTTGGTTTTGCCTTCTTCCTTCCCAAATTTTGTATTCTGACGCCAAACAAACAAGAGTTTGGGCAGAGTAGCCATTATGAAATGAAAAACACAACAAATAGGCATTTGAAGCTTAGAAATCTACAGGTAACACGACCAAGGTGATTTTTTGTGTTTTGGAAAATAAAATGGAACACTTTGGCTGAGGTGACAGATATTAATTGCCTCCAAACTGAGTTTCACTGCGATTTTCAGGTTAATTCAGTCAGAATTCCACAGGCAGTCAACTGGAGGGGTGAATGAATCCGCGAACAGCCGGCTTCCATGTGACTAAATCAAGCCCAATAACATTACGGATTCTTGCATTTCTTTGGCTTTTTTCTCCTTTTTCTTATTTATCATGGTTTGTAATGAATGTTCTGATGTGAGCTTTGGTTCTGAGGCTGGAATATTGAGTTCAGGGTAAAAGAGGAAGGTTCTTTTTCAAACAGGGTACCGCTGTTGGCATGCTCCAATTATGGCTTGCTGTCATTGTTGTTGGTGCCTCAGCTGACTTGGTTTCTTGAGTGGCAATTTCCTAAATGTTTTCTGGGTCTGAGTTGGTTTTGCCTTCTTCCTTCCCAAATTTTGTATTCTGACGCCATACAAACAAGAGTTTGGGCAGAGTAGCTATTATGAAATAAAAAACACAACAAATAGGCATTTGAAGCTTAGAAATCTACAGGTAACATGACCAAGGTGAGTTTTTGTGTTTTGGAAAATAAAATGGAACACTTTGGCTGAGGTGACAGATATTAATTGCCTCCAAACTGAGTTTCACTGCAATTTTCAGGTTAATTCAGTCAGAATTGCACAGGCAGTCAGCTGGAGCAGAGGATGAATCCGGGAACAGCCGGTTTCCTTGTGACTAATAAGGCCAAATGTCATTATGGATTCTTGCATTTCTTTGGCTTTTTTCTCTGATTTCCTATTTATCATGGTTTGTAATGAATTTTCTGATGTGAGCTTTGGTTTTATGGCTGCAATATGGAGTTCAGAGCACCGGGGGAATGGTCTTTTTCAAACAGGGCACAGCAGTTGGCCTGCTCCAATTCTGGCTTGCTGTCATTGTTTTGGGTGCCTCAGCCGATATGTGGTTTGTGAGCGGCAATTTCCTAAATGTTTTCTGGGTCTGAGTTGGTTTTGCCTTCTTCCTACCCAAATTTTGTATTCTGACGCCATACAAACAAGAGTTTCAGCAGAGTAGCCATTATGAAATAGAAAAACACAACACATAGGCGTTTGAAGCTTAGAAATCTACAGGTAACACGACCAAGGTGAGATTTGTGTTTTGCAAAATAAAATGGAACACTTTGGCTGAGGTGACAGATATTAATTGCCTCCAAAGTGAGTTTCACTGCGATTTTCAGGTTAATTCAGTCAGAATTACACAGGCAGTCAGCTGGAGGGGCGGATGATTCCGGAAACAGCCGGTTTCCTTGCGACTGAATCAAGCCCAATATCATTATGGATTCTTGCTTTTCTTTTCTTTTTTCTCCTTTTTCTTATTTATCATGGTTTGTAATGAATTTTCTGATGTGAGCTTTGGTTCTGAGGCTGGCATATTGAGTTCAGGGCAGAAGAGGAAGGTTCTTTTTCAAACAGGGCACAGCTGTTGGCTTGCTCTAATTCTGGCTTGCTGTCATTGCTTTGGGTGCCTCAGCTAACTTTTGGTTTCTTGAGCGGCAATTTCCTGAATATTTTCTGGGTCTGAGTTGGTTTTGCCTTCTTCCTTCCCAAATTTTGTATTCTGATGCCAAACAAACAAGAGTTTGGGCAGAGTAGCCATTATGAAATAAAAAACACAACAAATAGGCGTTTGAAGCTTCGAAATCTACAGGTAACATGAGCAAGGTGATTTTTTGTGTTTTGGAAAATAAAATGGAACACTTTGGCTGAGGTGACAGATATTAATTGCCTCCAAACTGAGTTTCACTGCGATTTTCAGGTTAATTCAGTCATAATTCCACAGGCTGTCAGCTGGAGGTGTGGATGAATCCGCGAACAGCCGGCTTCCATGTGACTAAATCAAGCCCAATAACATTATGGATTCTTGCATTTCTTTGGCTTTTTTCTCCTTTTTCTTATTTATCATGGTTTGTAATGAATTTTCTGATATGAGCTTTGGTTTTGAGGCTGCAAAATGGAGTTCAGGGAGCAAGAGGAATGTTCTGTTTCAAACAGGGCACAGCTATTGGCCTGCCTCAATTCTGGCTTGCTTTCATTGTTTTGGGATCCTCAGCTGATTTGTGGTTTCTTGAGTGGCAATTTGCTAAATGTTTTCTGGGTCTGATTTGTTTTTCCCTTCTTCCTTCCCAAATTTTGTATTCTGACGCCATACAAACAAGAGTTTTGGTAGAATAGCCATTATGAAATAAAAAACACAACTAATAGGCATTTGAAGTTTAGAAATCTACAGGTAACACGACCAAGGTGAGTTTTTGTGTTTTGCAAAATAAACACTTTAGCTGAGGTGACAAATATTAATTGTCTCCAAAATGAGTTTCACTGCTATTTTGAGGTTAATTCAGTCAAAATTCCATAGGCAGTCAGCTGGAGGGGTGGATGAATCCTTGAGCAGCCGGTTTCCTTGCGACTATATCAAGCCCGATATCATTACGGATTCTTGCATTTCTTTGTCTTTTTTCTCCTTTTTCTTATTTATCATGGTTTGTAATGAATTTTCTGATGTGAGCTTTGGTTTTGAGGCTGGCATATTGAGTTCAGGGCACAAGAGGAAGGTTCTTTTTCAATCAGGGCACAGCTGTTGGCTTGCTCCAATTCTGGCTTGCTGTCATTGTTTTGAGTGCCTCAGCCGATTTGTGGTTTCTTGAGTGCAAATTTCCTAAATGTTTTCTGGGTCTGAGTCGGTTTTGCCTTCTTATTCCCAAATTTTGTATTCTGATGCAATACAAGCAAGATTTTGGAGAGTAGGCATTATGAAAGAAAGAAAAAAAAAAAAAACACAGCGCATTGCCCTTTCAGGATTAGAAATCTACAGGCAACACGACCAAGATGAGTTTCTGTGTTTTGGAAAATGACATAGAACGCTTCTGCTGAGGGGACAGATTCTAATTCCCTCCCAAATGAGTGTGAGTACGATTTTGAGGTGAATTCAATCAGAATTCCAAAGTCAGTCTGTGGAAGGGGGGATGAATCTGGAAACAGCCAGTTTCTTTGTGTCTAATTCCAGCCAAATATCACAAAGGACTCTTGCATTTCTTTGGCTTTTTCACATTTCCCTAATTTATCATGGTTTGTAATGAATATTCTGATGTGAGCTTTGGTTTTGAGGCTGCAATATAGAGTTCAGGGCACCTGAGGAATGGTCTTTTTCAAACAGGGCACAGCTGTTGGCTTGCACTAATTCTGGCTATTGTCTTTGTTTTGGGTGCCTCAGCTGAAATTTGGTTTCTTGAGTTTCACTGCGATTGTCAGGTTAATTCAGTCAGAATTCCACAGGCAGTCAGCTTTAGTGGTGGATGAATCTGGGAACAGCCGGTTTCCTTGCAACTAAATCAAACCCAATATCATTATGGATTCTTGCATTTTTTTGGCTTTTTTCTCTTTTTTCTTATTTATCATGGTTTGTAATGAATTTTCTGATGTGAGCTTTGGTTTTGAGGCTGGCATATTGAGTTCAGGGCACAAGAGGAAGGTTGTTTTTCAATCAGGGCACAGCTGTTCGCTTGCTCCACTTCTGGCTTGCTGTCATTGTTTTGAGTGCCTCAGCCGATTTGTGGTTTCTTGTGTGGCAATTTCCCAAATGTTTTCCGGGTCTGAGTTGGCTTTGCCTTCTTCCTTCCCAAATTTTGTATTCTGATGCAATGCAAAGAAGAGTTTGTACAGAATAGCCATTACGAAAGAAAAAACACAACAAATAGGAGTTTGAAGCTTAGAAATCTACAGGTAACATGACCAAGGTGAGTTTTTGTGTTTATGAAAATAAAATGGAACACTTTGGCTGAGGTGACAGATATTAATTGCCTCCAAACTGAGTTTCACTGTGATTTTCAGGTTAATTCAGTCAGAATTCCACAGGCTGTCAGCTGGGGGGGTGGATGAATCCAGGAACAGCCGGTTTCCTAGCGACTAAATCAAGCCCTATATCATTATGGATTCTTGCATGTTTTTGGCTTTTTTCTCTTTTTTCTTATTTATCATGGTTTGTAATGAATTTTCTGATGTGAGCTTTGGTTTTGAGGCTGGCATATTGAGTTCAGGGCACAAGAGGAAGGTTCTTTTTCAATCAGGGCACAGCTGTTGGCTTGCTCCACTTCTGGCTTGCTGTCATTGTTTTGGGTGCCTCAGCAGATTTGTGGTTTCTTGTGTGGCAATTTCCTAAATGTTTTCGGGGTCTGAGTTGGTTTTGCCTTCTTCCTTCCCAATTTTTGTATTCTGATGCAATGCAAGCAAGATTTTGGACAGAGTAGCCATTATGAAAGAAAAAAAAAAAAACACAGCAAATTGACCTTTCAGGATTAGAAATCCATAGGCAACACAACCAAGATGAGATTCTGTGTTTTGGAAAATGACATGGAACGCTTCTGCTGAGGGTACAGATTCTAATGCCCTCCAAATGGAGTGTGAGAGCGATCTTGAGGTGAATTCAATCAGAATTCCAAAGTCAGTCTGTGGAAGGGGGGGATGAATCTGGAAACAGCCAGTTTCTTTGTGTCTAAATCCTGCCAAATATCACAAAGGACTCCTGCATTTCTTTGGCTTTTTCACATTTCCCTTATTTATCATGGTTTGTAATGAATTTTCTGATGTGAGCTTTGGTTTTGAGGCTGGCATATTATGTTCAGGGCACAAGAGGAAGGTTCTTTTTCAATCAGGGCACAGCTGTTGGCTTGCTCCACTTCTGGCTTGCTGTCATTGTTTTGAGTGCCTCAGCCGATTTGTGGTTTCTTGAGTGCCAATTTCCTAAATGTTTTCTGGGTCTGAGTCGGTTTTGCCTTCTTATTCCCAAATTTTGTATTCTGATGCAATACAAGCAAGATTTTGGAGAGTAGCCATTATGAAAGAAAAAAAAAAGTGCATTGCCCTTTCAGGATTAGAAATCTACAGGCAACACGACCAAGATGAGTTTCTGTGTTTTGGAAAATGACATAGAACGCTTCTGCTGAGGGGACAGATTCTAATTCCCTCCCAAATGATTGTGAGTGCGATTTTGAGGTGAATTCAATCAGAATTCCAAAGTCAGTCTGTGGAAGGGCGGGATGAATCTGGAAACATCCAGTTTCCTTGTGTCTAAATCCAGCCAAATATCACAAAGGACTCTTGCATTTCTTTGGCTTTTTTCTCTTTTTTCTTATTTATCATGGTTTGAAATTAATTTTCTGATGTGAGCTTTGGTTTTGAGGCTGGCATATTGAGTTCAGGGCAGAAGAGGATGGTTCTTTTTCAATCAGGGCACAGCTGTTGGCTGGCTGCAGTTCTGGCTTGCTGTCCTTATTTTGAGTACCTCAGCCGATTTGTGGTTTCTTGTGTGGCAATTTCCCAAATGTTTTCTGGGTCTGAGTTGGCTTTGCCTTCTTCCTTCCCAAATTTTGTATTCTGATGCAATGCAAAGAAGAGTTTGTACAGAATAGCCATTATGAAATAAAAAACACAACAAATAGGCGTTTGAAGCTTAGAAATCTACAGGTAACATAACCAAGGTGAGTTTTTGTGTTTATGAAAATAAAATGGAACACTTTGGCTGAGGTGACAGATATTAATTGCCTCCAAACTGAGTTTCACTGCAATTTTCAGGTTAATTCAGTCGGAATTCCACAGGCAGTCAGCTGGAGGGGTGGATGCATCCGGGAACATCTGGTTTCCTTGTGACTAAATCAAGCCCAATATCATTATGGATTCTTGCATTGCTTTGGATTTTTCTCATTTTTCTTTTGTATCATGGTTTGTAATGAATTTTCTGATGTGAGCTTTGGTTTTGAGGCTGGCATATTGAGTTCAGGCACAAGAGGAAGGTTCTTTTTCAATCAGGGCACAGCTGTTGGCTTGTTCCAATTCTGCCTTGCTGTCATTGTTTTGGGTGTCTCAGCTGATTTGTGGTTTCTTGAGTGACAATTTCCTAAATGTTTTCTGGGTCTGAGTCGGTTTTGCCTACTTATTCCCAAATTTTGTATTCTGATGCAATACAAGCAAGATTTTGGAGAGTAGCCATTATGAAAAAAAAAAAAAAAAACACAGCGCATTGCCCTTTCAGGATTAGAAATCTACAGGCTACACGACCAAGATGAGTTTCTGTGTTTTGGAAAATGACAAGGAACCCTTCTGCTGAGGGGACAGATTCTAATTCCCTCCAAATTGAGTGTGAGTGCGATTTTGAGGTGAATTCAATCAGAATTCCAAAGTCTGTCTGTGGAAGGGGGGGATGAATCTGGAAACAGCCAGTTTCTTTGTGTCTAAATCCAGCCAAATATCACAAAGGACTCTTGCATTTCTTTGGCTTTTTCACATTTCCCTGATTTATCATGGTTTGTAATGAATTTTCTGATGTGAGCTTTGGTTTTGAGGCTGCAATATGGAGTTCAGGGTACTGGAGGACCTGTCTTTTTCAAAGAGGGTACAGTTGTTGGCTTGCTGCAATTCTGGCTTGCTGTCATTGTTTTGGGTTCCTCAGCCAATTTGTGGTTTCCTGTGTGGCAATTTCCTAAATGTTCTCTGGGTCTGAGTTGGCTTTGCCTTCTTCCTTCCCAAATTTTATATTCTGATGCAATACAAGCGAGATTTTCGACAGAGTAGCCATTATGAAATAAAAAACACAACTAATAGGCGTTTGAAGCTTAGAAATCAACAGGTAACATGACCAAGGTGAGTTTTTGTGTTTTGGAAAATAAAATGGAACACTTTGGCTGAGGTGACAGATATTAATTGCCTCCAAACTCAGTTTCACTGCGATTTTCAGGTTAATTCAGTTAATTCAGTTAGGATTCCACAGGCTTGCATTTCTTCAGCTTTTTCACATTTCCCTTATTTATTATGGTTTGTATGAATTTTCTGATGTGAGCTTTGGTTTTGAGGCTGGCATATTGAGTTCAGGGCACAAGAGGAAGGTTCTTTTTCAATCAGGGCACAGCTGTTGGCTTGCTCCACTTCTGGCTTGCTGTCATTGTTTTGGGTGCCTCAGCTGATTTGTGGTTTCTTGTGTGGCAATTTCCTAAATGTTTTCGGGGTCTGAGTTGGTTTTGCCTTCTTCCTTCCCAATTTTTGTATTCTGAAGCAATACAAGCAAGATTTTGGAGAGTAGCCATTATGAAAAAAAAAAAAAAAAACACAGCAAATTGACCTTTCAGGATTAGAAATCCATAGGCAACACAACCAAGATGAGATTCTGTGTTTTGGAAAATGACATGGAACTCTTCTGCTGAGGGGACAGATTCTAATTCCCTCCAAATGGAGTGTGAGAGCGATTTTGAGGTGAATTCAATCAGAATTCCAAAGTCAGTCTGTGGAAGGGGGGGATGAATCTGGAAACAGCCAGTTTCTTTGTGTCTAAATCCTGCCAAATATCACAAAGGACTCTTGCATTTCTTTGCCTTTTTCACATTTCCCTTATTTATCATGGTTTGTAATGAATTTTCTGATGTGAGCTTTGGTTTTGAGGCTGGCATTTTGAGTTCAGGGCACCGGAGGAATGGTCTTTTTCAAACAGGGCACAGCTGTTGGCTTGCTCCAATTCTGGCTATTGTCTTTGTTTTGGGTGCCTCAGCTGAAATTTGGTTTCTTGAGTTTCACTGCGATTGTCAGGTTAATTCAGTCAGAATTCCACAGGCAGTCAGCTTTAGTGGTGGATGAATCTGGGAACAGCCGGTTTCCTTGCAACTAAATCAAACCCAATATCATTATGGATTCTTGCATTTCTTTGGCTTTTTTCTCTTCTTTCTTATTTATCATGGTTTGTAATGAATTTTCTGATGTGAGCTTTGGTTTTGAGGCTGCAATATGGAGTTCAGGGCACAAGAGGATGGTTGTTTTTCAATCAGGGCACAGCTGTTGGCTTGCTCCACTTCTGGCTTGCTGTCATTGTTTTGAGTGCCTCAGCCGATTTCTGGTTTCTTGTGTGGCAATTTCCCAAATGTTTTCAGGGTCTGAGTTGGCTTTGCCTTCTTCCTTCCCAAATTTTGTATTCTGATGCAATGCAAAGAAGAGTTTGTACAGAATAGCCATTACGAAAGAAAAAACACAACTAATAGGTGTTTGAAGCTTAGAAATCTACAAGTAACACTACCAACGTGAGTTTTTGTGTTTTGGAAAATCAAATGGAACACTTTGGCTGAGGTGACAGATAGTAATTGCCTCCAAACTGAGTTTCACTGTGATTTTCAGGTTAATTCAGTCAGAATTCCACAGGCAGTCAGCTGGAGGGGTGGATGAATCCAGGAACAGCCGGTTTCCTAGCGACTAAATCAAGCCGTATATCATTATGGATTCTTGCATTTCTTTGGCTTTTTTCTCTTTTTTCTTATTTATCATGGTTTGTAATGAATTTTCTGATGTGAGCTTTGGTTTTGAGGCTGGCATATTGAGTTCAGGGCACAAGAGGAAGGTTCTTTTTCAATCAGGGCACAGCTGTTGGCTTGCGCCTCTTCTGGCTTGCTGTCATTGTTTTGGGTGCCTCAGTGACTTTTGGCTTCTTGAGCGGCAATTTCCTAAATGTTTTCGGGGTCTGAGTTGGTTTTGCCTTCTCCCTTTTGAAATTTTGCATTCTGACACAATACAAACTAGAGTTTGGGCACAGTAGCCATTATGAAATAAACAACACAACAAATTGCGTTTGAAGCTTAGCAATCTGCAGGTAGCATGACCAAGGTGAGTTTTTGTGTATTGGAAAATAAAATGGAACACTTTGGCTGAGGTGACAGATATTAATTGCCTCCAAACCGAGTTTCACTGCGATTTTCATGTTAATTCAGTCAGAAACCACAGACACTCAGCTGGGAGTTGTTGATGAATCTGCAACCAGCCAGCAATAAGAGAATAAATCAAGCCCAATATCACTAAGAACTCCTGCATTTCTTTGGCTTTTTTCTGATTTTTCTTATTTATCATGGTTTGTAATGAATTTTCTGATCTGAGCTTTGGTTTTGAGGCTGGCATATTGAGTTCAGGGCACAAGAGGAAGGTTCTTTTTCAATCAGGGCACAGCTGTTGGCGTGTTCCAATTCTGGCATCCTGACATTTTTTTGGGTCCCTCAGCTGATTTGTGATTTCTTGAGCGGCAATTTCCTAAATGTTTTCTGGGTCTGAGTTGGTTTTGCCTTCTTCCTTCCCAAATTTTGTATTCTGACACAATACAAACAAGAGTTTGGCCAGAGCAGCCATTATGAAATAAAAAACACTACACATAGTTGTTTGAAGCTTAGAAATCTACAGATAACACGACCAAGGTGAGTTTTTGTGTTATGGAAAATAAAATGGAACACTTTGGCTGAGGTGACAGATATTAATTGCCTCCAAACTGAGTTTCACTGCGATTTTCAGGTTCATTCAGTCAGAATTCCACAGGCAGTCAGCTGGAGGGGTGGATGAATCCGGGAACAGCCGGTTTCCTTGCGACTAAATCCAGCTCAATATCATTATGGATTCTTGCATTTCTTGGATTTTTTCTCATTTTTCTTATGTATCGTGGTTTGTAATGAATTTCCTGATGTCAGCTTTGGTTTTGTGGCTGGAACATGGAGGTCAGGGTCCCGGAAGAATGGCCTTTTTCTTTTTTTTTTTTTTTTTTTTTTTTTTTTTTTTTTTTTTTTTTTTTTTTTTTGACAGGCAGAGTGGACAGTGAGAGAGAGAGACAGAGAGAGAAAGGTCTTCCTTTGCCGCTGGTTCACCCTCCAATGGCCGCCGCTGCAGCCGGCGCACCGCGCTGATCCTGGCAGGAGCCAGGAGCCAGGTGCTTTTCCTGGTCTCCCATGGGGTGCAGGGCCCAAGCACCTGGGCCATCCTCCACTGCACTCCCTGGCCATAGCAGAGAGCTGGCCTGGAAGAGGGGCAACCGGGACAGAATCCGGCGCCCCAACCGGGACTAGAACCCGGTGTGCCGGCGCCGCAAGGTGGAGGATTAGCCTATTGAGCCACGGCGCCGGCTCAAGAATGGCCTTTTTCAATCAGGACTCAGCTGATTGCCTCCTCCAATTCTGGCTTGCTGTCATGGTTTTGGGTGCCTCAGCTGACTTTTGGTTTCTTGAGTGGCAATTTCCTAAATGTTTTCTGTGTCTGAGTTGGCTTTGCCTTCTACCTTCCCAAATTTTGTATGTGATGCAATACAAGGAAGATTTTGGACAGAGTAGCCATTATGAAATAAAAAACACAACAAATAGGCGTTTGAAGCTTGGAAATCTATAGGTAACATGACCAAAGTGAGTTTTTTTGTTTTGGAAAATAAAATGGAACACTTTGGCTGAGGTGACAGATATTAATTGTCTCCAAACCGAATTTCACTACCATTTTGAGGTGAATTCAGTCAGAATCCCTATTCACTCAGCTGGGAGTTGTGGATGAATCTGGAAACAGCTGTTTACTTAGGAATAAATCAAGCCCAATATCACTAAGAAAATTGCATTTCTTTGGCTTTTTTCTGATTTTTCCTATTTATCATGGTTTGAAAAGAATTTTTTGATGTGAGCTTTGGTTTTGTGGCTGGCATATTGAGTTTAGGGCACAAGAGGAAGGTTCTTTTTCAATCAGGGCACAGCTGTTGGCTTGCTCCAATTCTGGCTTGCTGTCATGGTTTTGGGTGCCTCAGCTGATTTGTGGATTCTTTTTCTGCAGTTTCCTAAATGTTTTCTGGTTCTGATCGGATTTGCCTTCTTATTCCCAAATTTTGTATTCTGATGCAATACAAGCAAGATTTTGGACAGAGTAGCCATTTTGAAAGAAAAAAAAAACACAGTAAATTGCCCTTTCAGGATTAGAAATCTACAGGCAACACGACCAAGATGAGTTTCTGTGTTTTGGAAATTCACATGGAACACTTCTGCTGAGGGGACAGATACTAATTCCCTCCAAATTGAGTGTGAGTGCGATTTTGAGGTGAATTGAGTCAGAATTCCAGAGTCAGTCTGTGGAAGGGGGGGATGAATCCAGAAACAGCCTGTTTCCTTCTGTCTAAATCCAGCCAAATACCACAAAGGACTCTTGAATTTCTTTGGCTTTCTCAGATTTCCCTTATTTATCATTGTTTGTAATGATTATTTTTTGTGAGCTTTGGTTTTGAGGCTGGAATATGGAGTTCAGGGCACTGGATTAATGGTTTTGTTCAATCAGGGCACAGCTGTTGGCTTGCTCCAATTCTGGCTTGCTGTCATTGTTTTGGGTGCCTCAGCCGATTTGTGGTTTCTTGAGCGGTAATTTCCTAAATGTTTTCTGGGTCTGAGTCGGTTTTACCTTCTTCCTTCCCAAATTTTGTATTCTGATGCAATACAAGCAAGATTTTGACAGAGTAGCCATTATGAAAGAAAAAATAACACAGCAAATTGCCCTTTCAGGATTAGAAATCTACAGGCAACTCGACCAAGATGAGTTTCTGTGTTTTGGAAAATGACATGATACCCTTCTGCTGAGGGGACAGATCCTAATTCCCTCCAAATTGAGTGTGAGTGCGATTTTGAGGTGAATTCAATCAGAATTCCAAAGTCTGTCTGTGGAAGGGGGTATGAATCTGGGAACAGCCAGTTTCCTTGTGTCTGAATCCAGCCAAATATCACAAAGGACTCCTGCATTTCTTTGGCTTTTTCACATTTCCCTTATTTATCATGGTTTGTAATGAATTTTCTGCTGTGAGCTTTGGTTTTGAGGCTGGAATATGGAGTTCAGGGCACAGGAGGAATGGTCTTTTTCAAACAGGGCACAGTTGTCGCCTTGCTCCCATTTTGCCTTGCTGTCATTGTTTTGGGTGCCTCAGCTGACTTTTGGTTTCTTGAGCGGCAATTTCCTAAATGTTTTATGGGTCTGAGTTGGTTTTGGCTTCTTCCTTCCCAAATTTTGTATTCTGCCACAATAGAAACAAGAGTTTGGGCACGGTAGCCATTATGAAATAAAAAACACAACAAATAGGTGTTTGAAGCTTAGAAATCTACAGGTAACACGACCAAGGTGAGTTTTTGTGTTTTGGAAAATAAAATGAAAACTTTGGCTGAGGTGACAGATATTAATTGCCTCCAAACTGAGTTTCACTGCGATTTTCAGCTGAATTCAGTCAGAATTCCACAGGCAGTCAGCTGGAGGGGTGGATGAATCCGGGAACATCCGGTTTCCTTGCAACTAAATCAAGCCCAATATCATTATGGATTCTTGCATTTCTTTGGCTTTTTTCTCATTTTTCTTATTTATCATGGTTTGTAATGAATTTTCTGATGTGAGCTTTGGTTTTGAGGCTGCAATATGGAGTTCAGGCACTGGATTAATGGTCTTTTTCAATCAGGGCACAGCTGTTGGCTTGCACAAGTTCTGGATTGCTGTCATTTTTTTGGTGCCTCAGCTGACTTTAGGTTTCTTGAGCGGCAATTTCCTAAATGTTTTCTGAGTCTCAGTTGGATTTGCCTTCTTCCTTCCCAAATTTTGTATTCTGATGCAATATAAACAAGAGTTTGGACAGAGTAGCCATTATGAAATAAACAACACAACAAATATGCATTTGAAGCTTAGAAATCTACAGGTAACACGACCAAGGTGAGTTTTTGTGTTTTGGAAAATCAAATGGAACACTTTGGCTGAGGTGACAGATAGTAATTGCCTCCAAACCGAGTTTCACTGCGATTTTCATGTTAATTCAGTCAGAAACCACAGACACTCAGCTGGGAGTTGTTGATGAATCTGCAACCAGCCAGCAATAAGAGAATAAATCAAGCCCAATATCACTAAGAACTCCTGCATTTCTTTGGCTTTTTTCTGATTTTTCTTATTTATCATGGTTTGTAATGAATTTTCTGATCTGAGCTTTGGTTTTGAGGCTGGCATATTGAGTTCAGGGCACAAGAGGAAGGTTCTTTTTCAATCAGGGCACAGCTGTTGGCGTGTTCCAATTCTGGCATCCTGACATTTTTTTGGGTCCCTCAGCTGATTTGTGATTTCTTGAGCGGCAATTTCCTAAATGTTTTCTGGGTCTGAGTTGGTTTTGCCTTCTTCCTTCCCAAATTTTGTATTCTGACACAATACAAACAAGAGTTTGGCCAGAGCAGCCATTATGAAATAAAAAACACTACACATAGTTGTTTGAAGCTTAGAAATCTACAGATAACACGACCAAGGTGAGTTTTTGTGTTATGGAAAATAAAATGGAACACTTTGGCTGAGGTGACAGATATTAATTGCCTCCAAACTGAGTTTCACTGCGATTTTCAGGTTCATTCAGTCAGAATTCCACAGGCAGTCAGCTGGAGGGGTGGATGAATCCGGGAACAGCCGGTTTCCTTGCGACTAAATCCAGCTCAATATCATTATGGATTCTTGCATTTCTTGGATTTTTTCTCATTTTTCTTATGTATCGTGGTTTGTAATGAATTTCCTGATGTCAGCTTTGGTTTTGTGGCTGGAACATGGAGGTCAGGGTCCCGGAAGAATGGCCTTTTTCAATCAGGACTCAGCTGATTGCCTCCTCCAATTCTGGCTTGCTGTCATGGTTTTGGGTGCCTCAGCTGACTTTTGGTTTCTTGAGTGGCAATTTCCTAAATGTTTTCTGTGTCTGAGTTGGCTTTGCCTTCTACCTTCCCAAATTTTGTATGTGATGCAATACAAGGAAGATTTTGGACAGAGTAGCCATTATGAAATAAAAAACACAACAAATAGGCGTTTGAAGCTTGGAAATCTATAGGTAACATGACCAAAGTGAGTTTTTTTGTTTTGGAAAATAAAATGGAACACTTTGGCTGAGGTGACAGATATTAATTGTCTCCAAACCGAATTTCACTACCATTTTGAGGTGAATTCAGTCAGAATCCCTATTCACTCAGCTGGGAGTTGTGGATGAATCTGGAAACAGCTGTTTACTTAGGAATAAATCAAGCCCAATATCACTAAGAAAATTGCATTTCTTTGGCTTTTTTCTGATTTTTCCTATTTATCATGGTTTGAAAAGAATTTTTTGATGTGAGCTTTGGTTTTGTGGCTGGCATATTGAGTTTAGGGCACAAGAGGAAGGTTCTTTTTCAATCAGGGCACAGCTGTTGGCTTGCTCCAATTCTGGCTTGCTGTCATGGTTTTGGGTGCCTCAGCTGATTTGTGGATTCTTTTTCTGCAGTTTCCTAAATGTTTTCTGGTTCTGATCGGATTTGCCTTCTTATTCCCAAATTTTGTATTCTGATGCAATACAAGCAAGATTTTGGACAGAGTAGCCATTTTGAAAGAAAAAAAAAACACAGTAAATTGCCCTTTCAGGATTAGAAATCTACAGGCAACACGACCAAGATGAGTTTCTGTGTTTTGGAAATTCACATGGAACACTTCTGCTGAGGGGACAGATACTAATTCCCTCCAAATTGAGTGTGAGTGCGATTTTGAGGTGAATTGAGTCAGAATTCCAGAGTCAGTCTGTGGAAGGGGGGGATGAATCCAGAAACAGCCTGTTTCCTTCTGTCTAAATCCAGCCAAATACCACAAAGGACTCTTGAATTTCTTTGGCTTTCTCAGATTTCCCTTATTTATCATTGTTTGTAATGATTATTTTTTGTGAGCTTTGGTTTTGAGGCTGGAATATGGAGTTCAGGGCACTGGATTAATGGTTTTGTTCAATCAGGGCACAGCTGTTGGCTTGCTCCAATTCTGGCTTGCTGTCATTGTTTTGGGTGCCTCAGCCGATTTGTGGTTTCTTGAGCGGTAATTTCCTAAATGTTTTCTGGGTCTGAGTCGGTTTTACCTTCTTCCTTCCCAAATTTTGTATTCTGATGCAATACAAGCAAGATTTTGACAGAGTAGCCATTATGAAAGAAAAAAAAAAAAAACACAGCAAATTGACCTTTCAGGATTAGAAATCTACAGGCAACTCGACCAAGATGAGTTTCTGTGTTTTGGAAAATGACATGATACCCTTCTGCTGAGGGGACAGATCCTAATTCCCTCCAAATTGAGTGTGAGTGCGATTTTGAGGTGAATTCAATCAGAATTCCAAAGTCTGTCTGTGGAAGGGGGTATGAATCTGGGAACAGCCAGTTTCCTTGTGTCTGAATCCAGCCAAATATCACAAAGGACTCCTGCATTTCTTTGGCTTTTTCACATTTCCCTTATTTATCATGGTTTGTAATGAATTTTCTGCTGTGAGCTTTGGTTTTGAGGCTGGAATATGGAGTTCAGGGCACAGGAGGAATGGTCTTTTTCAAACAGGGCACAGTTGTCGCCTTGCTCCCATTTTGCCTTGCTGTCATTGTTTTGGGTGCCTCAGCTGACTTTTGGTTTCTTGAGCGGCAATTTCCTAAATGTTTTATGGGTCTGAGTTGGTTTTGGCTTCTTCCTTCCCAAATTTTGTATTCTGCCACAATAGAAACAAGAGTTTGGGCACGGTAGCCATTATGAAATAAAAAACACAACAAATAGGTGTTTGAAGCTTAGAAATCTACAGGTAACACGACCAAGGTGAGTTTTTGTGTTTTGGAAAATAAAATGAAAACTTTGGCTGAGGTGACAGATATTAATTGCCTCCAAACTGAGTTTCACTGCGATTTTCAGGTTCATTCAGTCAGAATTCCACAGGCAGTCAGCTGGAGGGGTGGATGAATCCGGGAACAGCCGGTTTCCTTGCGACTAAATCCAGCTCAATATCATTATGGATTCTTGCATTTCTTGGATTTTTTCTCATTTTTCTTATGTATCGTGGTTTGTAATGAATTTCCTGATGTCAGCTTTGGTTTTGTGGCTGGAACATGGAGGTCAGGGTCCCGGAAGAATGGCCTTTTTCAATCAGGACTCAGCTGATTGCCTCCTCCAATTCTGGCTTGCTGTCATGGTTTTGGGTGCCTCAGCTGACTTTTGGTTTCTTGAGTGGCAATTTCCTAAATGTTTTCTGTGTCTGAGTTGGCTTTGCCTTCTACCTTCCCAAATTTTGTATGTGATGCAATACAAGGAAGATTTTGGACAGAGTAGCCATTATGAAATAAAAAACACAACAAATAGGCGTTTGAAGCTTGGAAATCTATAGGTAACATGACCAAAGTGAGTTTTTTTGTTTTGGAAAATAAAATGGAACACTTTGGCTGAGGTGACAGATATTAATTGTCTCCAAACCGAATTTCACTACCATTTTGAGGTGAATTCAGTCAGAATCCCTATTCACTCAGCTGGGAGTTGTGGATGAATCTGGAAACAGCTGTTTACTTAGGAATAAATCAAGCCCAATATCACTAAGAAAATTGCATTTCTTTGGCTTTTTTCTGATTTTTCCTATTTATCATGGTTTGAAAAGAATTTTTTGATGTGAGCTTTGGTTTTGTGGCTGGCATATTGAGTTTAGGGCACAAGAGGAAGGTTCTTTTTCAATCAGGGCACAGCTGTTGGCTTGCTCCAATTCTGGCTTGCTGTCATGGTTTTGGGTGCCTCAGCTGATTTGTGGATTCTTTTTCTGCAGTTTCCTAAATGTTTTCTGGTTCTGATCGGATTTGCCTTCTTATTCCCAAATTTTGTATTCTGATGCAATACAAGCAAGATTTTGGACAGAGTAGCCATTTTGAAAGAAAAAAAAAACACAGTAAATTGCCCTTTCAGGATTAGAAATCTACAGGCAACACGACCAAGATGAGTTTCTGTGTTTTGGAAATTCACATGGAACACTTCTGCTGAGGGGACAGATACTAATTCCCTCCAAATTGAGTGTGAGTGCGATTTTGAGGTGAATTGAGTCAGAATTCCAGAGTCAGTCTGTGGAAGGGGGGGATGAATCCAGAAACAGCCTGTTTCCTTCTGTCTAAATCCAGCCAAATACCACAAAGGACTCTTGAATTTCTTTGGCTTTCTCAGATTTCCCTTATTTATCATTGTTTGTAATGATTATTTTTTGTGAGCTTTGGTTTTGAGGCTGGAATATGGAGTTCAGGGCACTGGATTAATGGTTTTGTTCAATCAGGGCACAGCTGTTGGCTTGCTCCAATTCTGGCTTGCTGTCATTGTTTTGGGTGCCTCAGCCGATTTGTGGTTTCTTGAGCGGTAATTTCCTAAATGTTTTCTGGGTCTGAGTCGGTTTTACCTTCTTCCTTCCCAAATTTTGTATTCTGATGCAATACAAGCAAGATTTTGACAGAGTAGCCATTATGAAAGAAAAAATAACACAGCAAATTGCCCTTTCAGGATTAGAAATCTACAGGCAACTCGACCAAGATGAGTTTCTGTGTTTTGGAAAATGACATGATACCCTTCTGCTGAGGGGACAGATCCTAATTCCCTCCAAATTGAGTGTGAGTGCGATTTTGAGGTGAATTCAATCAGAATTCCAAAGTCTGTCTGTGGAAGGGGGTATGAATCTGGGAACAGCCAGTTTCCTTGTGTCTGAATCCAGCCAAATATCACAAAGGACTCCTGCATTTCTTTGGCTTTTTCACATTTCCCTTATTTATCATGGTTTGTAATGAATTTTCTGCTGTGAGCTTTGGTTTTGAGGCTGGAATATGGAGTTCAGGGCACAGGAGGAATGGTCTTTTTCAAACAGGGCACAGTTGTCGCCTTGCTCCCATTTTGCCTTGCTGTCATTGTTTTGGGTGCCTCAGCTGACTTTTGGTTTCTTGAGCGGCAATTTCCTAAATGTTTTATGGGTCTGAGTTGGTTTTGGCTTCTTCCTTCCCAAATTTTGTATTCTGCCACAATAGAAACAAGAGTTTGGGCACGGTAGCCATTATGAAATAAAAAACACAACAAATAGGTGTTTGAAGCTTAGAAATCTACAGGTAACACGACCAAGGTGAGTTTTTGTGTTTTGGAAAATAAAATGAAAACTTTGGCTGAGGTGACAGATATTAATTGCCTCCAAACTGAGTTTCACTGCGATTTTCAGCTGAATTCAGTCAGAATTCCACAGGCAGTCAGCTGGAGGGGTGGATGAATCCGGGAACATCCGGTTTCCTTGCAACTAAATCAAGCCCAATATCATTATGGATTCTTGCATTTCTTTGGCTTTTTTCTCATTTTTCTTATTTATCATGGTTTGTAATGAATTTTCTGATGTGAGCTTTGGTTTTGAGGCTGCAATATGGAGTTCAGGCACTGGATTAATGGTCTTTTTCAATCAGGGCACAGCTGTTGGCTTGCACAAGTTCTGGATTGCTGTCATTTTTTTGGTGCCTCAGCTGACTTTAGGTTTCTTGAGCGGCAATTTCCTAAATGTTTTCTGAGTCTCAGTTGGATTTGCCTTCTTCCTTCCCAAATTTTGTATTCTGATGCAATATAAACAAGAGTTTGGACAGAGTAGCCATTATGAAATAAACAACACAACAAATATGCATTTGAAGCTTAGAAATCTACAGGTAACACGACCAAGGTGAGTTTTTGTGTTTTGGAAAATCAAATGGAACACTTTGGCTGAGGTGACAGATAGTAATTGCCTCCAAACCGAGTTTCACTGCGATTTTCATGTTAATTCAGTCAGAAACCACAGACACTCAGCTGGGAGGTATGGATGAATCTGGAAACAGCCATTAACAAGGGAATGATTCAAGCCCAATATCACTAAGAACTCCTGAATTTCTTTGGATTTTTTAGGATTTTTCTTATTTTTCATGGTTTGTAATAAATTTTCTGATGTGAGCTTTGGTTTTGAACCTGCAAGATGGAGTTCAGGGCACCAGCGGAATGGTCTTTTTCAATCAGGTAACAGCTGTTGGCTTACTCCAATTCTGTCTTCCTTTCAAGGTTTTGGGTGCCTCAGTGTCCTTCAGTTTCTTGAGCGGCAATTTCCTAAATGTATTCTGATTCTCAATTGGTTTGGCCTTCTTCCTTCCCAAATTTTGTATTCTTACGCAATAGAAACAAGAGTTTGGGCACAGTAGCCATTATGAAGTAAACAACACAGCAAATAGGCATTTGAAGCTTAGAAATCTACAGGTAACATGACCAAGGTGAGGTTTTGTGTTTTGGAAAATCAAATGAAACACTTTGGCTGAGGTGACAGATATTAATTGCCTCCAAACTGAGTTTCACTGCGATTTTCAGGTTAATTCAGTCAGAATTCCACAGGTAGTCAGCTGGAGTGGTGGATGAATCCGGGAACAGCCGGTTTCCTTGTGTCTAAATCCAGCCAAATATCACAAAGGACTCTTGCATTTCTTTGTTTTTTTCACATTTCCCTTATTTATCCTGGTTTGTAATGAATTTTCTGATGTGAGCTTTGCTTTTGAGGCGGCAATATGGAGTTCAGGGCACCGGAGGAATGGTCTTTTTCAAACAGGGCAGAGCTGTTGGCTTGCTCCACTTCTGGCTTGCTGTCATTGTTTTGGGTGTCTCAGCTGACTTTTGGTTTCTTGAACGGCATTTTCCTAAATGATTACTGGGTCTGAGTTGATTTTGCCTTCTTTCTTCCCAAATTTTGTATTCTGATGCAATACAAACAAGAGTTTGTTTACAGTAGCCATTATGAAATAAGCAACAAAACAAATAGGCGTTTGAAGCTTATACATCTACAGGTAACAAGACCAAGTGAGTTTTTGTGTTTTGGAAAATACAATGGAACACTTTGGCTGAGGTGATAGATATTAATTGCCTCCAAACAGAGTTTCACTGTGATTTTCAGGTTAATTCAGTCAGAAATCCACAGGCAGTCAGCTGGAGGGATGGATGAATCCGGGAACAGCCGGTTTCGCTGCGACTAAATCAAGCCCAATATCATTATGGATTCTTGCAATTCTTTGTCTTTTTTCTCATTTTTCTTATTTATCATGGTTTGTAATGAATTTTCTGATGTGAGCTTTGGTTTTGAGACTGCAAGATGGAGTTCAGGGCACTGGATTAATGGTCTTTTTCAATCAGGGCACAGCTGTTGGCTTGCTCAAGTTCTGGCTTGCTTTCATTGTTTTCGGTGCCTCAGCTGACTTTTGGTTTCTTGAGCGGAAATTCGGTAAATGTTTTCTGAGTCTCAGTTGGTTTTGCCTGCTTTCTTCCCAAATTTTGTATTCTGACACAATATAAACAAGAGTTTGGACAGAGTAGCCATTATGAAATAAAAAACACAACAAATATGCGTTTGAAGCTTAGAAATCTACAGGCAACATGACCAAGGTGAGATTTTGTGTTTTGGAAAATAAAATGGAACACTTTGGCTGTGGTGACAGATATTAACTGCCTCCATTCAGCTTAATTCAGTCAGAATTCCACAGTCAGTCAGCTGGATGGGTGGATGAATCCGGTAATAGCCGGTTTCCTTGTGACTAAATGAAGTCCAATATCATTATGGATTCTTGCATTTCTTTGGCTTTTTTCTCATTTTTCTTATTTATCATGGTTTGTAATGAATTTTCTGATGTGAGCTTTGGTTTTTAGGCTGGCATATTGAGTTGAGGTCACAAAAGGAAGGAACTTTTTCAATCAGGGCACAGCTGTTGGGTTGCTCCAATTCTGGCTTGCTGTCATTGGTTTGCGTGCCTCAGCCGATTTGTGGTTTCTTGAGCGGCAATTTCCTAAATGTTTTCTGGGTCTCAGTTGGTTTTGCCTTCTTCCTTCCCAAATTTTGTATTCTGACGCAATACAAACAAGAGTTTGGACAGAGTAGCCATTATGAAATAAAAAACACAACAAATAGGCATTTGAAGCTACAGGTAACACGACCAAGGTGAGATTTTGTGTTTTGGAAAATCAAATGGAACACTTTGGCTGAGGTGACAGATAGTAATTGCCTCCAAACTGAGTTTCACTGCAATTTTCAGGTTAATTCAGTCGGAATTCCACAGGCAGTCAGCTGGAGGGGTGGATGCATCCCGGAACATCTGGTTTCCTTGTGACTAAATCAAGCCCAATATCATTATGGATTCTTGCATTTCTTTGGATTTTTCTCATTTTTCTTTTGTATCATGGATTGTAATGAATTTTCTGATGTGAGCTTTGGTTTTGAGGCTGGCATATTGAGTTCAGGGCACAAGAGGATGGTCTATTTCAAACAGGGCACAGCTGTTGGCTTGCTCCAATTCTGGCTTGCTGTCATTGTTTTGGGTGCCTCAGCTGATTTTGGTTTCTTGAGCGGCAATTTCCTAAATGTTTTATGGGTCTGAGTTGGTTTTGCCTTCTTGCTTCCCAAATTTTGTATTCTGAGGCAATACAAACAAGAGTTTTGACAGAGTAGCCATTATGAAATAAAAAACACAACAAATAGGCGTTTGAAGCTTATACATCTACAGGTAACAAGACCAAGTGAGTTTTTGTGTTTTGGAAAATAAAGTGGAACACTTTGGCTGAGGTGACAGATAGTAATTGCCTCCAAACTGATTGTCACTGCGATTTTCAGGTTAATTCAGTCAGAATTCCACAGGCAGTCAGCTGGAGGGGGGGGATGAATCTTGGACGAGCCGATTTCCTTGCGACTAAATCAAGCCCAATAGCATTATGGATTCTTGCATTTCTTTGGCTTTTTCTCATTTTTCTTATTTATCATGGTTTGTAATGAATTTTCTGATGTGAGCTTTGGTTTTAAGCTGGCATATTGAGTTCAGGGCACAAGAGGAGGGTTGTTTTTCAATCAGGGCACAGCTGTTGGGTTGCTCCAATTCTGGCTTGCTGTCATTGTTTTGGGTGCCTCAGCTGATTTGTGGATTCTTGAGTGGCAATATCCTAAATGTTTTCTGGGTCTGAGTTACTTTTGCCTTCTTATTCGCAAATTTTGTATTCTGATGCAATACAAGCAAGATTTTTACAGAGTAGCCATTATGAAAGAAAAAAAAAAAAAGCAAATTGGCCTTTCAGGATTAGAACTTTACAGGCAACACAATCAAGATGAGTTTCTTTGTTTTGGATAGTGACATGGACCCCTTCTGCTGAGGGGACAGATACTAATTTCCTCCAAATTGAGTGTGAGTGCAATTTTGAGGTGAATTCAATCAGAATTCCAAAGTCAGTCTGTTTAAGGGTGGGATGAATCCTGAAACAGCCAGTTTCCTTGTGTCTAAATCCAGCCAAATATCACAAAGGACTCTTGCATTTCTTTGGCTTTTTCACATTTCCCTTATTTATCATGGTTTGTTATGAATTTTCTGATGTGAGCTTTGGTTTTGAGGCTGCAATATGGAGTTCAGGGTACAAGAGAATGGTTCTTTTTCAATCAGGGCACAGCTGTTGGCTTGCTCCAATTCTGTCTTGCTGTCATTGTTCTGCATGCCTCAGCTTACTTTTGGTTCCTTGAGCAGTAATTTCCTAAATATTTTCTGGGTCTGAGTTGGTTTTGTTTTCTTCCTTCCCAAATTTTGTATTCTGATGCAATACAAACAAGAGTTTGAACAGAGTAGCTATTATGAAATAAAAAGTGCAACAAATAGGTGTTTGAAGCTCAGAAATCTACAGGTAACACGACCAAGGTGAGTTTTTGTGTTTTGGAAAAGAAAATGGAACACTTTGGCTGAGGTGACAGATATTAATTGCCTCCAAACTGAGTTTCCCTGCGATTTTCAGGTTAATTCCATCAGAATTCCACAGGCATTCAGCTGCAGGGGTGGATGAATCCAGGAACAGCCGGTTTCCTTGCGACTAAATCAACCCAATATAATTATGGATTCTTGCATTTCTTTGGCTTTTTCTCATTTCTCTTATGTATCATGGTTTGTAATAAATTTTCTGATGTGAGCTCTGGTTTTAAGGCTGGCGTATTGGGTTCAGGGAACAAGAGGATGGTTCTTTTCAATCAGGGCACAGCTGTTGGCCTCCTCCAATTCTGGCTTGCTGTCAATGTTTTGAGTGCTTCAGCAAATTTGTGGATTCTAGTGTGTCAATTTACTAGATGTTTTTTGGGTCTGTGTTGGTTTTGCCTTCTTCCTTCCCAAATTTTGTATTCTGATGCAATACAAACAAGAGTTTGGACAGAGTAGGTATTATGAAATAAAAAACACAACAAATAGCCGTTTGAAGCTTAGAAATCTACAGGTAACACGACCAAGGTGAGTTTTTGTGTTTTGGAAAATCAAATGGAACACTTTGGCTGAGGTGACAGATATTAATTGCCTCCAAACTGAGTTTCACTGTGATTTTCAGGTTAATTCAGTCAGAATACCACAGGCAGTCAGCTGCAGGGGTGGATGAATCCTGGAACAGCGTGTTTCCTTCGAGTGAATCAAGCCCAATATCATAATGGATTCTTGCATTTCTTTGGCCTTTTTCTTATTTTTCTTATTTATCATGGTTTGTAATGAATTTTCTGAGGTGAGCTTTGGTTTTGAGTCTGCAATATGGAGTTCAGGATCCGGGGGAATGGTCTTTTTCCTTTTTTTTTTTTTCTTGACAGGCAGAGTGGACAGTGAGAGAGAGAGACAGGGAGAAATTTCTTCCTTTGCCGTTGGTTCACCCTCCAATGGCCGCCGCGGCCAGTGTGCTGCGGCGGGCGCACCGCGCTGATCCGATTGCAGGAACCAGGAGCCAGGTGCTTTTCCTGGTCTCCCATGGGGTGCAGTGCCCCAGCACTTGGGCCATCCTCCACTGCACTCCCTGGCCACAGCAGAGGGCTGACCTGGAAGAGGGGCAACCGGGACAGAATCCGCACCCAGACCGGGACTAGAACCTGGTGTGCTGGGGCCGCTAGGTGGAGGATTAGCTTAATGAGCCACGGAGCCGGCTGGGAATGGTCTTTTTCAAACAGGGCACAGCTCTTGGCCTGCTCCAATTCTGGCTTGCTGTCATTGTTTTGGGAGCCTCAGATGATTTGTGGTTTCTTGAGCGGCAATATCCTAAATGTTTTCTGCGTCTGAGTTGGTTTTGCCTTCTTCCTTCCCAAATTTTGTATTCTGATGCATACAAACAAGAGTTTGAGCAGAGTAGCCATTTTGTAATGAAAAACACAGCAAATAGGCGTTTGAAGCTTAGAAATCTACAGGTAACACGACCAAGGAGAGTTTTTGTGTTTTGGAAAATCAAATGGAACACTTTGCCTGAGGAGACAGATATTAATTGCCTCCAAACTGAGTTTCACTGCGATTTTCAGGTGAATTCAGTCAGAATTCCACAGGCAATCAGCAGGAGCGGTGGATGAATCCGGGAATAGCCGGTTTCCTTGCGACTAAATCCAGCCCAATATCATTATGGATTCTTGCATTTCTTTCGCTTTTTTCTCATTTTTCTTATTTATCATGGTTTGTAATGAATTTTTTGATGTGAGCTTTGGTTTTGAGGCTGGCATATTGAGTTCAGGTCACCAGAGGAAGGTTCTTTTTCAATCAGGGCACAGCTGTTGGCATGTTCCAATTCTGGCTTGCTGTCATTGTTTTGGGTGCCTCAGCTGTCTTTGGGTTTCTTGAGTGGCAATTTACTAAATGTTTTCTGGATCTTAGTTGGTTTTGCCTTCTTCCTTCCCAAATATTGTATTCTGACACGATACAACCAATAGTTTGGACAGAGTTGCCATTATGAATTAAAAAACATTACAAATAGGCCTTTGAAGCTTAGAAATCTACAGGTAACATAACCAAGGTGAGTTTTTATGTTTTGCAAAATCAAATGGAATACTTTGGCTGAGGTCACAGATATATATTGCCTCCAAAGTGAGTTTCAATGCGATTTTCTGGTTAATTCAGTCAGAATTCCACAGGCAGTCAGCAGGAGTGGTGGATGAATCTGGGAACAGCCGGTTTCCTTGCGACTAAATCAAGCCCAATATCATTATGGATTCTTGCATTTCTTTGGCTTTTTTCTCATTTTACTTATTTATCATGGTTTGTAATGAATTTTCTGATGTGAGCTTTGGTTTTGAGGCTGGCATATGGAGTTCAGGGTACCGGAGGAATACTCTTTTTCAAACAGGGCATAGCTGTTGATCTGCTCCAAATCTGGCTTGCTGTCATTTCTTTGGGTGCCTCAGCTGAATTTTGGTTTCTTGAGCGGCAATTTCCTAAATGTTTGCTGGGTCTGAGTTGGTTTTGCCTTCTTCCTTCCCAAATTTTCTTTTCTGATGGCATGCAAACAAGAGTTTCGGCAGAGTAGCCATTATGAAATAAAAAACACTACAAATATGCGTTTAAAGCTTAGAAATCTACAGGTAATACGACCAAGGTGAGTTTTTGTGTTTTAGAAAATCAAATGGAACACTTTGGCTGAGGTTACAGATAGTAATTGCCTCCAAACTGAGTTTCACTGCGATTTTCAGGTGAATTCCGTCAGAATTCCACATGCAGTCCGCTGGAGGGGTGGATGAATGCGGGAACATCAGGTTTCCTTGTGACGAAATCAAGCTGAATATCATTATGGATTCTTGCATTTCTTTGGGTTTTTTCTCCTTTTTCTTATTTATCATGGTTTGTGATGAATTTTCTGATGTGAGCTTTGGTTTTGAGGCTGGCATATGGAGTTCAGGGCACAAGAGGAATGGTCTTTTTCAAACAGGGCACAGCTGTTGGCCTGCTCCAATTCTTGCTTCCCGTCATTGTTTTGGGTGCCGCGGCTGACTTCAGGTGAATTCAGTCACAATTCCACAGGCAGTCAGCTGTAGGGGTGGATGAATCTGGGCACAGCCGGTATCCTTGCGAATAAATCCAGCCCAATATCATTATGGGTTTTCTGGGTCTGAGTTGGTTTTGCTGTCTGCATTCCCAAATTATCTTTTCTGATGCCATACAAACAAGAGTTTGGGCAGAGTAGCCATTATGAAATAAAAACCACAAGAAATAGGATTTTGAAGCTTAGAAATCTACAGGTAGCATGACCATGGTGAGTTTTTGTGTTTTGGAACATAAAATGGAACGCTTTGGCTGAGGTGACAGATATTAATTGCTACCAAACTGAGTTTCACTGCGATTTTCAGGTTAATTCAGTCAGAATTCCACACGCAGTCAGCTGGAGGGGTGGATGAATCTGGGAGCAGCCGGTTTCCATGCGAATAAAACAAGCCTAATATCATTATGGATTCTTGCATTTCTTTGGCTTTTTTCTCATTTTTTATTTATCAAGGTTTGTAATGAATTTTCTGATGTGAGATTTGGTTTTGAGGCTGCAATATGCAGTTCAGGGCACCAGAGGAATGGCCTTTTTCAAACAGGGCACAGCTGTTGGCCTGCTCGAATTCTGGCTTGCTGTCATTGTTTTAAGTGCCTCAGCTGACTTTTGGTTTCTTGAGCAGCAATTTCCTGCATGTTTTCAGGGTCTGAGTTGGTTTTGCCTTCTTCCTTCCCAAATTTTGTATTCTGACGCCATACAAACAAGAGTTTGGGCAGAGCAGCCATTTTGTAGTGAAAAACACAGCAAATATGCATTTGAAGCTTAGAAATCTACAGGTAACATGACCAAGGTGAGGTTTTGTGTTTTGGAAAATCAAATGGAACACGTTGGCTGAGGTGACAGATATAAATTGCCTCCAAACTGAGTTTCACTGCGATATTCAGGTTAATTCAGTCAGAATTCCACAGGCAGTCAGCTGGAGGGGTGGATGAACTGCGAACAGCCGGTATCCTTGCGAATAAATCCAGCCCAATATCATTATGGATTCTTGCATTTCTTTGTCTTTTTTCTCATTTGTCTTATTTATCATGGTTTGTAATGAATTTTCTGATGTCAGCTTTGGTTTTGAAGCTGCAATATGGAGTTCAGGGCACCGGAGGAATGGCCTTTTTCCATCAGGGCACAGCTGTTGGCTTGCTCCAATTCTGGCTTCCTGTCATTATTTTGGGAGCCTCAACTGACTTTTGGTTTCTTGAGTGGAAATTTCCTAAATGTTTTCTGGGTCTGAGTTGGTTTTGCCTTCTTCCTTCCCAAATTTTGTATTCTGACGGCATACAAACAAGTGTTTGGACAGAGTAGCCATTATGGAATGAAAAACACAACCAATAGGGGTTTGAAGCTTAGAAATCTACAGGTAACACGACCAAGGTGAGTTTTTGTGTTTTGGAAAGTCAAATGGAACACTTTGGCTAGGTGACAGATATTAATTGCCTCCAAACTGAGTTTCACTGCGATATTCAGGTTAATTCAGTCAGAATTCCACAGGCAGTCACCTGGAGGGGTAGATGAATCCGGGAACAGCCGGTTTCCTTGAGACTAAATCAAGCCCAATATCATTATGGATTCTTGCATTTCTTTGGCTCTTATTTTTCTTATTTATCATGGTTTGTAATGAATTTTCTGATGTGCGCTTTGGTTTTTAGGCTGGCATATGGAGTTCAGGGCACAAGAGGAATGGCATTTTCAATCAGGGCATAAGTGTTGGCTTGCTCCAATTCTGGCTTGCTGTCATTGTTTTGGGTGCCTCAGCCGATTTGTGGTTTCTTAAGCGGCATTTTCCAAAATGTTTGCTGGGTCTGAGTTGGTTTTTCCTTCTTCCTTCCCAAATTTTGTATTCTGATGCAATATAAACAAGAGTTTGGTCAAAGTAGCCATTATGAAATAAAAAACACAACAAACAAGCATTTCAAGGTTATACATGTACAGAAAACACGACCAAGGTGAGTTTTTGTGTTTTGGAAAATCAAATGGAACACTTTGCCTGAGGTGACAGATATTAATTGCCTCCAAACTGAGTTTCACTGCGATGTTCAGGTTAATTCAGTCGAATTCCACAGGTAGCCAGATGGAGGGGTGGATGAATCTGGGAACAGCCGGTTTCCTTGCGACTGAATCAAGCCCAATATCATTATAGATTCTTGCATTTCTTTGGCTTTTTTCTCATTTTTCTTATTTATGATGGTTTGTAATGAATTTTCTGATGTGAGCTTTGGTTTTGAGTCTGCAAGATGGAGTTCAGGGCACCGGAGGAATGGCCATATTCAATCAGGGCACAGACCTTTGCTTGCTCCAATTCTGGCTTACTGTCATTGGTTTGGGTGCCTCAGCTGAGTTTGCTTTCTTGAGCGGCAAGTTCCTAAATGTTTTCTGGGTCTGAGTTGGTTTTGCCTTCTTCCTTCAAATGTTGCTTCTGACGCAATACAAACAAGAGTTTAGACAGAGTAGCCATTATGAAACAAAAAACACAACAAATAGGCGTTTGAATCTTAGACATCTACTGGTAACATGACCAAGGTGAGTTTTTGTGTTTTGGAATATAAAATGGAACACTTTGGCTGTGGTGACAGATATTAATTGCCTCCAAACTGAGTTTCACTGTGATTTTGAGGTTAATTCAGTCTGAATTCCACAGGCAGTCAGCTGGAGGGGTGGATGAATCTGGGAACAACCGGTTTCCTTGCGACTAAATCAAACCTAATATCATTATGGAATCTTGCATTTCTTTGGATTTATTCTCATTTTTCTTATTTATCATGGTGTGTAATGAATTTTCTGATGTGAGCTTTGGTTTTGAGTCTGGAAGATGGAGTTCAGGGCAGAAGAGGATGGTTCTTTTTCAATCAGGGCACAGCTCTTTGCTTGCTCCAATTCTGGTTTAATGTAATTGGTTTGGGTACCTCAGCTGACTTTTGGTTTCTTGAGCGGCAATTTCCTAAATGTTTTCTGGGTCTGAGTTGGTTTTGCCTTCTTCCTTGTCAAATTTTGTATTCTGACGCAATACAAAAAAGAGTTTGGTTAAAGTAGCCATTATGAAATAAAAACCACAAGAAATAGGGTTTTGAAGCTTAGAAATCTACAGGTAACACGACCATGGTGAGTTTTTGTGTTTTGGAAAAGAAAATGGAACACTTTGGCTGAGGTGACAGATATTAATTGCTTCCAAACTGAGTTTCACTGTGATTTTCAGGTTAATTCAGTCAGAATTCCACAGGCATTCAGCTGGAGGGGGGGATGAATCTGGGAAGAGCTGATTTCCTTGAGACTAAATCAAGCCCAATATCATTATGGATTCTTGCATTGCTTTGGCTTTTTCTCATTTCTCTTATGTATCATGGTTTGTAATAAATTTTCTGATGTGAGCTCTGGTTTTAAGGCTGGCATATTGGGTTCAGGGAACAAGAGGATGGTTCTTTTCAATCAGGGCACAGCTGTTGGCCTCCTCCAATTCTGGCTTGCTGTCAATGTTTTGAGTGCTTCAGCAAATTTGTGGATTCTAGTGTGTCAATTTACTAGATGTTTTTTGGGTCTGTGTTGGTTTTGCCTTCTTCCTTCCCAAATTTTGTATTCTGATGCAATACAAACAAGAGTTTGGACAGAGTAGGTATTATGAAATAAAAAACACAACAAATAGTCGTTTGAAGCTTAGAAATCTACAGGTAACACGACCAAGGTGAGTTTTTGTGTTTTGGAAAATCAAATGGAACACTTTGGCTGAGGTGACAGATATTAATTGCCTCCAAACTGAGTTTCACTGTGATTTTCAGGTTAATTCAGTCAGAATACCACAGGCAGTCAGCTGCAGGGGTGGATGAATCCTGGAACAGCGTGTTTCCTTCGAGTGAATCAAGCCCAATATCATAATGGATTCTTGCATTTCTTTGGCCTTTTTCTTATTTTTCTTATTTATCATGGTTTGTAATGAATTTTCTGATGTGAGCTTTGGTTTTGAGGCTGGCATATTGAGTTCAGGGCACCGGAGGAATGGTCTTTTTCAAACAGGGCACAGCTGTTGGCCTGCTCCAATTCTGGCTTGCTGTCATTGTTTTAAGTACCTCAGCCGATTTGTGGCTCCTTGAGTGGAAATTTTAAATGTTTTCTGGACAGAGTAGCCATTATGAAATAAAAAATACAACTAATAGGCGTTTGAATCTTAGAAATCTACAGGTAACACGAGCAAGGTGAGTTTTTGTGTTTTGGATAATAAAATGGTCTGAGGTGACAGATATTAATTGCCCCCAAACTGAGTTTCACTGCGATTTTCAGGTTAATTCAGTCAGAATTCCACAGGCAGTCAGCTGCAGTGGTCGATGAATCCTGGAACAGCCAGTTTCCTTTGCGACTGAACCAAGCCCAATATCATTATGGATTCTTGCATTTCTTTGGCTTTTTTCTCATTTTTCTTATTTATCATGGTTTGTAATGAATTTTCTGATGTGAGCTTTATTTTGAGGCTGCAATATAGACTTCAGTGCAGAAGAGAATGGTTCTTTTTCAATCAGGGCACACCTCTTTGCTTGCTCCAATCTGGTTTAATGTCATTGCTTTGGGTACCTCTGCTGACTTTTGGTTTCTTGAGCGGCAATTTCCTAAATGATTTCTGGGTGTGAGTTGGTTTTGCCTTCTTCCTTCCCAAATGTTGTATTCTGATGCAATACAAACAAGAGTTTGGACAGAGTAGGTATTATGAAATAAAAAACACAACAAATAGTCGTTTAAAGCTTAGAACTCTACAGGTAACACGACCAAGGTGAGTTTTTGTGTTTTGTAAAATCAAATGGAACACTTTGGCTGAGGTGACAGATATTAATTGCCTCCCATCTGAGTTTCACTGCGATTTTCAGCTGAATTCAGTCAGAATTCCACAGGCAGTCAGCTGCAGTGGTCGATGAATCCTGGAACAGCCGGTTTCCTTGAGACTAAATCAAGCCCAATATCATTATGCATTCTTGGAATTCTTTGGCTTTTTTCTCATTTTCCTTATTTTTCATGGTTTGTAATGAATTTCCTGATGTGAGCTTTGGTTTTGAGGCTGCAATATGGAGTTCAGGGCACCGGAGGAATGGTCTTTTTCAAACAGGGCACAGCTGTTGGCCTGCTCCAATTCTGGCTTGCTGTTATTGTTTTGAGTGCCTCAGCTGACTTTTGGTTTCTTGAGCTGCAATTTCCTACATGTTTTCTGAGTCTGAGTTGGTTTTGCCTTTTTCCTTCCCAAATGTTGTATTCTGACGCCATACAAACAAGAGTTTGGGGCGAGTAGCCAGTGTGAAATACAAAACACAACAAATAGTCTTTTGAACCTTAGAAATCTACAGGTAACACGACCAAGGTGAGTTTTTGTGTTTTGGAAAATCAAATGGAACACTTTGGCTGAGGTGACAGATATTAATTGCCTCCAAACTGAGTTTCACTGCGATTTTCAGGTAAATTCAGTCAGAATTCCACAGGCAGTCAGCTGGAGGGGTTGATGAATCCAGGAAGAGCCGGTTTCCTTGCGACTATATCAACTCCGATTTCATTATGGATTCTTGCATTTCTTTGGCTTTTTTCTCATCTTTCTTATTTATCATGGATTGTAATGAATTTTCTGATGTGAGCTTTGGTTTTTAGGCTGCAATATGGAGTTCAGAGCACCGGAGGAATGGTCTTTTTGAAACGGGGCACAGCTGTTGGCCTGCTCCAATTCTGCCTTGCTGTCATTGTTTTGAGTGCCTCAGCCGATTTGTGGTTTTTTGAGCGGCAATTTCTTAAATGTTTTCTGGGTCTGAGTTGGTTTTGCCTTTTTCCTTCCCAAATTTTGTATTCTGATGCAATAGAAACAAAAGTTTGGGCAGAGTAGCCATTATGAAATAAAAAACACTATAAATAGGCGTTTTAAGCTTAGAAATCTACAGGTAACACGACCAAGGGGAGTTTTTGTGTTTTGGAAAATACAATGGAACACTTTGGCTAGGTGACAGATATTAATTGCCTCCAAACTGAGTTTCACTGCGATATTCAGGTTAATTCAGTCAGAATTCCACAGGCAGTCCACTGAAGGGGTGGATGAATCCGGGAACAGCCGGTTTCCTTGCGACTATCTCAATCCCAATATCATTATGGATTCTTGCATTTTTTGGCTTTTTTCTCCGTTTTCTTATTTATCATGGTTTGTAATGAATTTTCTGATGTGAGCTTTGGTTTTGAGGCTTGCATATTGAGTTCAGGGCACCGGAGGAATGGTCTTTTTCAAAAAGGGCACAGCTGTTGGCCTGCTCCAATTCTGGCTTGCTGTCATTGTTTTAAGTACCTCAGCCGATTTGTGGCTTCTTGAGCGGAAATTTTAAATGTTTTCTGGACAGAGTAGCCATTATGAAATAAAAAATACAACAAATAGGCTTTTGAAGCTTAGAAATCTACAGGTTACACGAGCAAGGTGAGTTTTTGTGTTTTGGATAATAAAATGGTCTGAGGTGACAGATATTAATTGCCCCCAAACTGAGTTTCACTGCGATTTTCAGGTTAATTCAGTCAGAATTCCACAGGCTGTCCGCTGGAGGGGTGGATGAATCTGGGAACAGCCGGTTTCCTTGCGACTAAATCAAGCCCAATATCATTATGGATTCTTGCATTTCTTTGGCTTTTTTCTCATTTTTCTTATTTATCATGGTTTGTAATGAATTTTCTGATGTCAGCTTTGGTTTTGAGGCTGCAATATAGAGTTCAGGGCACCGGGGCAATGGTCTTTTTCAAACACGGCACAGCTGTTGGCTTGTTGCAATTCTGGCTTGCTGTGATTGTTTTGCGTGCCTCAGCTGTTTTTGGTTTCCTGAGCAGCAATTTCCAAAATGTTTTCTGGGTCTGAGTTGGTTTTGCCTTCTTCCTTCCCAAATGTTGTATTCTGACACAATACAAACAAGAGTTTGGGCAGAGTAGCTATTATGAAATAAAAAACACAACAAATAGGCTTTTGAAGCTTAGAAATCTACAGGTAACACGACCAAGGGGAGTTTTTGTGTTTTGGAAAATCAAATGGAACACTTTGGCTGAGGTGACAGTTATTTACTGCCTCCAAACGGAGTTTCACTGCGATATTCAGGTTAATTCAGTCAGAATTCCACAGGCAGTCAGCTGGAGGGGTGGATGAATCCGGGAACAGCCGGTTTCCTTGTGACTGAACCAAGCCCAATATCATTATGGATTCTTGCATTTCTTTGGCTTTTTTCTCATTTTTCTTATTTATCATGGTTTGTAATGAATTTTCTGATGTCAGCTTTGGTTTTGAGGCTGCAATATGGAGTTCAGGGCACCGGAGGAATGGTCTTTTTCAAACAGGGCACAGCTGTTGGCCTGCTCCAATTCTGGCTTGCTGTCATTGTTTTGAGTGCCTCAGCCGATTTGTGGTTTCTTGAGCAGCAATTTCCTAAATGTTTTCTGGGTCTGAGTTGGTTTTGCCTTTTTCCTTCCCAAATTTTGTATTCTGACGCAATACAAACAAGAGTTTGGGCAGAGTAGCCATTATGAAATAAAAAACACTATAAATAGGCATTTGAAGCTCAGAAATCTACAGGTAACAGGACAAGATGAGGTTTTGTGTTTTGGCAAATAAAATGGAACACTTTGGCTGAGGTGACAGATATTAATGGCCTCCAAACTGAGTTTCACTGCGATTTTCAGGTTAATTCAGTCAGAATTCCACAGGCAGTCAGCTGGAGGGGTGGATGAATCTGGGAACAGCCAATTTCCTTGCGACTAAATCAAGCCCAATATCATTATGGATTCTAGCATTTCTTTGGCTTTTTTCTCCTTTTTCTTATTTATCATGGTTTGTAATGAATTTTCTGATGTGAGCTTTGGTTTTGAGGCTGCAATATGGAGTTCAGGGCACAAGAGGAAGGTTATTTTTCAAAAAGGGCACAGCTGTTGACTTGCTCCAATTCTGCCTTGCTGTCATTGTTGTGGGTGCTTTAGCTGACTTTTGGTTTCTTGAGCGGCAATTTCCTAAATGTTTTCTGTGTCTGAGAGGTTTTTGCCTTCTTCCTTCCCAAATTTTGTATTGTGACGCAATACAAACATGTGTTCAGACAGAGTACCGATTATGAAATAAAAAACACAACAAATAGGCGTTTGAAGGTTATGATTATACAGGTATCATGACCAAGGTGAGTTTTTGAGTTTTGAAAAATCAAATGGAACACTTTGGCTGAGGTGACAGATATTAATTGCCTTCAAACTGAGTTTCACTGCATTTTTCAGGTTAATTCAGTCAGAATTCCACAGGAAGTCAGCTGTAGGGGTGGATGAATGCGGGAACATCAGGTTTCCTTGGGACTAAATCAAGTCCAATATCATTATGGATTCTTGCATTTCTTTGGCTTTTTTCTCATTTTTCTTATTTGTAATGGTTTGTAATATATTTTCTGATGTGAGCTTTGGTTTTGAGGCTGGCATATTGAGTTCAGGGCACAAGAGGATGGTTCTGTTTCAATCAGGGCACAGTTGTTGGTTTGCTCCAATTCCGGCTTGCTGTCATTGTTTGGGATGCCTCAGAAGATTCGTGGTTTCTTGAGTGGCAATTTCATAAATATTTTCTGCGTCTGAGTTAGATTTGCCTTCTTATTCCCAAATTTTGTATTCTGATGCAATGCAAAGAAGAGTTTGGACAGAGTAGCCATTATGAAATAAACAACACAACAAATAGGCATTTGAAGCTTGGAAATCTACAGGTAACAAGACCAAGGTGAGTTTTTGTGTTTTGGAAAATAAAATGGAACTCTTTGGCTGAGGTGACAGATATTAATTGCCTCCAAAATGAGTTTCACTGCAATTTTCAGGTTAATTCAGTCAGAATTCCACACGCAGTCAGCTGGAGTGTTGGATGAATCCGGGAACAGCCGGTTTCCTTGCAACTAAATCCAGCTCAATATCATTATGTTTTCTTGCATTTCTTGGCTTTTTTCTCATTTTTTTATGTATCGTGGTTTGTAATGAATTTCCTGATGTGAGCTTTGGTTTTGAGGCTGGAATATGGAGTTCAGGGTACCGGAAGAATGGCCTTTTTCAATCAGGACTCAGCTGATTGCCTGCTCCAATTCTGGCTTGCTGTCATGGTTTTGGGAGCCTCAGCTGACTTTTGGTTTCTTGAGTGGCAATTTCCTAAATGTTTTCTTTGTCTGAGTTGGCTTTGCCTTCTACCTTCCGAAATTTTGTATGTTGATGCAATACAAGCAAGATTTTGGACAGAGTAGCCATTATGAAATAAAAAACACAACAAATAGGCGTTTGACGCTTTGAAATCTATAGGAAACATGACCAAAGTGAGTTTTTTTGTTTTGGAAAATAAAATGGAACACTTTGGCTGAGGTGACAGATATTAATTGTCTCCAAACCGAATTTCACTGCCATTTTGAGGTGAATTCAGTCAGAATCCCTATTCACTCAGCTGGGAGTTGTGGATGAATCTGGAAACAGCTGTTTACTTAGGAATAAATCAAGCCCAATATCACTAAGAAAACTTGCATTTCTTTGGTTTTTTCTGATTTTTCCTATTTATCATGGTTTGAAATGAATTTTCTGATGTGAGCTTTGGTTTTGTGGCTGGCATATTGAGTTTAGGGCACAAGAGGAAGGTTCTTTTTCAATCAGGGCACAGCTGTTGGCTTGCTCCAGTTCTGCTTGCTGTCATTGTTTTGGATTCCTTAGCTGATTTGTGGATTCTTTTTCTGCAGTTTCCTAAATGTTTTCTGGGTCTGAGTCGGATTTGCCTTCTTATTCCCAAATTTTGTATTCTGACGCAATACAAGCAAGATTTTGGACAGAGTAGCCATTATGAAAGAAAAAAAAAAAAAACAGTAAATTGCCCTTTCAGGATTAGAAGTCTATAGGCAACACGACTAAGATGAGTTTTTGTGTTTTGGAAAATGACATGGAACACTTCTGCTGAGGGGAGAAATACTAATTCCCTCCAAATTGAGTGTGAGTGCGATTTTGAGGTGAATTGAGTCAGAATTCCAAAGTCAGTCTGTGGAAGGGGGGGATGAATCCGGAAAAAGCCTGTTTCCTTCTGTCTAAATCCAGCCAAATACCACAAAGGACTCTTGAATTACTTTGGCTTTCTCAGATTTCCCTTATTTATCATTGTTTGTAATGATTTCTTTTTTTTTGTGAGCTTTGGTTTTGAGGCTGGAATATGGAGTTCAGGGCACTGGATTAATGGTCTAGTTCAATCAGGGCACAGCTGTTGGCTTGCTCCAATTCTGGCTTGCTTTCAAGGTTTTGGGTGCCTCAGCCCATTTGTGGTTTCTTGAGCGGCAATTTCCTACATGTTTTCTGGGTCTGAGTTGGTTTTGCCTTCTTCCTTCCCAAATTTTGTATTCTGGCGTAATACAAACAAGAGTTTGGACAGAGTAGCCATTATGAAATAAAAAAACACAACAAATATGCGTTTGAAGCTTATATATGTACTGGTCACAAGACCAAGGTATGATTTTTTGTTTTCGAAATTAAAAATGAACACTCTGGCTGAGGTGACAGATATTAATTGCCTCCAAAACCGAGTTTCACTGCGATTTTCAGATTAATTCAGTTAATTCAGTTAGGATTCCACAGGCTTGCATTTCTTTGGCTTTTTCTCATTTCCCTTATTTATCATGGTTTGTAATGAATTTTCTGATGTGAGCTTTGGTTTTGAGGCTGGAATATGGACTTCAGGGTACTGGAGGAATGGTCTTTTTCAAACAGGGCACAGCTGTTGGCTTGCTCCAATTCTGGCTTGCTGTCATTGTTTTGGGTGCCTCAGCTCAATTTTGGTTTGTTGAGCGGCAATTTCCTAAATGTTTTCTGGGTCTGATTTGGTTTTGCCTTCCTCCTTCCCAAATTTTGTATTCTGACGCCATACAAACATGAGTTTGGGCAGAGTACCGATTATGAAATACAAAACACAACAAATGGGCATTTGAAGCTTAAAAATCTACAGGATACATGACCAAGGTGAGTTTTTGTGTTTTGGAAAAAAAAATGTTACACTTTGGCTGAGGTCACAGATATTAATTGACTCCAAACTGAGTTTCACTGCGAATTTCAGGGTAATTCAGTCAGAATTCCACAGGCAGACAGCTGGAGGTATGGATGAATCTGGGGACAGCCGGTTTCCTTGCGACTAAATCAAGCCCAATATCATTAAGGATTCTTGCATTTCTTTGGCTTTTTTCTCATTTTTCTTATTTATCATGGTTTGTAATGAATTTTCTGATGTGAGCTTTGGTTTTGAGGCTGGCATATTGAGTTCAGGGCACAAGAGGAAGGTTCTTTTTCAATCAGGGCACAGCTGTTGTCTTTCTCCAATTCTGGCTTGCTGTCATTGTTGTGGGTTCCTCAGCTGACTTTTGGTTTCTTGAGCGGCAATTTCCTAAAGGTTTTCTGGGTCTGAGTTGGTTTTGCCTTCTTCCTTCCCAAATTTTGTATTCTGACGCAATACAAACAAGAGTTTGGACAGAGTAGCAATTATGAAATAAAAAACAAAACAAATAGGCATTTGAAGTTTTGAAATCTACAGGTAAGAAGACTAAGGTGAGTTTTTGGGTTTTGGAAGATAAAATGGAACACTTTGGCTGAGGTGACAGATATTAATTGCCTCCAAACCGAGTTTCACCTCGATTTTTTTGTTAATTCTTTCAGAAAACAAAGACACTCAGTTGGGAGGTGTGGATGAATCTGGAAACAGCCGTTTACATGGCAATAAATCAAGCCCAATATTACTAAGAACTCCTGCATTTCTTTGGCTTTGTTCTCATTTTTCTTCTTTATCATGGTTTGTAATGAATTTTCTGATGTGAGCTTTGGTTTTGAGGCTGGTATATTGAGCTCAGGGCACAAGAGGAAGGTTCTTTTTCAATCAGGGCACAGCTGTTGGCTTGCTCCAATTCTGGCTTGCTGTCATTGTTTTGGGTGCCTCAGCCGATTTGTGGTTTCTTGAGCGGCAATTTCCTAAATGTTTTCTGGGTCTGAGTCGGTTTGGCCTTCTTATTCCCAAATTTTGTATTCTGATGCAATACAAGCAAGATTTTGGCAGAGTAGCCATTACGAAAGAAAAAAAAATACACAGCAAATTGCCCTTTCAGGATTAGAAATCTATAGGCAACGCGACCAAGATGAGTTTCTGTGTTTTGGAAAATGACATGGAACACTTCTGCTGAGGGGACAGATTCTAATTCCCTCCAAATTGAGTGTGAGTGCGATTTTGAGGTGAATTCAATCAGAATTCCAAGGTCTGTCTGTGGAAGGGGGGGATGAATCTGGAAACAGCCAGTTTCTTTGTGTCTAAATCCAGCCAAATACCACAAAGGACTCTTGAATTTCTTTGGCTTTCTTAGATTTCCCTTATTTATTGTGGTTTGTAATGAATTTTCTGATGTGAGCTTTGGTTTTGAGGCTGGAATATGGAGTTCTGGGCACTGGATTAATGGTCTTGTTCAATCAGGGCACAGCTGTTGGCTTGCTCCAATTCTGTCTTGCTTTCAAGGTTTTGGGTGCCTCAGCTGATTTGTGGTTTCTTGAGCGGCAATTTCCTAAATGTTTTCTGGGTCTGAGTTGGTTTTGCCTTGTTCCTTTCCAAATTTTGTATTCTGATGTAATACAAACAAGAGTTTGGAAAGAGTAGTCATTATGAAATAAAAAAACACAACAAATATGCGTTTGAAGCTTATATATGTACAGGTAACACGAGCAAGGTTTTTGTGTTTTCGAAAGTAAAATTGAACACTCTGGCTGAGGTGACAGATATTAATTGCCTCCAAAACCGAGTTTCACTGCGATTTTTTTGTTAATTCATTCAGAAACCAAAGACACTCAGTTGCGAGGTGTGGATGAATCTGGAAACAGCCGTTTACATGGCCATAATTCAAGCCCAATATCCCTAAGAACTCCTGCATTTCTTTGGCTTTTTTTCTATTTTTCTTATTTATCATGGTTTGTAATGAATTTTCTGATGTGAGCTTTGGTTTTGAGGCTGGTATATTGAGTTCAGGGCACAAGAGGAAGGTTCTTTTTCAATCAGGGCACAGCTGTTGGCTTTCTCCAATTCTGGCTTGCTGTCATTGTTGTGGGTTCTTCAGCTGACTTTTGGTTTCTTGAGTGGCAATTTCCTAAATGTTTTCTGGGTCTGAGTTGGTTTTGCCTTCTTCCTTCCCAAATTTTGTATTCTGACGCAATACAAACAAGAGTTTGGACAGAGTAGCAATTATGAAAAAAAAAACAAAACAAATAGGCATTTGAAGTTTTGAAATCTACAGGTAAGAAGACTAAGGTGAGTTTTTGAGTTTTGGAAGATAAAATGGAACACTTTGGCTGAGGTGACAGATATTAATTGCCTCCAAACCGAGTTTCACTGCGATTTTCAGGTTAATTCAGTCAGAAACCACAGACATTCAGCTGGGAGGTGTGGATGAATCTGGAAACAGCCGTTTACATGGCAATAAATCAAGCCCAATATTACTAAGAACTCCTGCATTTCTTTGGCTTTTTTCTCATTTTTCTTCTTTATCATGGTTTGTAATGAATTTTCTGATGTGAGCTTTGGTTTTGAGGCTGGTATATTGAGTTCAGGGCACAAGAGGAAGGTTCTTTTTCAATCAGGGCACAGCTGTTGGCTTGCTCCAATTCTGGCTTGCTGTCATTGTTTTGGGTGCCTCAGCCGATTTGTGGTTTCTTGAGCGGCAATTTCCTAAATGTTTTCTGGGTCTGAGTCGGTTTTGCCTTCTTATTCCCAAATTTTGTATTCTGATGCAATACAAGCAAGATTTTGGCAGAGTAGCCATTATAAAAGAAAAAAAAAAAAAACACAGCAAATTGCCCTTTCAGGATTAGAAATCTACAGGCAACTCGACCAAGATGAGTTTCTGTGTTTTGGAAAACGACATGGAACACTTCTGCTGAGGGGACAGATTCTAATTCCCTCCAAATTGAGTGTGAGTGCGATTTTGAGGTGAATTCAATCAGAATTCCAAAGTCTGTCTGTGGAAGGGGGGGATGAATCTGGAAACAGCCAGTTTCCTTCTGTCTAAATCCAGCCAAATACCACAAAGGACTCGTGCATTTCTTTGGCTTTTGTCTCATTTTTCTGATTTATCATGGTTTGTAATGAATTTTCTGATGTGAGCTTTGGTTTTGAGGCTGGCATATTGAGTTCAGGGCACCGGATCAATGGTCTTTTTCAAACAGGACACAGCTGTTGGCTTGTTGCAATTCTGGCTTGCTGTCATTGTTTTGCGTGCCTCAGCTGTTTTTGGTTTCTTTAGCGGCAATTTCCTACATGTTTTCTGGGTCTGAGTTGGTTTTGCCTTCTTCCTTCCCAAATTTTGTATACTGACGTAATACAAACAAGAGTTTGGACAGAGTAGCCATTATGAAATAAAAAACAAAACAAATATGCGTTTGAAGCTTATATATGTACAGGTAACACGAGCAAGGTAAGTTTTTGTGTTTTCGAAAGTAAAATTGAACACTCTGGCTGAGGTGACAGATATTAATTGCCTCCAAAACCGAGTTTCACTGCGATTTTTTTGTTAATTCATTCAGAAACCAAAGACACTCAGTTGCGAGGTGTGGATGAATCTGGAATCAGCCGTTTACATGGCCATAATTCAAGCCCAATATCCCTAAGAACTCCTGCATTTCTTTGGCTTTTTTCTCATTTTTCTTATTTATCATGGTTTGTAATGAATTTTCCGATGTGAGCTTTGCTTTTGAGGCTGGCATATTGAGTTCAGGGCACAAGAGGAAGGTTCTTTTTCAATCAGGGCACAGCTGTTGGCTTTCTCCAATTCTGGCTTGCTGTCATTGTTGTGGGTTCCTCAGCTGACTTTTGGTTTCTTGAGTGGCAATTTCCTAAATGTTTTCTGGGTCTGACACGGTTTTTCCTTCTTATTCCCAAATTTTGTATTCTGACGCAATACAAACAAGAGTTTGGACAGACTAGCAATGATGAAATAAAAAACAAAACAAATAGGCATTTGAAGCTTAGAAATCTACAGGTAAGAAGACTAAGGTGAGTTTTTGAGTTTTGGAAAATAAAATGGAACACTTTGGCTGAGGTGACAGATATTAATTGCCTCCAAACCGAGTTTCACTGCGATTTTCAGGTTAATTCAGTCAGAAACCACAGACATTCAGCTGGGAGGTGTGGATGAATCTGGAAACAGCCGTTTACATGGCAATAAATCAAGCCCAATATTACTAAGAACTCCTGCATTTCTTTGGCTTTTTTCTCATTTTTCTTCTTTATCATGGTTTGTAATGAATTTTCTGATGTGAGCTTTGGTTTTGAGGCTGGTATATTGAGCTCAGGGCACAAGAGGAAGGTTCTTTTTCAATCAGGGCACAGCTGTTGGCTTGCTCCAATTCTGGCTTGCTGTCATTGTTGTAGGTTCCTCCGCTGACTTTTGGATTCTTGAGTGGCAATTTCCTAAATGTTTTCTGGGTCTGAGTCGGTTTTGCCTTCTTCCTTGCCAAATTTTGTAATCTGACGCAATACAAACAAGAGCTTGGGCAGAGTAGCCATTATGAAATAAAAAACAAAACAAATAGGCATTTGAAGTTTTGAAATCTACAGGTAAGAAGACTAAGGTGAGTTTTTGAGTTTTGGAAGATAAAATGGAACACTTTGGCTGAGGTGACAGATATTAATTGCCTCCAAACCGAGTTTCACTGCGATATTCAGGTTAATTCAGTCAGAAACCACAAATACTCAGCTGGGAGGTGTGGATGAATCTGGAAACAGCCGTTTACATGGCAATAAATCAAGCCCAATATTACTAAGAACTCCTGCATTTCTTTGGCTTTTTTCTCATTTTTCTTCTTTATCATGGTTTGTAATGAATTTTCTGATGTGAGCTTTGGTTTTGAGGCTGGTATATTGAGCTCAGGGCACAAGAGGAAGGTTCTTTTTCAATCAGGGCACAGCTGTTGGCTTGCTGCAATTCTGGCTTGCTGTCATTGTTTTGGGTGCCTCAGCCGATTTGTGGTTCCTTGAGCGGCAATTTCCTAAATGTTTTCTGGGTCTGAGTCGGATTTGCCTTCTTATTCCCAAATTTTGTATTCTGATGCAATACAAGCAAGATTTTGGCAGAGTAGCCATTATGAAAGAAAAAAAAAAAAAACACAGCAAATTGCCCTTTCAGGATTAGAAATCTACAGGCAACTCGACCAAGATGAGTTTCTGTGTTTTGGAAAATGACATGGAACACTTCTGCTGAGGGGACAGATTCTAATTCCCTCCAAATTGAGTGTGAGTGCGATTTTGAGGTGAATTCAATCAGAATTCCAAAGTCTGTCTGTGGAAGGGGGGGATGAATCTTTAAACAACCAGTTTCTTTGTGTCTAAATCCAGCCAAATACCACAAAGGACTCTAGCATTTCTTTGGCTTTCTCAGATTTCCCTTATTTATCATGGTTTGTAATGAATTTTCTGATGTGAGCTTTGGTTTTGAGGCTGGCATATTGAATTTTTGTGCACAAGAGGGAGGTTCTTTTTCAATCAGGGCACAGCTGTTGTCTTGCTGCAATTCTGCTTGCTGTCATTGTTTTGGGTGCCTCAGCTGATTTGCGGATTCTTGTGTTGCAGTTTCCTAAATGTTTTCTAGGTCTGAGTCGGATTTGCCTTCTTATTCCCAAATTTTGTATTCTGATGCAACATAAGCAAGATTTGGACATTATGAAAGAAAAAAAAACACAGCAAATTGCCCTTTCAGGATTAGAAATCTATAGGCAACATGACCAAGATGAGTTTCTGTGTTTTGGAAAATGACATGGAACCCTTCTGCTGAGGGGACAGATTCTAATTCCCTCCAAATTGAGTGTGAGTGCGATTTTGAGGTGAATTCAATCAGAATTCCAAAGTCTGTCTGTGGAAGGGGGGGATGAATCCGGAAACAGCCAGTTTCTTTGTGTCTAAATCCAGCCAAATACCAAAAAGGACTCTTGAATTTCTTTGGCTTTCTCAGATTTCCCTTATTTATCATGGTTTCTAATGAATTTTCTGATGTGAGCTTTGGTTTTGAGGATGGAATATGGAGTTCAGGGCACTGGATAAATGGTCTTGTTCAATCAGGGCACAGCTGTTGGCTTGCTCCAATTCTGTCTTGCTTTCAAGGTTTTGGGTGCCTCAGCCGATTTGTGGTTTCTTGAGCGGCAATTTCCTAAATGTTTTCTGGGTCTGAGTTGGTTTTCCCTTCTTCCTTCCCACATTTTGTATTCTGACGCAATACAAACAAGAGTTTGGACAGAGTAGCCATCATGAAATAAAAAAAAAAAACAACAACAAATTAGCGTTTGAAGCTTATGAATCTAAGGGTAACACGACCAAGGTGAGTTTTTGTGATTTGGAAAATCAAATGGAACACTTTGGCTGAGGTGACTGATATTATTGCCTCCAAACTGAGTCTTACTGCGATTTTCAGGTTAATTCAGTCAGAATTCCACAGGCAGTCAGCTGGAGGGGCGGATGAATCCGGGAACAGCCGGTTTCCTTGCAACTAATTCAAGCCACTATGATTATGGATTCTTGCATTTCTTTGGCTTTTTTCTCTTTTTTCTTATTTATGATGATTTGTAATGAATTTTCTGATGTGAGCTTTGGTTTTGAGGCTGGTATATTGAGTTCAGGGCACAAGAGGAAGGTTCTTTTTCAATCAGGGCACAGCTGTTGGCTTGCTCCAATTCTGGCTTGCTGTCATTGTTTTGGGAACCTCAGCCGATTTGTGGTTTCTTGAGCGGCAATTTCCTTAATGTTTTCTGGGTCTGAGTCGGTTTTGCCTTCTTATTCCCATATTTTGTATTCTGATGCAATACAAGCAAGATTTGGACAGAGTAGCCATAATGAAAGAAAAAAAAAAAAACACAGAAATTGCCCTTTCAGGATTAGAAATCTACTGGCAACGTGATCAAGATTAGTTTCTGTGTTTTGGAAAATGACATGGAACCCTTCTGCTGAGGGGACAGATTCTAATTCCCTCCAAATTGAGTGTGAGTGCAATTTTGAGGTGAAATCAATCAGAATTCCAAAGTCAGTCAGTGGAAGGGGGGGATGAATCTTTAAACAGCCAGTTTCCTTGTGTCTAAATCCAGCCAAATATCACTAAGAACTCGTGCATTTCTTTGGCTTTTGTCTCATTTTTCTGATTTATCATGGTTTGTAATGAATTTTCTGATGTGAGCTTTGGTTTTGAGGCTGGCATATTGAGTTCAGGGCACCGGATCAATGGTCTTTTTCAAACAGGACACAGCTGTTGGCTTGTTGCAATTCTGGCTTGCTGTCCTTGTTTTGGGTGCCTCAGCTGTTTTTGGTTTCTTTAGCGGCAATTTCCTACATGTTTTCTGGGTCTGAGTTGGTTTTGCCTTCTTCCTTTCCAAATTTTCTATTCTGACGTAATACAAACAAGAGTTTGGACAGAGTAGCCATTATGAAATAAAAAACACAACAAATATGCGTTTGAAGCTTATATATGTACAGGTAACACGAGCAAGGTAAGTTTTTGTGTTTATGAAAATAAAATTGAACACTCTGGCTGAGGTGACACACGTAATACAAACAAGAGTTTGGGCAGAGTAGCTATTATGAAATAAAAAACACAACAAATAGGCTTTTGAAGCTTAGAAATCTACAGGTAACACGACCAAGGGGAGTTTTTGTGTTTTGGAAAATCAAATGGAACACTTTGGCTGAGGTGACAGTTATTTACTGCCTCCAAACGGAGTTTCACTGCGATTTTCAGGTGAATTCATTCAGAAGTCCACAGGCAGTCAGCTGGAGGTGTGGATGAATCCGGGAACAGCCGGTTTCCTTGCGACTAAATCAAGCCCAATATCATTCTTGATTCTTGCATTTCTTTGGCTTTTTTCTCCTTTTTCTTATTTATCATGGTTTGTAATGAATTTTCTGATGTGAGCTTTGGTTTTGAGGTTGCAATATTGAGTTCAGCGCACCTGAGGAATGGTCTTTTTCAAATAGGGTACAGATGTTGGCTTGCTCCAATTCTGGCTTGCTGTCATTGTTTTGGGAGCCTCAGCTGACTTTTGGTTTCTTGAGCCACAATGTCCTAAATGTTTTCAGGGTCTGAGTTGGTTTTGCCTTCTTCCTTCCCAAATATTGTATTCTGATGGAATACAAACAAGAGTTTGGACAGAGTAGTCATTATGAAATAAAAAACACAACAAATAGGCGTTTGAAGCTTATAAGTCTACTCGTAACGAGACCAAGGTGAGTTTTTGATTTTGGAAAATAAAATGGAACACTTTGGCTGAGGTGACAGATATTAATTGCCTCCAAACTGAGGTTCACTGCGATTTTCAGGTTAATTCAGTCAGAATTCCACAGGCAGTCAGCTGGAGGGGTGGATGAATCTGGGAACAGCCAATTTCCTTGCGACTAAATCAAGCCCAATATCATTATGGATTCTAGCATTTCTTTGGCTTTTTTCTCATTTTTCTTATTTATCATGGTTTGTAATGAATTTTCTGATGGGAGCTTTGGTTTTGAGGCTGCAATATGGAGTTCAGGGCACCGGAGGAATGGTCTTTTTCAAAAAGGGCATAGCTGTTGACTTGCTCCAAGTCTGCCTTGCTGTCATTGTTTTGGGTGCCTCAGCTGACTTTTGGTTTCTTGAGCGGCAATTTCCTAAATGTTTTCTGTGTCTGAGAGGTTTTTACCTTCTTCCTTCCCAAATTTTGTATTGTGACGCAATACAAACATGAGTTCAGACAGAGTAGCGATTATGAAATAAAAACACAACAAATAGGCGTTTGAAGCTTAGAAATCTACAGGTTCACGACCAAGGTGAGTTTTTGTGCTTTGAAAAATCAAATGGAACACTTTGGCTGAGGTGACAGATATTAATTGCCTCCAAACTGAGGTTCACTGCGATTTTCCTGTTAATTCAGTCATAATTCCACAGGCATCAGCTGGAGGGGTGGATGAATCTGGGAACAGCCAATTTCCTTGCGACTAAATCAAGCCCAATATCATTATGGATTCTAGCATTTCTTTGGCTTTTTTCTCATTTTTCTTATTTATCATGGTTTGTAATGAATTTTCTGATGTGAGCTTTGGTTTTGAGGCTGCAATATGGAGTTCAGTGCACCGGAGGAAGGTTATTTTTCAAAAAGTGCACAGCTGTTGACTTGCTCCTATTCTGCCTTGCTGTCATTGTTTTGGGTGCCTCAGCCGATTATTGGTCTTTTGAGCGACAATTTCCTAAAGGTTTTCTGGGTCTGAGTTGGTTTTGCCTTCTTCCTTCCCAAATGTTGTATTCTGACGCCATACAAACAAGAGTTTCAGTGGAGTAGCCATTATGAAATAAAATCACAACAAATAGGTTTTGAAGCTTATAAATCCATAGGTAACACGAGCAAGGTGAGTTTTTGTGTTTTGGAAAATAAAATGGAACACTTTGGCTGAGGTGACAGATATTAATTGCCTCCAAACTGAGGTTCACTGCGATTTTCAGGTGAATTCAGGTAGATCCACAGGCAGTCAGCTGGAGGTGTGGATGAATCCGGGAACAGCCGGTTTCCTTGCGACTAAATCAAGCCCAATATCCTTCTTGATTCTTGCATTTCTTTGGCTTTTTTCTCCTTTTTCTGATATAGCATGCTTTGTAATGAATTTTCTGATGTGAGCTTTGGTTTTGAGGCTGCAATATGGAGTTCAGGGCACCTGAGGAATGGTCTTTTTCAAACAGGGCACAGCTGTTGGCCTGCACCAATTCTGGCTTGCTGTCATTGTTTTGAGTGCCTCAGCCGATTTTTGGTTTCTTGAGCGGCAATTTCCTAAATGTTTTCTGGGTCTGAGTTGGTTTTGCCTTCTTCCTTCCCAAATTTTGTATTCTGACGCCATGCAAACAAGAGTTTCGGCAGGGTAGCCATTATGAAATAAAAAACACCACAAATAGGCTTTTGAAGCTTAGAAATCTACAGGTAACACAACCAAGGTGAGTTTTTGTGTTTTGGAAAATAAAATGGAACACTTTGGCTGAGGTGACAGATATTAATTGCCTCCAAACTGAGTTTCACTGCGATTTTCAGGTGAATTCAGTCAGAATTCCACAGTCAGTCAGCAGGAGGGGTGGATGAATCCGGGAACAGCCCGTTTTCCTGCGACTAAATGAAGCCCAATATCATTATGGATTCTTGATTTCTTTGGCTTTTTTCTCATTTTTCTTATTTATGATGGTTTGTAATGAATTTTCTGATGTCACCTTTGGTTTTGAGGCTGTAATATGGAGTTCAGGGCACCGGGGGAATGGTCTTTTTCAAACAGAGCACAGCTGTTGGCCTGCTCCAATTCTGGCTTGCTGTCATTGTTTTGGGTGCCTCCGCCAATTTGAGGTTTTTTGAGCAGCAATTTCTTAAAAGTTTTCTGGGTCTGAGTTGGTTTTGCCTTCTTCCTTCCCAAATATTGTATTCTGATGCAATACAAACAAGAGTTTGGGCAGAGTGGCCATTAAGAAATAAAAAACACAACAAATAGGTTTTGAAGCTAGAAATCCAGAGGTAACATGACTAAGGTGAGTTTTTGTGTTTTGGAAAATCAAATGGAACAGTTTGGCTGAGGTGACATATATTAATTGCCTCCAAACTAAGTTTCCCTGCGATTTTCCGGTTAATTCATTCAGAATTCCACAGGCAGTCAGCTGGAGGGGTGGATGAATCTGGGAACAGCCGGTTTCCTTGAAACTAAATCCAGCCCAACATCATTATGGATTCTTGCATTTCTTTGGCTTTTGTCTCATTTTTCTGATTTATCATGGTTTGTAATGAATTTTCTGATGTGAGCTTCGGTTTTGAGGCTGGCATATGGAGTTCAGGGCACAAGAGGAAGGTTCTTATTCAATCAGGGCACAGCTGCTGGGTTACTCCAATTCTGGCTTACTGTCATTGTTTTGGTTGCCTCCGCCGATTTGAGGTTTCTTGAGCATCAATTTCCTAAATGTTTTGTTCGTCTGAGTTGGTTTTCCTTCTTCCTTCCAAAATTTTGTATTCTGACCCAATACAAAAAAGAGTTTGGACAGACTTGCCATTTTGCCATAAAAAAAAAACACAATAAATAGGCGTTTGAAGCTTAGAAATCCACAGGTAATACGACCAACGTGAGTTTTTGTGTTTTGGAAAATAAAATGGGACACTTTGGCTGAGGTGACAGATATTAATTGCCTCCAAACTGAGTTTCACTGCGATTTTCCGGATAATTCCGTCAGAATTCCACAGGCAGTCAGCTGGAGGGGTGGATGAATCTGGGAATAGCCGGTTTCCTTTTGACTAAATCAAGCCCAATATCATTATGGATTCTTGCGTTTCTTTGGCTTTTTTCTCATTTTTCTTATGTATCATGGTTTGTAATGAGTTTGATGATGTGAGCTTTGGTTTTAAGCTGGCATATTCAGTTCAGGGCACCAGAGGAAGGTTGTTTTTCAATCAGGGCACAGCTGTTGGCCTGCTCCAAATCTGGCTTGCTGTCATTGTTTTGGGTGCCTCAGCTGATTTGTGGATTCTTGAGTGGCAATATCCTAAATGTTTTCTGGGTCTGAGTTAGTTTTGCCTTCTTATTCCCAAATTTTGTATTCTGATGCAATACAAGCAAGATTTTGACAGAGTAGCCATTATGAAAGAAAAAAAAAAAAAAACAAAGCAAATTGGCCTTTCATGTTTAGAACTGTACAGGCAACACAATCAAGATGAGTTTCTGTGTTTTGGAAAATGACTTGGACTCCTTCTGCCGAGGGGACAGATACTAATTTCCTCCAAATTGAGTGTGAGTGCAATTTTGAGGTGAATTCAATCAGAATTCCAAAGTCAGTCTGTTTAAGGGTGGGATGAATCCTGAAACAGCCAGTTTCCTTGTGTCTAAATCCAGCCAAATATCACAAAGGACTCTTGCATTTCTTTGGCTTTTTCACATTTCCCTTATTTATCATGGTTTGTAATGAATTTTCTGATGTGAGCTTTGGTTTTGAGGCTGCAATATGGAGTTCATGGCCCAAGAGAATGGTTCTTTTTCAATTGGGGCACAGTTGTTGGCTTGCTCCAATTCTGGCTTGCTGTCATTGTTGGGTGCCTCAGCTGACTTTTGGTTTCTTGAGGGTCAGTTTGCTGAATATTTTCTGGGTCTGAGTTGGTTTTCCCTTCTTCATACCCAAATTGTGTATTCTCATGCAATACAAGCAAGATTGTCGACAGAGTAGCCATTATGAAAGAAAACAAAAAACACAGCAAATTGGCCTTTCAGGATTAGAAATCTACAGGCAACATGACCAAGATGAGTTTCTGTGGTTTGGAAAATGATATGGAACCCTTCTGCTGAGGGGAGAGATACTAATTCATCCAAATTGAATGTGAGTGGGATTTTGAGGTGAATTCAATCAGAAGTCCAAAGTCAGTCTGTGGATGGGGGGATGAATCTGGAAACAGCCAGGTTCCTTTTGTCTAATCCCGCCAAGTATCACAAAGGACTCTTGCATTTCTTTGGCTTTTTCACATTTCCATTATTCATCATGGTTTGTAATGAATTTTCTGATGTGAGCTTTGGTTTTGAGGCTGCAATATGGAGTTCAGGGTAACGGAGGAATGGTCTTTTTCAAACAGGGCACAGCTGTTGGCCTGCTACACTTCTGGCTTGCTGTCATTGTTTTGGGTGCCTCAGCTGACTTTTAGTTTCTTGAGCGGCAATTTCCTAAATGTTTTCTGGGTCTGAATTGGGTTTGCCTTCTTCCTTCCCAAATGTTGTACTCTGATGCCATACAAACAAGAGTTTGGGGAGAGTAGCCATTATGAAATAAAAACACAACAAATAGGCATTTGAAGCTTTGAAATCTACATGTAACACGACCAAGGTGAGGTTTTGTGTTTTGGAAAATCAAATGGAACACTTTGGCTGAGGTGACAGATATTAATTGCCTCCAAACTGAGTTTCACTGTGTTTCTCCGGTTAATTCACTCAGAATTCCACAGGCTGTCAGCTGGAGGGGTGGATGTATCTGGGAACAGCCACTTTCCTTGCGACTAAATCAAGCCCAATATCATTATGGATTCTTCCATTTCTTTGGCTTTTTTATCATTTTTCTTATATTTTATGGTTTGTAATGAATTTTCTGATGTGAGCTTTGGTTTTGAGGCTGCAATATGGAGTTCATGGCACAAGAGGAAGGTTCTATTTCAATCAGGGCATAGCTGTTGTCTTGCTCCAATTCTGGCTTGCTGTCATTGTTTTCGATACCTCAGCTAATTTGTGGTTTCTTGAGCGGCAATTTCCTAAATGTTTTCTGGGTCTGAGTTGGTTTTGCCTTCTTCCTTCCCTAATTTTGTATTCTGAGGCAACACAAACAAGAGTTTGGACAGAGTAGGCATTATGAAATAAAAAACACAACAAATAGGCATTTGAAGCTTAGAAATCTACAGGTAACATTACCAAGGTGAGTTTTTGTGTTTTGGAAAAAAAAATGGAACACTTTGGCTGAGGTGACAGATATTAATTGCCTCCAAACTGAGTTTCACTGCGATATTCAGGTGAATTCAGTCAGAATTCCACAGGCAGTCAGCTGGAGGGGTGGATGAATCCGGGAACAGCCAGTTTCCTTGCAACTAAATCAAGCCCAATATCATTATTGATTCTTGCATTTCTTTGGCTTTTTTCTCCTTTTTCGTATTTATCATGGGTTGTAATGAATTTCCTGATGTCAGCTTTGGTTTTGAGGCTGCAATATGGAGTTCAGGGCACCGGGGGAATGGACCTTTTAAACAGGGCAAAGCTGTTGGCCTGCTCCAATTCTGGCTTGCTGTCATTGTTTTGAGCCTCAGCCGATTTGTGGTTTCCTGAGCTGCAATTTCCTACATGTTTTCTGCGTCTGAGTTGGTTATGCCTTCTACCTTCCCAAATTTTGTATTCTGATTTCTACAAACAAGAGTTTGGGGAGAGTAGCCATTATGACATAAAAAACACAGCAAATAGGATATTGAAGCTTATAAATCTACAGGTAACATGACCAAGGGGAGTTTTTGTGTTTTGGAAAATCAAATGGAACACTTTGGCTGAGGTGACAGATATTAATTGCCTCCAAACTGAGTTTCACTGCGATTTTCAGGTTACTTCAGTCAGAATTGCACAGGCAGTCAGCTGGAGGGGTGGATGAATCCGGGAACAGCCGGTTTCCTTGCGACTGAATCAAGCCCAATATCATTATGAATTCTTGCATTTCTTTGGCTTTTTTCTCATCTTTCTTATTTATCATGCTTTAAATGAATTTTCTGATGTGAGCTTTGGTTTTGAGGCTGCAGTATGGAGTTCATGGCACTGGAAGTATGGTCATTTTAAACAGGGTACAGCTGTGGCTTGCTCCAATTCTGGCTTGCCTTCATTGTTTTGGGTGCCTCAGCTGATTTTGGTTTCTTGAGCGGCAATTTTTTAAATGTTTTCTGGGTCTGAGTTGGTTTTACCGTCTTCGTATCCAAATTTTCTTTTCTGCTGCCATACAAACAAGAGTTTGGGCTGAATAGCCATTATGAAATAAAAAACACAACAAATAGGCGTTTGAAGCTTAGAAATCTACAGGTAACATGACCACGGTGAGTTTTTGTGTTTTGGAAAATGAAATGGAACACTTTGGCTGAGGTGACAGATAGTAATTGCCTCCAAACGGAGTTTCACTGTGATTTTCAGGTTAATTCAGTTAGAAATCCACAGGCAGTCAGCTGGAGGGCTGGATGAATCCGGGAACAGCCGGTTTCCTTGCGACTGAATCAAGCCCAATATTATGGATTCTTGCATTTCCTTGTCTTTTTTCTCATTTTTCTTATTTTTTATGGTTTGTAATGAATTTTCTGATGTGAGCTTTGGTTTTGAGGCTGCAATATGGAGTTCAGGGCAGAAGAGGTAGGTTCTTTTTCAATCAGGGTACAGCTGTTGGCTTGCTCCAATTCTGGCTTGCTATCATTGTTTTGGGTGCCTCAGCTGACTTTTGGTTTCTTGAGTGGCAATTTCCTAAATGTTTTCTGGGTCTGAGTTGGTTTTGCTTTCTTCCTTCCCAAATTATGTATTCTGATGCCATAGAAACAAGAGTTTCAGCAGAGTAGCCACTATGAAATAAAAAACACAACAAATAGGCATTTAAACCTTCAAAATCTACCAGTAACATGACCAAAGTGAGTTTTTGTGTTTTGGAAAATCAAATGGAACACTTTGGCTGAGGTGACAGATAGTAATTGCCTCCAAACTGAGTTTCACTGCGATTTTCAGGTTAATTCAGTCAGAATTCCACAGGCTGTCAGCAGGAGGTGTGGATGAATCCGGGAACAGCCGGTTTCCTTGTGACTATTCAGGCCAAATGTCATTATGGATTCTTGCATTTCTTTGGATTTTTTCTATGTTTTCTTATTTATCATGGATTGTAATGAATTTTCTGATGTGAGCTTTGGTTTTGAGGTTGTAATATGGAGTTCAGGGCACCAGAGGAATGGTCTTTTTCAAACAGGGCACAGCTGTTGGCCTGCTTCAATTCTGGCTTGCTGTCATTGTTTTGGGTGCCTCAGCTGATTTTTGGTTTGTTGAGCGGCAATTTCCTAAATGTTTTCGGGGTCTGAGTTGGTTTTGCCTTCTTCCTTCCCAAATTATGTATTCTGATGGCACACAAACAAGAGTTTGGGCAGATTAGCCATTATGAAATAAAAAACACAAGAAATAGGCGTTTAAACCTACAAAATCTACTGGTAACTTGACCAAAGTGAGTTTTTGTGTTTTGGAAAAACAAATGGAACACTTTGGCTGAGGTGACAAATAGTAATTGGCTCCAAACTGAGTTTCACTGGGATTTTCAGGTGAATTCAGTCAGAATTCCACAGGCAGTGAGCTGGAGCAGAGGATGAATCCGGGAACAGCCGGTTTACTTGTGACTAAATCCAGCCGAATATCATTATGTATTCTTGCATTTCTTTGGCTTTTTTCTCTGTTTTCTTATTTATCATGGTTTGTAATGAATTTTCTGATGTGAGCTTTGGTTTGTGGCTGAATATGGAGTTCAGGGCACCAGAGGAATGGTCTTTTTCAAACAGGTTACAGCTGTTGGCCTGCTCCAATTCTGGCTTCCTGTCATTGTTTTGAGTACCTCAGCCGATTTGTGGATTCTGTGCGGCAATTTCCTAAATGTTTTCTGGGTCTGAGTTGGTTTTGCCTTCTTCCTACCCAAATTTTGTATTCTGACGGCATACAAACAAGAGTTTGGGGAGAGTAGCCATTATGAAATGAAACACAAAACAAACAGGCATTTGAAGCTTAGAAATCTACAGGTAACATGACCAAGGTGAGTTTTTGTGTTTTGGAATATAAAATGGAACACTTTGGCTGTGGTGACAGATATTAATTGCCTCCAAACTGAGTTTCACTGCGATTTTCATGTTAATTCAGTCAGAATTCCACAGGCTGTCAGCAGGAGGTGTGGATGAATCCGGGAACAGCCGGTTTCCTTGTGACTGAATCAAGCCCAATATCATTATGGATTCTAGCATTTCTTTGGCTTTTTTCTCCATTTTCTTATTTATCATGGTTTGTAATGAATTTTCTGATGTGAGCTTTGGTTTTGAGGCTGCAATCTGGAGTTCAGGGTGCAAGAGGAAGGCTCTTTTTCAAACAGGGCACAGAAGTTGGCCTGCTCCAATTCTGGCTTGCTGTCATTGTTTTGGGTGCCTCAGCCGATTTGTGTATTCTGAGAGGCAATTTCCTAAATGTTTCTGGGTCTGAGTTGGTTTTGCCTTCTTCCTTCCCAAATTTTGTATTCTGATGCCATACAAACAAGAGTTTGAGCAGAGTAGCCAGTATGAAATAAAAAACACAACAAATAGGCGTTTAAACCTTCAAAATCTACAGGTAACATGACCAAAGTGAGTTTTTGTGTTTTGGAAAATAAAATGGAACACTTTGGCTGAGGTAACAGATAGTAATTGCCTCCAAACTGAGTTTCACTGCGATTTTCAGGTTAATTCAGTCAGAATTCCACAGGCAGTGAGCTGGAGCAGAGGATGAATCCAGCTACAGCCGGTTTCCTTGTGACTAATAAGGCCAAATGTCATTATGGATTCTTGCATTTCTTTGGCTTTTTTCTCTGATTTCCTATTTATCATGGTTTGTAATGAATTTTCTGATGTGAGCTTTGGTTTTATGGCTGCAATATGGAGTTCAGAGCACCGGAGGAATGGTCTTTTTCAAACAGGGCACAGCAGTTGGCCTGCACCAATTCTGGCTTGCTGTCATTGTTTTGGGTGCCTCAGCCGATATGTGGTTTGTGAGCGGCAATTTCCTAAATGTTTTCTGGGTCTGAGTTGGTTTTGCCTTCTTCCTACCCAAATTTTGTATTCTGACGCCATACAAACATGAGTTTCGGCAGAGTAGCCATTATGAAATAGAAAAACACAACAAATAGGCGTTTGAAGCTTAGAAATCTACAGGTAACACGACCAAGGTGAGATTTGTGTTTTGCAAAATCAAATGGAACACTTTGGCTGAGGTGACAGATATTAATTGCCTCCAAACCGAGTTTCACTGCGATTTTCAGGTTAATTCAGTCAGAATTACACAGGCAGTCAGCTGGAGCAGTGGATGAACCCAGGAACAGCTGGTTTCCTTGCAACTTAATCAAGAACAATATCATTATGGATTCTTGCATTTTTTTGGTTTTTTCTCATTTTTCTTATTTATCATGGTTTGTAATAAATTTTCTGTTGTAAGCTTTGGTTTTGAGGCTGGTATATTGAGTTCAGGGCACAAGAGGAAGGTTTTTTTTCTATCAGGGCACAGCTGTTGGCTTGCTCAAATTCTGGCTTGCTGTCGTAGTTTTGAGTGCCTCAGCCGATTTTGGTTTCTTGAGCAGGAATTTCCTAAATGTTTTCTGGGTCTGAGTTGGTTTTGCCTTCTTCCTTCCCAAATTTTGTATTCTGACGCCATACAAACAAGAGTTTCAGTGGAGTAGCCATTATGAAATAAAAACACAACAAATAGGCGTTTGAACCTTAGAAATCTACAGGTAACACAACCAAGGTGAGTTTTTGTGCTTTGGAAAATAAAATGAAACAGTTTGGCTGAGGTGACAGATATTAATTGCCTCCAAACTGAGTTTCCCTGGGATTTTCAGGTTAATTCAGTCAGAATTCCACAGGCAGTCAGCTGGAGCAGTGGATGAATCCGGGAACAGCCGGTTTCCTTGCGACTATATCAACTCCGATTTCATTATGGATTCTTCCATTTCTTTGACTTTTTTCTCCTTTTTCTTATTTATCATGGTTTGTAATGAATTTTCTGATGTGAGCTTTGGTTTTGAGGCTGCAATATTGAGTTCAGGGCACGAGAGGAAGGTTGTTTTTCAAAAAGGGTAAAGCTGTTGGCTTGCTCCAATTCTGGCTTACTGTCATTATTTTGGGTGCCTCATCCGATTTGTGGTTTCTTGAGTGCCAATTTCCTAAACGTTTTCTGGGTCTCAGTTGCTTTTCCCTTCTTCATTCCGAAATTTTGTATTCTGACGCCATACAAACAGGACTGTGGGCAGAGTAGCCATTATGAAATAAAACACAAAACAAATATGCATTTGAAGCTTAGAAATCTACAGGAAACACGACCAAGGTGAGGTTTTGTGTTTTGGAAAATCAAATGGAACACTTTGGCTGAGGTGACAGATGTTAATTGCCTCCAAACTGAGTTTCCCTGCGATTTTCAGGTTAATTCAGTCAGAAATCCACAGGCAGTCAGCTGGAGGGCTGGATGAATCCGGGAACAGCTGGTTTCCTTGCGACTAAATCAAGCCCAATATCATTATGGTTTCTTGTATTTCTTTGGCTTTTTTCTCTTTTCTCTAATTTATCATGGTTTGTAATGAATTTTCTGATGTGAGCTTTGGTTTTGAGGCGGCAATATGGAGTTCAGGGCACAAGAGGAAGGTTCTTTTTCAAAAAGGGTAAAGCTGTTGGCTTGCTCCAATTCTGGCTTGCTGTCATTGTTTTGGGTGCCTCAGCCGATTTGTATTTCTTGAGCGGCAATTTCCTAAATGATTTCTGGGTCCGAGTTGGTTTTGCCTTCTTCCTTCCCAAATGTTGTATTCTGACGCAATACAAACAAGAGTTTGGACAGAGTAGCCATTATGAATTAAAAAAGACAACTAATAGGTGTTTGAACCTTAGAAATCTACAGATAACACGACCAAGGTGAGGTTTTGTGTTTTGGAAAATCAAATGCAACACGTTGGCTGAAGTGACAGATATTAATTGCCTCCAAACTGAGTTTCACTGCGATTTTCAGGTTAATTCAGTCAGAATTCCACAGGCAGTCAGCTGGAATGGTGGATGAACCCGGAAACAGCTGGTTTCCTTGCAACTTAATCAAGAACAATATCATTATGGATTCTTGCATTTTTTTTGGTTTTTTCTCCTTTTTCTTATTTATCATGGTTTGTAATGAATTTTCTGTTGTAAGCTTTGGTTTTGAGGCTGGTATATTGAGTTCAGGGCACAAGAGGAAGGTTCTTTTTCAATCAGGGCACAGCTGTTGGCTTGCTCAAATTCTGGCTTGCTGTCGTAGTTTTGAGTTCCTCAGCCGATTTGTGGTTTCTTGAGCGGCAATTTCGTAAATGTTTTCTGGGTCTGAGTTTGTTTTGCCTTCTTACTTCCCAAATGTTGTATTCTGACGCAATACAAACAAGAGTTTGGACAGAGTAGCCATTATGAAATAAAAATAACACTACAAATAGGCGTTTGAAGATTATATTCTACAGGTAACACGACCGAGGTAAGTTTTTGTGTTTTGCAAAATAAAATGAAACAGTTTGGCTGAGGTGAAAGATATTAATTGCCTCCAAACTGAGTTTCCCTGCGATTTTCAGGTTAATTCAGTCAGAATTCCACAGGCAGTCAGCTGGAGCAGTGGATGAATCTGGGAACAGCCGGTTTCCTTGCGACTATATCAACTCCGATATCATTATGGATTCTTGCATTTCTTTGGCTTTTTTCTCCTTTTTCTTATTTATCATGGTTTGTAATGAATTTTCTGATGTGAGCTTTGGTTTTGAGGCTGGCAAATTGAGTTCAGGGCACGAGAGGAATGGTCTTTTTCAATCAGGGCACAGCTGTTGGCTTGCTCCAATTCTGGCTTGCTGTCCTTGTTTTGGGTGCCTCGGCCATTAGGAAAGAAAAAAAAAAAAACACAGAAAATTGCCCTTTCGGGAGTAGAAATCTACAGGCAGCACGACCAATATGAGTTTCTGTGTTTGGGAAATGACATGGAACCCTTTTCCTGAGGGGACAGATTCTAACTCCCTAAAAATTGAGTGTGAGTGCGATTTTGGGGTCAATTCACTCAGAATTCCAAAGTCAGTCTGTGGAAAGTGGCAGAATCTGGAACCAGCCAGTTTCCTTGTGTCTAAATCCAGCCAAATATCACAAAGGACTCTTGCATTTCTTTGGCTTTTTCACATTTCCCTTATTTATCATGGTTTGTAATGAATTTTCTAATGTGAGCTTTTGTTTTGAGGTGGCAATATTGAGTTCAGGGCACAAGAGGAATGGTCTTTTTCAAACAGGGCACAGCTGTTGGCTTGCTCCAATTCTGGCTTCCTGTCATTGTTTTGGGTGCCTCAGCCGATTTGTGGTTTCTTGAGTGGCAATTTCCTACATATTTTCTGGGTCTGAGTCGGTTTTGCCTTCTTATTCCCAAATTTTGTATTCTGATGCAATAGAAGCAAGATTTTGGACAGAGTAGACATTATGAAAGCAAAAAAAAAAAAAACACAGCGCATTGTCCTTTTTGGATTAGAAATCTACAGGCAACACGACCAAGATGAGTTTCTGTGTTTTGGAAAATGATATGGAACCCTTCTGCTGAGGGGACAGATACTAATACCCTCCAAATTGAGTGTGAGTGTGATTTTGAGATGAATTCAATCAGATTCCAAAGTCAGTCTGTGGAAGGGGGACGAATCTGGAAACAGCCAGTTTCCTTGTGTCTAAATCCAGTCCAATATTACAAAGGACTCTTGCATTTCTTTGGTTTTTCCACATTTCCCTTATTTATCATGGTTTGTAATGAATTTTCTGATATGAGCTTTGGTTTTGAGGCGGCAATATGGAGTTCAGGGTAACAGAGGAATGGTCTTTTTCAAACAGGGCACAGCTGTTGGCTTGCTCCAATTCTGGCTTGCTGTCATTGTTTTGGGTGCCTCAGCTGACTTTTGGTTTCTTGAGCGGCAATTTCCTAAATGTTTTCTGGGTCTGAGTTGGTTTTGCCTTCTTCCTTCCCAAATGTTGTATTCTGACACCATACAAACAAGAGTTTGGACAGAGTAGCCATTATGAATTAAAAAAGACAACTAATAGGTGTTTGAAGCTTAGAAATTTACAGGCAACATGACCAAGGTGAGTTTTTGTGTTTTGGAAAATCAAATGGAACACTTTGGCTGAGGTGACAGATATTAATTGCCTCCAAACTGAGTTTCACTGTGATTTTCAGGTTAATTCAGTCAGAATTCCACAAGCAGTCAGCTGGAGGGGTGAATGAATCCGGGAACGGCCGGTTTCCCTGCGACTAAATCAAGCCCAATATCATTATGGATTTTTGCATTTCTTTGGCTTTTTTCTCTTTTTTCTTATGTATCATGGTTTGTAATGAATTTTCTGATGTGAGCTTTTGTTTTGAGCCGGCAATATTGAGTTCAGGGCACAAGAGGAATGGTCTTTTTCAATCAGGGCACAGCTGTTGGCTTGCTCCAATTCTGGCTTGCTGTCCTTGTTTTGGGTGCCTCAGCTGACTTTTGGTTTCTTGAGTGGCAGTTTCCTACATGTTTTCTGGGTCTGAGTCAGTTTTGCCTTCTTCCTTCCCAAATTTTGTATTCTGATGCAATACAAGCAAGATTTTGGACAGAGTTAGCTCTGTGTCCATTCTTCTGTCTCTTTACTAGATGAATAAAAAGACAGTGTAAAATGATTTGTAAAGAACTATAAGGGGTCAGCGCTGTGCTGCTGCTGCCAATTGAGGAGTGAAGCAGGAGATGGAAAACACCTCTCTCTCTCTCTCTCTCTCTGTGCCTCTCCTTCTCTGTTACTCTGACTTCTAAATAAAAAAATGAATCTTAAAAGAAGTATAAACATCAATAAAACACAAATGAAAATTGTATTCTCAAAACTGGATATTAAACCATGCCTTCTACACCTCTGTTAAAAGTTACATTCTATCATAGTCATTTATGATTTCTAGGGCCAAAGTAGTAAATAAGATTTTTCTGGAAGAGACAGAGGTTATGAGGGAGCCAGGATTTGGGGTCAGTTAGCAGAAGTGAGTGTCACTCTTTCAGATTTGATGCAGGAAAGGAACAGCAACTGATCCCTGAGATTTTGGTGTGGGAAGGAAAGGAAGGAGGGACTTAACAAAAGCAAATGCCCTCTGGTTGTGGGCACCCACTCCTGACTGCAGCTTTTCGGAGGAACAGCTGGTGTCTCTAGGGATGCTGCAGCCTGGACTCCATTTCCCAGAGTTCCCAGTAGCTCCAAGGTATTCTGCTTTCCAAATACCTGTGGGCATGCACCTGCCACTGCCAGTCCCTGGGGCTCAGAGTTGGACCAGGGGAGTTCATTCCTTGATCAGTGTCAACCCTGGGGGCTATGCTGCTCCTTCTCTGGCATTTACTGCAACTCCTGCTCTGCACGTGCGATCCCAGGCAGTTTCTGAGTGCTCACCCTGAGCCTGCCTCCTGCTGCTTCTTCCCTCTTCATCCACCAACTGTGGGTCCCACATGCCAGGGACTCTCTTCTCCACACTCCCAATTTCACTCCCCGTGTATCTGGAAGAAAGGGTACCTGCTCCAGGGACTTTCTGCTGCAGGTTTGGCATGCAGGAAGGGGCGGAGACACATGTGGGAGAAGTGTGCCAGCAATCCTGGCAGCTTCTCCCGAGGTCAGGGCTGGGACCCGGGCTGCTCTGTCTCCCACCTCTATTTCCCAGGCTCAAAGTGCCCGGACTCTCTCCTGCAGTACCTCACCTAAACTGTCCCTAATGTGCTTTATTTAGTGGTTACAGGAGAGAGGGGGCAGTGTTCTGGGAACCTGCACTCACAGGGAAGGAAGGCAGAAAGACTCCTGATCTCCACAGTTAAATAAGCCGGGTTCCCACTGTGGGTGGTCTCAGAATGCAGTCTGGCCTGGTCTCTTGATGTTTCCTGGGCTGGTTCCTACAGGGTGGGGCTGGATGGCCCTCAGGAGGGAGCCTGGGGCAGCAGAGGGGTGGGCAGGAGGATCTGTCTAGGATCTGCCCCACTGCTCTCATCCTGCACCTCATCTTCCTGGTGGGGAGCAGTGTGAAGCGTGAATAGCTGCTTTGTGTGTTGATCCCTCTCAAGTATTAATTATCAAATTTTTCCAATGTGGAATTTGAAGCTGTTCCAGAAACATGGGGTGGGAAATCTCCCTTCTTTCAAACAGGCACAGAGACAGTGGAGGATCCAAGGAGTTTCTATTAATGGCCCTAGGCTCAGCTGGAATGATTTCCTGAGAATTGAGCATCAAATTCAAGTTTCTTAGCTGTTACAGCATTGGTGGGTTTAAATGGCAGCCTACATGATTAGAACCACATTTCCAATGGTCAGTGGGTCCAGTATGTTTGTAAAAGAGATGCCAGGGACAGATTTATTAGGACAGATTTATGACTGGAGTTTACAAAAGCAGAACTTAGGACATCTTCCCTCCCTAGACAAGATTTCAGTGGGCAGCTGTTTCACACATTAATTGTGAGCATCCACTTTTAAAGGCTTGTGTTGGATGGGGTCCACTTCTCTTTCTTTGATGATGTATTTGGCTGCTTTTCATTTTCTGTCTTCAGCTATCTCTTCTCCTGTTAGCAAGGCTGTCAACTGTTTTGACCTGCCACTGATCCCTTTGCAAAGTGAGAAGGGAACCAAAATTAATGCAAGTCTACTGTGTTGTCAATAACTGGAGCTACTTTTTTAAAGATTTATTTATTCATTTGAAAGAGTTACACAGAGAGGAGAGAGAGAGAGAGAGAAAGAGAGAGAGGTCTTCCATCCGATGGTTCATTCCCCAATTGGCAGCAATAGCTGGAGGTATGCCAATTTGGAGCCAGTAGCCAGGAGCTCCTTCTGAGATGAAGCTGTTTTTTTAAATAATTATTTATTTATTTGAAAGGCAGAACTTTGTCCAGGTCTCATAGGTGGGTGCAGGAGATGAGGGATTTGGGCCAACTTCTACTGTTTTCCCAGTCCACAGCAGAGAGCTGGATGGGAAGTGCAGCAGCCAGGATCCCAACCAGCACCCATATAGGATGCTGACAAGGCAGCAGTAGCTTTACCCACTATGCAACAGTGCTGCCCACTAACGGGAGCTCTTTTAATCTGAGTTTGCATAAAGAGGAGAATTACAGCATCATAAATACAGATAAGTAACAGTTTTTCTCTGCCCAGCACTTTATATTACCCAGTGCTCCACTGAGAATCTTACATTCCACACTGTGTAATTAAGAAGGCCAGTTACTTATCTTATTTTGGGTTCTGTGTTTAAACCCATGACACTTTTGACATGGGAGGATATTAGTTCTACAATTTCATAGAGACTGGTCTTTGGAAGCATCGATAGAAGTTATAACTGTGAGAGTGGTAAGAAAGAAGAGGGGAAGAAATAAGTGCCCCTTACCTCCCTCAGAGATGTCCACAAGTGCAGTAGACGATATGCCCTTATGGTTGACTTTCTGGGACAAACTGTGTTTGAGTGCTTCACATGTTCTGATAGAAAGGTGTTGCCACCAGGTTTTTAGTATATTTTGTTAGTTTTTAAAGATTTATTTATTTATTTGAAAATCAGAGTTACACAGAGAGAGAAGGAGAGGCAGAGAGAGAGAGAGAGAGAGAGAGAGGTCTTCCATCAGGTTCATTTCCCCAATGGCTTCATCATTGTGAACTTTGCTCAGTTCCTGACCTATACCTTTCCTTTAACCTAGTACTTTGCCATGTAGTAGCCCATGAAAACTGCAGACTGCATAAATTAATGAATACTTGGAGGGTTGTGATTTCTTAGAGGAACATCATGAGATAGGAGGAATAAAACAAAACAAAAGTATCCTCCGTATATAGAAGGTACACTGTTTTTGCAAGCCACAGCGAAGAGGAAGAAGCAGGAAAGTAGTGAGACTGGAAAGTTTGCGGCAAAGGTAATAGGCACTGGTCAAGAATTTAACAAGCCCATTAGGAAAACATTAAGGTTTCCTTACTTCCATGTAGACTCTGCCCTCTTATGGTGAACAGGGTCCTCTAAACCCACTTGTTGCACAAATGAAAACCCAAGCATTGTCTTCTCCCACAGATGGAGTCTGCTATTGGTTTTGATTTACATTTCCCTAATGGCTAGTGATATTGGGCATGTTCATCTATGTCTTGACCATTGAGATTTCTTCTTCTGAGAAACATCTGTTTTGATCCTTGCCCATTTCTTAGCTGTACATTTTGCTTCTTATTTGGAGATTTTCCCAGTTCTATATATGTATGTTCTGGCTATCAATCTTTTGTCATAATCAGAGTTTTCAATGTTTCCTGCCATTCTGTCCATTGTATGTTCACTCTGTTGATTACTTTGTTGTGAAGATGTATCTTAATATGATATGCTCAAATTTCTATATTTTATTTTTGTTACTTGTGCTTTTGGAATCTTACCCAAAACTGTTATCTATGCTTATGTTTTATAGTTTCTCATATGTTTACTTAGTTTCTGGTTTTATATTTAGACTTTTAATTCACCTTGAGTTGCTTTTACATAGTGTATGAGGTTTTGGGTATATTTTCAGGCTTCTACATATGGATAATCACTTTCCTTTAAACCATATGCTAAAGGGGTTCTTCTTTCTCCTGTTTGTTTTCTTTCCTTTGTTAAATAGGAGTTGCCTGTAGAAAAGTCGGTTTATTTCAGCTGCCTATACTTTTACATTGAACTATGAGTCTGTTTTCCAACAGTGCTAACACTGTTTCTATATTTTTAAGATTTATTTATTTATTGGAAAGGCCAGATGCTTCTTCCAAGTCTCTCATGTGGGTGCCAGCACCGTAGAACACGGTCCATCTTCCACCAATTTCCCAGGTGCATTAGTAGGGAGCTGGATTGGAAGTGGAGCACCTGGTCTCCTAGCAGCAACATATGGGATGCATGCACAGCAGGTCAAGGCTTTAATCCACTACACCACAGCACCAAACACTTCCTTATTTACTTCTGCTGTGATCTTTCATTATTCACTTTTTTCTACTGCCCTGCAACTTGACTCCTTCCTGTTTTTTTTCTGGGTCCTGGACGATGGTAGTAGGTGGCTTCTGGGATCTTTTTGTGTTAGTAGATACTTGGTAATCTAAAATCACAGTTTTTAGTTTCTATATTTCTCTGCTAATCACTAGGACCTTCTGGATGACAATAGAAAATGCTGGCAGAAATGAGGATATATTAATTTGCTAAGAAAATACCACAGAGAATATGATTTAAATCATGGAATTTTACTTCTCAGAGTTGTAGAGCTTGAAAATATCAGATCAAGGTGCTTAAATAGGCTCGATTTTTCCAGAAGCCTTTCTCCGATGTGACAGACACATCTACCATTTGATCTGCTTAAAAGCACTTTCTTCAGGTAGAGTCATGTTGCTGGTTAGCACTTCCGTGTTAGAGTTTTAGGGAGGCACATTTCAGTCCATAACAGCAAAAGGGGCCCTGTGGTCTACTTCAATGACAGCCATCTCTGCGGAGGACAGAAAGTTTGGAATCAGCGTTAGGATTTCTCACAGTATTACTGTCAGTGCTATCTCCATCAAATGTGCATTCATGTACACACAAATCTACCTGTACTCATAAACACATTCAACAGTGGAAATGCCTGATGCTTGTGTATGGGTAACATCAATATAATAATCCATAAGATGACCTATTAGCAGACATTAAAAAGAGAATTAGAAAGAATGACAACAAAATCTTCAGTTACCTATATTTATGTCTATATGTATGATATTCAGTATTTATAGTTGCTAAAAGATGAATACTGATGTGTGGGAATAAAAGCTAAACCTTACCTTGCAATATTGCAGCCTAGTCTACATGAAAGATGTCTTCCTAAAACCATTCACTGGGCCCACTCTGTGGCATAGTAGATTAAGCATCCACCTGCAGCACCAGCATCCCACATGGGCACCAGTTTGAGTCCCTGCTCCTGCACTTCCAATCCAGCTCTTTACTAATGGCCTAGGAAAGCAGTGCAATATGCCCTGAGTTCTTGGGCCCCTGCACCCATGTGAGAGACCTGGAGGAAGCTGCTGACTCCTGGCTTCTGGCACCTGGCTTCAGATTGGCCCAGCTCCAGCCATTCTGGCCATTTAGGGGTGAACCAGTCGATAGAAGACCTCTCTTTCTCTTCCTCTCTATATCTGTAACTCTGCCTCACAATAAAGAAATACATTTTTTAAAAACCTTTCACATGTTAAATTTCTTAATTGTTTTAAAGATTTATTTATTTATGTACAAGTCGAGTTACAGACAGAGAGGAGAGACAGAGAGAAAGAGAGAGGTCTTCCATCTGGTGTTCACTCCCTAATTGATTGCAACTTCCAGAGCTGTGCTGATCTGAAGCCAGGAGCCAGGAGCTAGTTCCCGGTCTCCCAGATGGGTACAGGGGCCCAAAGACTTGGGCCATCTTCTACTACTTTGCCAGGCCATAGCAGAGAGCAGGATCAGAAGTGGAGCAGCTGAGTATTGAACCGGCCCCCATATGGGATGCTGGCGCTTCAGACCAGGGTGTTAACCTGCTCCACCACAGCACCGGTCCAACATTTTAAATTTCTGATACTCTAAAGTAGTACAGGACTGCATTACATCTAGGAAAGATGCATTTAAAAATTATAAATCTAGTGCATTTTAGCAGAAGTTTTAACAAATACTTCTGATTTTCTCAGCATTATATATAAATAAATGACATAATGAGTCATTGTCAGATTTTTAGCTTTTGACAGCCACTTATAATATTTCACAGCTTTTTGAAATGTATTGCTAGTGTGTTTTTCTCAACACATGCACTGGATTTTACCAGTTTAGTGCACATGGAGTTGCCTCTTATAGGATTTGCATTTTAATGGGTTTTCATGGCACATGTAATCAACATCTGCAAAGCCTCTAAAACACATAAATAATAACATGAATCAGGCTTTTTTCTTAAATATTAATTTATTTATTTGAAAGAGTTGCACAAATAGAGAAGAGGTAGAGAGAGAGAGACAGACAGACAGAGACAGAGAGGTCTTCCATCGGCTGGTTTACTCCCAGTTGGCTGCAATGACTGGTCTGTGTCAATCTGAAGCCAGGAGCTTCTTTTCAGGGTCTTTCACATGTGTGCAAGGCCCCAAGGACTTGGGCCACCTTCTAATGCTTTCCCAGGCCATAGCAGAGAGCTGGTTCAGAAGTGGAGCAGCCGCGACTTGAACTGGCACCCATATGGCTTGCCAACACTGCAGGCAACAACTTTATCTGCTATGCCACAGCGCCAGCCCCACATTGCATCTTTTTAAGATGATATGGATTTAAGTTCATGAGAAATTATTAGCATAGTGGGAACTGATAGATATGGATGAAACAGGATGGACTTGTTAGGAATGGTGATGTTAATTTTCTTATAAAATAAATAAATAAGAAATTAAATATGGTCAGACATAAATGAAGACTAAATTTTATTAGTGGTAATCCAGAAAACACTGATCTCAGGTCTTTTTCTTCCAGTGTTAAGTTTATATTTTTAAATGCATACTAAGTGAACAAATTTCATGTAATTTATATATACAGATTGAAGAGCAAACTGATAACATCCTATCCTATCTTCCCTTGTTCTCATATTTCCAACTCCCTCCTTCTTGTTTTATTTTCTTTTAATTTTGACAGCTGCATGCTTTGATTTTATTTTAGAATCACAAGCTTTAACCCTCTACAAAATAAAGAATTCAGCAAGTAGTAGCAGAAATATCAATGAGTATATGTTGTGTACTCTATCAAAGAGTACAGAAAAGTGCTATGAACAATACTCAAATCTCAAAATGTCAATTTAACTCATATGCTGCTTTTTGTTGTCTATATATTAATTACCACCAGTCAGAGAAAACATATGGTATTTGTCTTTTGGGGACTGGCTTCTTTCATGAAGCATACTTGTTTCCAGTTCATCCATTTAGTTACAGAAGATGGGATTTCATTCTCAATTATGGTTGAATAGTATTTTACACTGTATATATAGCTCATATTTTTGTTCCAGTCACCAGTTGATGGACATCTGGGTTGATTCCATGTTAGCTATTGTGAATTGAGCTGTAATAAACATGAGGGTACAGATAACTCATGCCTGTGCATATTCTATTTCATTTCATGCGGATAAATTCCCAGTAGTCAGATGGCAGGATCACATGGTATGTTTGTTTTCAGATTTCTGAGGAACTTTGATACTGCCTTCCATAATGGTTGCACTAGCTTCATTCCCACCAACAGTGGATTAGGGTACCTTTTTCTCTCCCTCTCCACCAGCCTTTATTGTTTGTTGACCTTTTCAAAAGAATTATTTATTTGAAAGATTGAGTTACAGAGATGGAGAGGCAGAGGCAGAGAGACAGAAGTATTTTATCTGCTTGTTTATGCTCCATATGGCCCAACAGGTAGTGCTGGTCCAATCGGAAGCCAGAGTCAGGAGCATCTCCCTGGTCACCCTTGCGGGTGCAGGGACCCAGGCACTTGGGCCATCCTCCACTGCCCTCCCAGTCCAGTGCAGAAAGCTGGACTGGAATAGCAGCAACCGGGACCAGAACTGGCACCCATATGGGATGCCGTCTCCACGGGTGGAGGATCAACCCAGTGTGCTATGGCACTGGCCCCCATCAGGGATATTTTTCTATAGTACTCTCTCTCCACTGTATCTTTTTCTAGTTGAAGAATTAAGGTGATGCAGGATTAATAGAAGGAGTTTGAGAGGATTGTCTCTCTTTCAATTGTGTTGAATAGTTTGAGAAGCATTAGTTCTTTAAAAGTCCTGTAGAATTCAATAGTGAGGCTGTCTGATCCTGGACTTTTGCTTGTTGGGAGGGTCTTTATTACTCATCCAATCTCTGTCTTGGTTTTTGATTTGTTTAGCTTTTCTATGTGTCTTCATGACTCAATTTTGGTATATTGTGTATGTCCAGGAATATGTTGATTTTTACTCTAGGATTTCCAATTTGTTAGCAGTCACAACAGATGCCCACATCCTATATTGCAGTGCTAATCTGAGTTTTGGGTACTACACTTCCAAATCAGCTTCATGTTAATATCCCTGGGAAGCAATGTATAATAGCTCAAATTCTTTCATTCCTGTCGTCAAATTGGAGAACTGTAACCTCAATGGGGACTTGAGAACCTGGTCTTGCACAGTGGTAGCCATATAGAAAGTGAACCAGCAGATGGGAGATCTCTCTGCTTCTCTTTCCTTCTCTCTTTGTCTCTGTGTGTCTCTGCCTTTTTTATCATATTAAAATATTTAATTACTTACTTGAAAGAGTTACAGAGAGAGGGAGAGACAGAAATCTTCCACCACCTAATTCATTTTTGAGATGACTTTAATAGCCAGAGTGTGGCCAGGTTGAAGCCAGGAGCTTTCCCTCCGATGTGCATGGCAGCAAGGAGCTTTTCCTGCAATGTGCGTGGCAGCATCCCAGGCACTTGGGCCATCTTTCCCTGCTTTTTCAGTCCATTGGTAAGGAGCTGGATCAGAAATGGAATAGCTGGTACTTAAACTGGTGCACATACAGGATGCCAATGTAACAGATAGCAGCTTTGTCCACTGCACCACAACCACCAGCTCCTCTATCTGCCTTTCCAATAAATAAATCTTTTGAAAAAGAACTGAAGGTAGTAAAAGTCATCATGACTGAGCAATGGCAAATTTATTGAAGTGATCTATTTTCTTAAAGATCCTTTTATGAATTTGAAAGGCAGCACTAGATGGAGAGAATGGGAGAGATTGATCTTCCTCCTGGTTTGTTCACTCCTCAAATGGCTGCAATGACTGCGGCTAGGCCAGACTGATATCAGGAGCCAGGGGCTTCTTCCAGGTCTCTCACAAGGGTGCAGGAGCCCCAATATTTGAGTCACCCTGTGCTGCTTTTCCAGACACATTAGCAGAGAACTGGATCCGTTTGGAGCATTAATGTCTATGATACTCTCCTTGCAGTTGAAGGATTTAGAATCCATTTTGATTATGGGTGGGCCAAGTACAATGTCTTCCAATTGTCCAAGGTTTGGATTAGATGGGTTCTGAGAAATTTTGTTAAAATAGTTATTAATCTTGTTTAGACAAGGTCATAGTCAAAGTGGAGGTTCTCTCCTCCCTTCAGAGAAAGGTACCTCCTTCTTTGATGACCTGTTCTGTCCACTGGGATCTCACTCGCAGAGATCTTTTGCCAGAGTGTCTTGGCTTTCCATGCCTGAAATACTCTCATGAGCTTTTCAGCCAGCTCCGAATGCCTTTAGGGCTGATTCTGAGGCCAGAGTGCTATTTAGGACATCTGCCATTCTATGAGTCTGCTGAGTATCTCACTTCCCATGTTGGATCACTCTCCCCTTTATTTACTCCATCGGTTAGCGTTAGCAGGTACTAGACTTGTCTATGTGCTCCCTTTGACTCCCAGTCCCTCCACCATGACCAACTGTGAACTGAAACTGATCACCTGGAACAGTGAGATGGCATTGGTACATGCCATCTCAATGGGATTGAATTGGAATCCCCTGGTATGCTTCCAACTCCACCACTTGGGGCAAGTCAGCCTGAGCATGTCCCAAATTATACATCTCTTCCCTCTCCCATTCCCACCACCATGTTCAACAGGGATCACATTTCAGTTAATTTTCAACACTTAAGAATAACTGTGCATCAATTACAGATCTAAACCAGTCATATTAAGTAGAACAGATAAAAAAAACTACTAAGAGGGATAATGTATTAAGTTGTTCATTAACAGTCAGGGCTATGCTGATCAAGCCACCGTTTCCCATAGTGTCCACCTCACTCCAACAGGTTTCCCTCTTGGTGTTCAGTCAGTCGTCACTGATCAGGGAGAACATATGGTATTTGTCCCTTTGGGACTGGCTTATTTCACTCAGCATGATGTGTTCCAGATTCCTCCATTTTGTTGCAAATGACTGGATTTCGTTGTTTCTTACTGCGGTATAGTGTTCTAAAGAGTACATATCCCATAATTTCTTTATCCAGTCTATCGTTGATGGGCATTTAGGTTGGTTCCAGGTCTTAGCTATTGTGAATTGTGCTGCAATAAACATTAGGGTGCAGACCTCTTTTTTGTTTGCCAATTTAAATTCCTTTGGGTAAATTCCAAGGAGTGGGATGGCTGGGTCGAACCGTAGGTTATCTACGACCTTGTCTAAACAAGATAAGAGTCGGAGAACTCAGAGGGCTTCCATAGCCTTGGAAACTCATGACTGGAGCATAGGGAGATTACTGATGCCATAGACAGGAGTGTCAATTGGTAAAGTCAACAACAGGAGTCACTGTGCACTTACTCCTCATGTAGGATCTCTATCCTTAATGTGCTGTACATTGAGATTTAATGCTATAACGAGTACTCAAACAATATATTTCACTTTGTGTTTCTATGGGGGTGCAAACTGTTGAAATCCTTACTTAATGCATACTAAACTGATCCTCTGTTAAAAAAAAAAAAGAAATTATCAATTCCCAACTTGACTCTCACTGGGATTAAACATGACAATAGGTCTGCTCTGATTTCATCATCATTTAAAAAAAAAATCATCTATTATTTTTCACTTTATGTTTCTGTGTGGGAGCAAACTGTTGAAATCCATACTTGATGTATACTAAGCTGATCTTCTGTATATTAAGATAATCAAAAATGAATCTTGATGTGAATGGAAGGGGAGAGGGAGTGGGAAAGGGGAGGGTTGTGGGTGGGAGGGACGGTATGGGGGGGAAGCCATTGTAATCCATAAGTCGTACTTTGGAAATTTATATGCATTAAATAAAAATTAAAAAAAAAGTTATTAATCATAACTCTCAGTTTAAGCTTTTCTTACCAAATTTTCATGTTTGCTGATGTTTATATCTATGGGAAAATTGGGTCTCTGGATTGCAACCAATGAAAGCATCCAGACTAACAGTAATAAGGTCAACAGTCAGCAGAATGATGTCCAGCTGAACTGAAATAGCTTTTCTTATTTGGTAGAGGGGTTACCTCCTGCATTATGCTGACATACTGACATAGACAGTAGATATTGGAGCCTGTCCCTTCTGCCAAATGGAGAATACCATATTTTGGTCCATCATATATATATTTATATATTATAATATATATTATATATTATACTATATATTTCTATACATAATATAGAATTGCATATAATTATTATAAATATATAATTGTATATAATTATTATATATGAATTTGTTATTTATATATAAATAATTATTTCTGATCCAGCTCCTTACCAATGGATTGAAAAAGCAGTGAAAGATGCTCCAAGTACCTGGGTTCCTGGGACACACATCAGAGGAAAAGCTCCTGGTTTCAACCTGGCCACACTCTGGCTATTGAAGTCATCTCAATAATATATATATATATATATATATATATATATATATATAAAATACATATAATAAATTATATAATATTATCTGTTTATAATTATATATTATATAATATATTGTATGATAAATTATAATATATTTTATATATGAATATATTTATATACATAAATATATAAATAAATGTAAATATATATATAAGGAATTTATTTATGTAGTTGACAGGTTTACTTACAGAGAGTGAGAAGAAGAGACACAGAAAGGTCTTCCATATGCTCATTTACTCCCCTAATGACTGCAATGTCTGCAGCTGGGCCAATCTGAGCTAGGAGCTTCCAGGTCTCCCATATTTTGGCAGGGACCAAAGCACTTGGAACAGCTTCTACTGCTTTCCCAGGCTATTGCAGAGAGCTGGCTGGGAAAAGGAGAAATGGGGACTAGAACTGGTGCTCATATGGGGTGCCAGCATTGCAGGTAAAGGATTACACCACTGCACCACAGTGCTGGCCCCAGTCTATCCTTTATTAAGGAGATCTCAGTAATCATGTTCAGGTATTGCTGTCCTATATTCATGGCCAAAGTCCTAGCAGGCAACATGGTTTGGAGAATCATAAGCACAAGGTGTGTAGGAGACTTCATTTCTCATACAGCACAGTTAATAACAAGGTTCCAAGAGGGGAAATTACTTGCATCATAGTCTTTGAGAACTAATGGACATCACAGGTGATCTAAAGAATTTAGAAGGTTTGTGAGCCCCTAGAGTGAAAAAGTCACTGGGAGCACAAGGACAGTGCCTAGAGTTTATTTTGATGGATTTTAGCCCCTTTCATTGGAGCGAGGCCCGAAGAAGCTGGACTGATTAGTAAACCTCAGAAGTGTCTTTTCAAGGTGAAGGCAAACTGAGACTGAGGGGTTTTTGGAAAAACGTTGAACAAAAGACATTTCCCACACGTGGTTAAGACACATCATTTATCTACTGATTTTCATCAGATCTGTTAACATTAGGTATAAGGTACAGTGGACATGGTGGATGGCATATAGCAATATGATTTTAGTAATATATCATGAGGTGCTTTTTTTAAATGGATTTAGCAGGTAAAATTGGGCTACCTAATGGGATGTAGCTGGAATAATCACCTTTTTGTTAAATAAATCTGAGGTAATAAATGTTAGTGTATGAAGACATTGAGTTTTCTTTTATTGGGCCTTCTTGGTTATTTTAATCTGGGATCTGCGAATTCTCATTTTCTTTATTTTATTCCTCATCATGTCGGACCAACTCTGCTGCTTTGGGGATTTTTTTAGTACATCTGACATTTGGAAATTTAGACAATAGTATAGTTAAAATGAGATGTACCAAGTAAAGTATTTATTTTTATTCTGATACATATTTTGGAATTCTTCTAAAATTCCTATTGAGTATCCTTGTTAAATTTAGTTGCATCCCAGGTTAAGACTTATTGGAGGCAGGCTCCATGGCTCAATAAGCTAATCCTCCACCTGCGGTGCAGGCACACCAAGTTCTAGTCCTGCTGGGAGAGCCAGATTCTGTCCCAGTTGCTCCACTTCCAGTCCAGCTCTCTGCTATGGCCCAGGAGTGCAATGGAGGATGGCCAAAGTGCTTGGGCCCCGTACCTGCATGGGAGACCAGGAGGAAGCACTTGGCTCCTGGCTTTGGATCAGCGCCATGTGCCAGCCGCAGCACACTGGCGGCAGCGGTCACTAGGGGGTAAACCAACAGAAAAAGGAAGACCTTTCTCTCTGTCTCTCTCACTGTCCACTCTGCCTGTCAAAATAAAAAATAATTTTTATAAAAAGACTTATTGGAGCCACTTTAGTGATTATACCCATGAAACTTTGTTAATAAATGCAAATAGAACCTGGGAAAATTGATGTATATCTTATGCTGTAGAGACTTAAGATTGAACATCTTTTTTTAATCTTTTTTAATTATATAATTTAAAAACAAATTTTAGATTTTTTTTTTTACTTTACTAAGTCACAGCTCTGGCCCCATTAATATGACTTAACAATGTTTTTTCCTCTCAGACTTATCTCTATTGTTTCAGTTAACTGCATGCCTTTTCTTTACATTCAGATTCCCTCAGCTGTCAAAGCTTATTCATCTTAATTCTGTTGTTCCTATTTCCCTCCCTTTTATTCTGTCCCTAGGCTAATTGAGATCATGATTCTCCATTCCTTCTGTGTGGTGTCACAGTAGGCTTGAAGTGTTCTTTTTCTCTTCTGATTTCTAAAGAAAGAAATTATGTATTCCCCCAGTTTAGATATTTTAATAATGCACTCTAAAACAAAGGTTAAATGTTCTTAATTTGACAAGAATTTTCGGGGCCAGTGGTGTGGCATAGTGGGTAGAGCCACCACTTGCACTGCTGGCAGCTCATATGGATCCAGATCTCTGCTATAGCCTGGGAAAGCAGTAGAAGATGGCCCAAGTCCTGGGCCCCTGCACCCATGTGGGAGACCTGGAAGAAGCTCCTTGCTCCTGGCTTTGGATTGGCACAACTCTGGCCATTGCAGCCAACTGGGGAGAGAACCAGTGGATGGAAGACCCCTCTCTCTTCTCTGCCTCTCTCTGTGCAACTCTGACTTTCAAATAAATAAATAAATCTTTAAAAAAAGATTTTTTTCTAATTTTAGATTTGTTCTACTTCATTGCCACTTCAGGGTGTGTGTAAGGAGTGCATATCCAGTTTTTCTATTTTGGAATTTGGGGATTTTGTATTAGCTCTGCTGTGTATTCATTTTTCTTGAGCATTGGTGATATCTTCTCCTTAGTTGTATTAAGAGAGAGAGCAATAGCCCTCATGTCTTTTTAGGTAAGTAAGACATATTAAAAACAGAGCATTCAGTATACATTCATAGTACTTTGACTTGTTCAATTGATTTTCCTGACCTCCCTTGGATATTCTTGGTCTTTGCTGTACAACTTTCTATACTCATTAATTCTTTGATATTCCCAAATCCAGAAAATGAATGACTCAACAGCTGTGTTCCTGTATTTGCTGGGACTCAGGGTAAGAAGCAAAGTGGAGGTGTTCAGGAATCTAAAGTTACATGCTACATAGCAAAGCACATCATTTCCTATACAAAGTGACTGGGAAATCCAGAATCTTTTGCACACATATTGGATCCTGAACTATTACTGGACTATTCAGTAAGATTTTAATGTATTTATTTTCTGTGTGTGTGTTTGTATTTCTAAATAAACTCTGCTGGGCTACTTAACATTAACATGTATTGCAGAATTCTTTCATCAGTTTTTACTTTTAAAAAGTTTCTCTTTCAGTTTTATGGGAGAGGGTAGAAGTTTCCTGCTATGTAACTGAAAGTTCATTCATTCATTAAAGTTAAAAATATTTGTTGCAAATTGGTAGAATACTATTAATTCTCATGTGATTTACATGAAACTAAATACATTCTCTATTTTGTTTTGCTTAAAATTTCTGCATGTGTGGACTTCTTTTTTCCTTCTTGCCCCAAATCCCTTTGTGTATTGGGATGGCAAATGGGTTTTACACTGGAGAAAACATGTTATTTTGGCAAAGAAGTACTTAGCCTTCCTGCTTCAAGTATTCAAATATTGCATTGGAAATCAGTATATTTGTTTACTGTACAAATGTCCTTCATACAATTTTGTAATCTTCTGGGATGGGAGAGGAAGCAGGAAATAGGAGGATTATGGGTGGGAGGGATGTTTTGGGGGAGGGGAAGCCACTGTAATCCAAAAGCTGTACTTTGGAAATTTATATTTATTAAAAAAATTAAACAATTTTGTAATCTTCATCTTCCTTTTTATTTCATCCTTTTTAAAAAAAGATTCATTTATTTTACTTGAAAATCAGAGTTACACAGAGAAGGAGAGAGAGAGAGAGAGAGCAGTCTTCCAACCGCTGGTTCACTCCCCATTTGGCCACAATGGCTGGAGCTCTGCCAATCCAAAGCCAGGAGCCAGCAGCTTCTTTTGGGTCTCCTATGCAGGTGCAGGAGCCCAAGGGCCTGGGCCATCCTCTACTGCTGGATAGTAAGTCTTACTTGCCTAAAAAGATGGATAGTAATTTGAGTAGCCAGGACTTGAACTGGCACCCAATTGGAATGTCAGCACTGCAAGCCACAGCTCTACTTGCTACTCCACAGCATCGGCCCCCTAAATTCTTATGAGTATTGCTACACGATTGGAATTTATAATTGATAATGCTGAACAATTGAAACTGTCTTATTTACAATTGTAGGACTGGATATGGCAGTTCTACTTGAAGTAAAGTATGTAGCCTGCTTATTGTATGATTTTCGGAAAAGCATGTATTTATATATAACAGCAGATCTGTTAATCATTTAAAAGTGAATTGTCATGATTACCCAGATGTAAAGAATGCAATATGTGCTAATGAGTTAGCAGTCACAGACATTTAGAATTAGAGGGATTTTAGAACTTTTTCAATACTGCAGTTTTTATGAAAAACTAATAATTTTTTTTATTTGACAGGTAGAGTTATATACAGTGAGAAATCAGAAAGGTCTTCCTTCCATTGGTTCAGTCCCCAGATGGCTGCCACAGTTGGAGCTGTGCCCATCCAAAGCCAGGAGTCAGGTGCTTTCTCCTGGTCTCCCATCCGGGTGCAGGGCCCAAGCACTTGGGCCATCCTCTACTGCCTTCCCGGGCCATAGCAGAAAGCTGGACTAAAAGAGGAGCAACCAGGACTAGAACACTTTGCCCATAAGGGATACCAGCACCACAGGTGGAGAATTAACCAAGTGAGCCACGGCGCTGGCCCCCGATAAATTTACTCTTAACAAAATATCAAAATATCTTATTTAGTATAAAGTTAGTAGTGAAAAGAGACTACCTTGTTGAACACAGAAATTTGAGATTATATTTCTTGGTATTAATTTGCATCTTAAGGCTTATTGCCTAGTTTATTTCAATATTTCAATCTAATATTCCTAATAATATCTTGTACTTAGTGGTTCACTGTGTGCCAGACAATATTCTTTTGATTTTTTAAAAGATTTATTTATTTATTTATTTGGAAGTCAGAGTTACACAGATAGTGAACAAGAGGAAGAGAGAGAGAGAGAGAGGTCCTCCATCTGCTGGTTCACTCCCCAGATGGCCTAAAAGGTCAGAGATATGCCAATCTGAAACCAGGAGCCAGGACCTCTTCAGGGTCTCCCATGCAGATTCAGGGGCCCAAGGACTTGGGCCAACTTCCTACTGCTCTCCCAGGCTATAGCAGACAGCTGAATGGAAAGTGGAGCAGCCTGGACTTGAACCGGCCTCCATATGGGATGCCCCCACTGCATGCAGTGGCTTTACTAGCTACACCACAGCACTGGCCTCAAGACAATGCTCTAAAATGATGCATTAATTATTCCCAAATATTGAAAAGTGGCATGGTACACATTTGAATGTGTTGTTTTGTACTAGTTGTAGAAACAGTTTAAAATATATTTATATTTAAAAATGTAAGCTTTGATCTAAAGGTTTACTTTCCCTTAAGGTGCCTGTTTGGAAACTGAGAGATCATTGAAGTCTCAAGACAGAGTACAACTGATCTTATCCAAGCCTCCTTTATCACATGAGGATGCTAAATGCCAAGCCCAGAGAAGTAAAGTGAATTGTTCAAGGTCACATAGGTAAGTTGTGGCAGGGATAATTCTGTATTAGCATTAGGTATCCTGATACATAGGCCACTGTTCTGTCAATTTTGTACTCCTTCTGGAGTTAAAGATTCTAAGTTGTGGAAAATTGAATTTGGAAATTTAGTGGTTGCTATGTTGTTATGGTGAGAAATTTCTGTGTATAGCTATGAGTTGCTTAAATTTTATTCAATATATTTTTCTAGTATGTTTGCTATTTATTTGAAATGTATAACAAGTAGCTTCATCTATTTGCCAAAAGAATTTTTAAAGATTTATTTATATTATTTGAAAGTCAGAATTACACAGAGAGAGAAGGACAGGCAGAGAGAGTGGTCTTCCATTCACTGGTTCACTCCACAGTTGGCCTCCATGGCTGGAGCTGTGCTGACTGGAAGGCAGGAGCCAGGAGCCTCTTCCTGGTCTCCTATGCAGGTGCAGGGGCCCAAGGACTTGCACCATTTTATAGTGTTTCCCAGGCCATAGCAGAGAGCTGGATAGGAAGTGGAGCAGCCAGGTCTTGAACTGATGCCCCTATGGAATACCAGCACTGCAGGTGGCAGCCTCACCCACTATGCCACAGTGCCAGCCCTTGCCAAAAGAATTTATAGAAGCTATTCCATATATACACTTCACAATTATTTAGTTACTTGACATGAACTATCCCTGCATATTTGAAAATTTTGAATGGTATCACTTGGGTTTTAAGAATGTTATATTTTAGGTCTCTTAATATGTTTAGTGATGATGTTTTAAAGGCCCTTTCTGTTTTATGAAAAATGATAAGGATTTTGTTTTACAATGGCCATAGTATTACTACTTAAAGCAATAGATTAAATAAAACTTTTAAACAAAGTCATTTAATACTGAATTCTAACACACTGGTATATTTTAAAGTGAGAAGCCGGATTTCTTTCAGATATTCTAAAGAAGAATGATAATCAAAATTGAAGACATCTACAGTTTTTAATCACTTGTTTTAAATATTGGTCATAATGGTCCAATTTTGAGTTTAATTTTAATTAGCTTTTAAATGATTCAATATGTTTTATAGAAAAAATTCGGAGAACATAATTATATACTCAACCTCCCTCCCTTCTTTTTCCTTCTTTGTCATTTTTTTTAGCTTATGAAATGACATTTTCAGTTTACATTACATTAAAAAGGGTTCTTGAATCAAGGGACAAGTTTAACAGGCAAAAAGCAAAAAGATCGTAATTTAGAGGGAATATAGACAATGGCTCTAAACAATATTTGAATATCACATCTAAACAATATTTGAATAAATTGATAAATATTTTAATTTCTCCTACTAAAATGCTCAAAGTCTTTAATTATTTATCAAATATTAGTGCAAAATTATGGATTTAAATGATCCCAAAAAGTGATGAATTTTTGTGTAATAAAGTCCAATTTTTGTCAAGGCTTTTTGACAGTCTCACAGAAAACTTATGTTTGTGAATGGGAAGAATAATACCAAAATATCCATACTACCAAAAGCAATTTGCAAATTCAATGTAATCCCAATCAACATACCAACGATGTTCTCAGAGCTAGAAAAAATGATGCTAAAATTCACATAGAAACATGAGAGATGCTTAACATCTAAAGCAATATTATAAAGCAAAAAAAAGCTGGAGACATCACACCATATTTTAAGACATATTACAGGGGTCAGCACTATGACAAAGCAGGTAAAGTCACCGTCTGCAGTGCCGGCATCTCATATGGGTGCCAGTATGTTTCCCAGCTGCTCCACTTCTTATACCCCTCTCTGGTATAGCCTGAGAAAAAAGTAGAAAATGGCCAAAGTCTTTGGGCCCCTGCACCTGCATAGAGACCTGGAAGAAGCTCCTGACACTTGGATTCAGATCAACAGAGCTCCGGCCATTGTGACCATTTGGGGAGTAAACCAGTGGATGGAAGACCTCTCTCTCTCTCTGCCTCTACCTCTCTGTAACTCTGCCTTTCAAATAAATATACTGCAAAAAAAAAAAAAGAAGAAGTGTTAGCACTGATATAATAACAGACACATAGTTCAATGGAAAAGACTTGGTAGCATAGAAATAAACCCAAATTTCTACCAGCAACTCATATTTAACAAAGGAACTAAAATGAACTGGAGAAAGAAGAATCTCTTTCACAAGTGGTGCAGAGGAACTTGATTATCCATATGTAGAAGCCTGAAAAGAGACTCCAACATCTCTTACACTATGTGAAAGTGAACTCACAGTGAATTAAAATGTAATCATAAGACCCAAACCCAAGTAAACATAGGGAAACTCTAAATATTGTCAACACACAATAGCTTTTGGGTAAGATTCCAATAGCAATAGTCACAAAAATAAAAACAGAGACATTTGAGTATATCCAACTAAGATACTTCTTCACAACAAAGTAAACATCAGAGTGTAGATACAATGAACAGATGGCAGGAAAAATTAAAACTCTGAATGTTTACAGATTTCCAGAACATTTACATGAATTGGAAAAACTCCAAAAAATACAGTGAAGAAACAGGCAAGGATCTGAATAGACATTTCTCAGAAGAAATGTACATGGTCAAAACATGTGAATATGCCCGATGTCACTAGCCATTATGTAAATATAAATCAGAACACCATATCAGTCTCCAACACCTGTGGGAGAATACAACACTCAGGTGTTTGTGTGTGCAGCAAGTGGGTTTAGAGGACCCTGTTCACCTCTGGAGAGCAGAGCCTACAGGGAGGTAAAGAAACCTTACTGCGCAGGGGCATGCTAATCTTCTCTGTATCATTCCAATTTTAGTATATGTGCTGCCGAAGCGAGCACATGTGCTGCCGAAGCGAGAAAGAGATGAAAAGAATTTATCTCAGCTAGCCACTAATATTCAAGAAACAAGGTCTTCAGGAAAGCCAACTCAACTGACATTTTCATGTCATTGTTAAATAAAGGAAAAATTATCTAGGTTCAGCAATACGTAGTTTATAAGAGAAAGACTACAGAGTAATTTCCTTGGCATAGAAATAACTTTTTTTTTTTTTTTTATCCATGAGGGCTTGCTATCACCACCACACACCCACATCCCATATACAAATGCCTGGCTTGAGTGGTAGCTTCTCTGCTTTGAGGCAAGTTTCTGCTAGTGTGCACCCTGGGAGGAGACGGAGGATGGCAGAAGTGCTTGGGTCCCTGCACCCAAATGGGACATCCAGAATGAATTCCCAGTTCCTGGTTGTGGCTTGGTCAAGCTTTGGCTATTGCAAGTGTCTGGGGAGTGAAGCAGTGGTTCCCTCTTCCTGTCACTCTGCCTTTCAAATCAATAACTGTTGTTGGTAATGACTAATAATGATATTCACTGATTGTCAAATTTTGAATCTATTAATTATAGACAATTTCTCTTTGTATTTTTAAACTTTCATAATGTTCTGTAGCCAATTTCATCACTAGAAATAAAAACTTTTCCTCAAAAAAAAAAAGAAACCTTACTGCTTTCCTAATGTGCTTATTAAGTTCTTGACCAGCGCCTGTTAGTCTTGCCACAAACTTTCTAGTCTTACTACTTTCCTTCTTCTTCTTCTTCTTCTCTGTGACTTGTAAAATAGTATACATTCTATATACTGTGGATACTTTTGATTTATTTTATTCCTTCGGTCTCCTATGAAGTTCCTCCACAAAAGCACAGCCCTCAAAATATTCATTCATTTATGCAGTCTGCAGATTTCATGAGCTACTAAATTCCAAGTAGTATGTTAAAGGCAAGATCTGGGCCTAAGAGAAAAGTGGTCTAAATTCTGTGCCTAGAAGAGGATTTGGGACATAGTAGAACTTCAGTGAAGTGCTATGTGAATGACATGCACTCATTAAATGAGTAATCTAAAGCATACACTTTCATTTAAGCAACACAGCAGCCCTACTCACCTCAGGTAGAGCAATTGAGAGGAATAATGTGAACAAAAATAAGACATCAATAAGTTGAATAATAACAGAGAAAAAACAAAATGAGATAGATGCCAACATTACTGAGCTATTTTTGAGGAATTAAATTGATAGAGGGGCTGGCATTGTGGCCAAGTGGGGAAAGCTGCAATCTGTGAGGCCAGCATAACATCTGAGTTCCACTTTGAGTTTAGGAATCTCCACTTCCAATTTAGCTCACTGCTAAACACCTGGGAAACCAGCAGAAGATGGACGAAGGACTCAGGTCCTTGCCACTCATGTGGGAGACTTGGATGAAGCTCCTGACTCCAGCATGCCCCAGGCTCAACTGTTGAAACTCTCTGGGGTGTGAGCCAGCAGATGAAAGCTATCTATGTCTTTCCCTCTCTCTCTAAATCCACCTTTCAAATAATAAAGATTTAATAAACAAATTAACTGATTTCAAAATACACAAAAACATGAACAATACTATATCATTTTTATGCCAAACTGATAAAAAATAACAAATGCTAGAGAGCACATGGGAAAAGAAAACCACCATATATGGTAGGTGAAAACACAAGTTAGTACAGATGTTATGCAGAACAGTATGGTCATTCCTTAAAAAGGATAAAAATTGGGGCTGGCGCTGTTGTGCAGTGAGTTAAAGCCCTGGCCTGAAGGGCCAGCATCCCATTTGGGTGCCAGTTCTAGTTCCAGCTGCTCTTTTCCAATACAGCTCTCTGCTATCTCCTGGGATAGCAGTAGAAGATGGCCCAAGTCCTTGGGCCCATGCACCCATGAGGGAGACCCAGAGGAAGCTCCTGTCTCCAGGTTTCAGAATGGCATAACTCTGGCCTTTGTAGTCATCTGTAGAGCGAACCAGCTAATGGAGGACCTCTCTGTGTCTCTACCTCTATTGTAACTCTTTCAAATAAATAACAAAAATTAAACTAAGATAAAAATTGACCTACCATGTGAGAGTTATCTTGCTCTTGGCTATATAGAATCAGGAAATTTTATTAGAAGGAAAGGAGGAGAGCATATCAAAGATACAGCAATTTTCCCATAACACAGCCACTATAACACAGTTCACTGCAGCCAGGATGTGAAACCAATCTAGCTGTCCATCAATGAAAAACAATGGACAGGACAACCTCTTTTAGATACAAAAAAAGAACAAAATATTATTAAATTAATTGAAATAAGCCAGAAGCAGGAACACAAATGTCACCTGGTCCTTGTCGCATGTGGAAGTGAAAGAAAATAATGGATCTGAACACAGAACTGTGATTACTAGAGGCTGAGAAGGGAAGCAGCTAGGGATAGAGGGGGATTGGATAATAGGTATCAAAAATCAAAGAGGCAGAAAGAACTTCTGGTGTTCCATAATATAATGAGATGACTACATTCAACCATATTAGGTTCTGTGTAAAGAACTGAAGGAGAGGAGCTGGTAGTCTCAAATCATGGAGAAGAATTAGAAACTGTAGTTGCTTGGGGGCCAGCATTGTGGCACAGTGGGCTAACACCCTGGCCTGAAGCACCAGCATCCCATGTGGGTACCAGTTCTAGTCCTGGCTGCTCCTCTTCTGATCCAACTCTCTGCTATGGCCTGGGAAAGCAGTAGAAGATGGCCCAAGTCCTTGGGTCCCTGCACCCAAGTGGGAGATCTGGAAGAAGCTCCTGGTTCCTGGAATCAGATTGGCAGAGCTCCGGCCATTGTGGCCATCTGGGGAGTGAACCGGCAGAGGAAGACCTCTCTCTCTCTCTGCTGCTACTTCTCTCTGTAACTCTGTCTTTCAAATAAATAACTCTTTAAAAACTTAATAAAACTGTAGTTGCTTAGCTTGATCACTTTTTACTGCATAAATGTGTGCAAATATTGCACTACACCCTGTAATAATGCATGACTAGGACACATTAATCACAAATTATTTCAATGAAATTTTAAAAATTAGAAGCATTTCTTTATATTAACAATGAACTATTTGAAAATGAAATTAGAGAAACATTTCCATGCATAGCAGCATAAGAACCAGGAACCAATGTCTTCAATGTTATCAGTGATGAATCAGATTCACAGCCCCCAGCACTCAGTTTTTGCCATATACTTTACCATGGCAATTGTGGGCATATAGTAGTAAATCAATGGACAGGAATCCTTTGTCTCTAAATCTGCTAAATAAATAAACAAGGAATTCATCAAAGAAAAAGAGATATCAATTTGGATGCCAGGCACAAAAACACATGCACTTGAGCTATCCTCCAGTTTGTGATGCCAACAAATCTTTCAGACATGTTACATTTTCAGAGACTTTTCTGTAATCTTGCTAAGCTTTCTGGAAATCTGCCTTATAGCAAAGGGTTTCCCAATTCCATTACACTCATGATATTTCTTTTGTGTGATATATTAGTTTACCATCTAGAGATAATTTATGGTACAAAACTTTTCTATGCATGCATGTTTTCTCATTTGTGAGTCTATTCATGGGAATTGAAGACTGATTTATAACAGAAATACATTTTCCAAATTCATTGCATAGACTTTTGTTCCTTATGAATTCTCTGAAGTCTGTTGATGTCTAATTTCTGGCTAAAGGTTTTATTGTATTTACAGCATGCAAAGACTATCACCTTTTGTGAATTCTGTGTCTATACAAGCCTGAAATAAAGAAAATGTTTTTGCACAATCAGTATACGCCTAAGAAACCACCTGTGTCAATTCTCTGATGTACCATTGACTTCTGACTCTAATAATATTTATAAGCTTTCTCCTTTACATGAGTCTCTGTTGGATAGGATGTGATTTCCAGCAAAAGGTTTTGTCACAATACTTACATGAATTTTGGAGAAAAGCTCTTCCACATTCATTATATTGTTAAGGTCTCTCCCTTGTTCAAATTCCATGATGGATTATGAGGCATTACCTATGTGAAATGACTTTCTCACATTTATTTCATTCATTAGATATATATGTTGTGCATTCTGATATAAGGAGAGATTTGGGCAGAGCTTTCCAACACTCATTACACCCATAAGGTTTCTCTCCCACGTGAATTCCCTGTTGTCTTATGAGGTATGGCTTCTAATTAAAGGGATTTTACTTTCAAAGGAGTTTTTCCCTATATGAATTTGATGATGTACAATGAGGGCTGAATTATGGTAAAAGGCTCTGAGTCATTACATTCATAAAATTGCTCCCCATGAGAATTCTTTTATGTTTGATGAGGTCTGATTTGCACCACAAAGGCTATTCACATGTATTATATTCATGCATTTCTCCCCTTGGTGAATTCTCTAATATTTCATGAGATATAACTTGCACAAAAAGGTCAAGTAGAAAATTCCCTGTGTGGATACTCTGATATCTTATGAGTTATGAAGTACAGCAAAGAGGCTTTCCACCATCCTTCCATCCATAAAACCTACCTAAATTGAGCAACAAAGATATAGAAAACCTAAACACACACATAACCAGATGGAAATGATATCAGTAATAAAGACCATCACTACCAAGAAAACCCCAAAACTGGAAGGCTTCACTGCTGAATTCTAACAGACATTTAAAGCACTAACTGCAATTCTTCTCAAGTTATTCAAAACAATTGAGAGAGAGGCGATTCTCCCAAATTCTTTCTATGAAGCCAACATCACCTTCATTCCTAAACTTGAAAAAAGTGCAACAAAGAAAGTAATTATAGACCAATTTCCCTGATGAACATACATGCAAAGATCTGCAACAGAATTCTGGCCAATTGAATCCAACAATGCATCAGAAAGATCATCCACCCAGACCAAGTGGGATTTATCCTTGGTATGCAAGGATGGAACCAAAGGCTTTTCCACAGTCATTTCATTTATAAGCTTTCTCCATGGTGTGAAGGCTCTGATACTTTCTGAGGTTTGACTTCTCAGCAAAGGTTTTTCCACAGTCATTGCAATCATAAGGTTTCCCCCAGTACAAATTGTCTGATGCTTTGTGAGCTTTGATTTCTCAGCAAAGGCTTTTCCACAATGATTGCATTCATAAGGTTTCTCCCCTCTGTGAATTCTCTGATGATTTATGAGGTTTGCCTTCTGGCCAAAGGATTTTCCATAGTAATTGCATTCATAAGGTTTCTCACCTGTGTGAATTCTCTGATGATTTATGAGGTTTGCCTTCTGGCCAAAGGATTTTCCACAGTCATTACATTCAAAAGGTTTCTCACCTGTGTGAATTCTCTGATGATTTATGAGGTGTTTCTTCTGGCCAAAGAACTTCCCACAGTCATTAGATTTGTAAGATTTCAACCCTGTGTGAATTCTCTGATGTCTAATGAGATCTGACTTCTGGTGAGTGGTTTCCACACAATCATTACACACATGAGGGTTTTCCACAATATGAGTGCTGTGATGGAGGGTATTTAATACTGAATGAATTCCCACAAGGTTTACATGCATAGGATTTCTTCCCTATATTTGGTCTATGATTCAGTCTAACATGTGATTGGTAAATGACAGGTTCCACAGTCCCAATATACTTATAAATGTTCTCTCTTTTCAGGTGAATACAATCAGAATTCCACAGTCAGTCAGCTGGGAGGGGTGGATGAATCCGGAAACAGCTGGTTTCCTTGTACTAAAACAAGCGCCATATCACGAAGGACTCTTGCATTTCTTTTTCTTTTTTGCATTTTTCACATTTTCTTATTTATCATGGTTTGTAATAAATTTTCTGATGTGGGTTGTGGTTTTGAGGCTGGCTTAAGGAGTTCAGGGAACCAGAGGAATGGTCTTTTTCAATTAGGGCACAGCTGTTGTTTCTCTCCAATTCTGGCTTTCTGTAATTGCTTTGGGTGCCTCAGGCAATTTTTCATTTTGAGCGACTTTTTCCTAAATGCTTTGTTGGTCTGAGTTGGTTTTGGCTTTTTCCTTTTCAAATTGTGTATTCTGATGCAATACAAACAAGGGTTTAGAACGAGGATCCATCAGGAAATTGAAAAACAGAACATATTGGGTTTTCATGATTAGAAATCATAGGCAACATGACCAAGATGAGTTTTTGGGTTTTGGAAAATGACATGGAACCCTTCCACTGAGGGGCAGATATTAATTTCCTCCAAATCGAGAGTAAGTGCGATTTTCAGGTGAATTCAATCAGAATTCCACAGCCAGTCAGCTAGGAGGGGTGGATGAATTCGGGAACAGCTGGTTTCCTTGCAACTAAATCAAGCCCAATATCACAAAGGACTCTTGCATTTCTTTGGCTTCTTTCTCTTTTTTCTTTTTATCATGGTTTGTAATGAATTTTCTGATGTGAGCTTTGGTTTTGAGGCTGCAATATAGAGTTCAGTGCACAGGAGGAATGGTCTTTTTCAAAGAGGGCATAGCTGTTGGCCTGCTTCAATTCTGGCTTGCTGTCATTGTTTTGGGTGCCTCAGCCGATTTGTGGTTTCTTGTGTGGCAATTTCCTAAATGTTTTCTGGGTCTGAGTTGGCTTTGCCTTCTTCATTCCCAAATTCTGTATTCTGACGCAACACAAACAAGAGTTTGGACAGAGTAGCCATTATGAAATAAAAAACATTACAAATGGGCATTTGAAGAATATAAATCTACAGGTAACACGACCAAGGTGAGTTTTTGTGTTTTGGAAAATAAAATGGAACACTTTGGCTGAGGTGACAGATATTAATTGCCTCCAAACTGAGTTTCACTGTGATTTTCAGGTTAATTCAGTCAGAATTCCACAGGCAGTCAGCTGGAGGGGTGGATGAATCCGGGAACAGCCGGTTGCCTAGCGACTAAATCAAGCCCTATATCATTATGGATTCTTGCATTTCTTTGGCTTTTTTCTCTTTTTCTTATTTATCATGGTTTGTAATGAATTTTCTGATGTGAGCTTTGGTTTTGAGGCTGGCGTATTGAGTTCAGGGCACAAGAGGAAGGTTCTTTTTCAATCAGGGCACAGCTGTTGGCTTGCTCCACTTCTGGCTTGCTGTCATTGTTTTGGGTGCCTCAGCTGATTTGTGGTTTCTTGTGTGGCAATTTCCTAAATGTTTTCAGGGTCTGAGTTGGTTTTGCCTTCTTCCTTCCCAAATTTTGTATTCTGATGCAATACAAGCAAGATTTTGGACAGAGTAGCCATAATGAAAGAAAAAAAAAAAAAACACAGCAAATTGACCTTTCAGGATTAGAAATCCATAGGCAACACAACCAAGGTGAGATTCTGTGTTTTGGAAAATGACATGGAACGCTTCTGCTGAGGGGACAGATTCTAATTCCCTCCAAATGGAGTGTGAGAGCGATTTTGAGGTGAATTCAATCAGAATTCCAAAGTCAGTCTGTGGAAGGGGGGGATGAATCTGGAAACAGCCAGTTTCTTTGTGTCTAAATCCTGCCAAATATCACAAAGGACTCTTGCATTTCTTTGGCTTTTTCACATTTCCCTTATTTATCATGGTTTGTAATGAATTTTCTGATGTGAGCTTTGGTTTTGAGGCTGGCATATTGAGTTCAGGGCGCAAGAGGAAGGTTCTTTTTCAATCAGGGCACAGCTGTTGGCTTGCTCCAATTCTGGCTTGCTGTCATTGTTTTGGGTGCCTCAGCTGATTTGTGGTTTCTTGAGTGCCAATTTCCTAAATGTTTTCTGGGTCTGAGTCGGTTTTGCCTTCTTATTCCCAAATTTTGTATTCTGATGCAATACAAGCAAGATTTTGGAGAGTAGCCATTATGAAAGAAAGAAAAAAAAAAAAAAAACACAGCGCATTGCCCTTTCAGGATTAGAAATCTACAGGCAACACAACCAAGATGAGTTTCTGTGTTTTGGAAAATGACATAGAACGCTTCTGCTGAGGGAACAGATTCTAATTCCCTCCCAAATGAGTGTGAGTGTGATTTTGAGGTGAATTCAATCAGAATTCCAGAGTCAGTCTGTGGAAGGGGGGGATGAATCTGGAAACAGCCAGTTTCTTTGTGTCTAAATCCAGCCAAATATCACAAAGGACTCTTGCATTTCTTTGGCTTTTTCACATTTCCCTTATTTATCATGGTTTGTAATGAATTTTCTGATGTGACCTTTGGTTTTGAGGCTGCAATATAGAGTTCAGGGCACCAGAGGAATGGTCTTTTCAAACAGGGCACAGCTGTTGGCCTGCTCCAATTCTGGCTATTGTCTTTGTTTTGGGTGCCTCAGCTGAAATTTGGTTTCTTGAGTTTCACTGCGATTGTCAGGTTAATTCAGTCAGAATTCCACAGGCAGTCAGCTTTAGTGGTGGATGAATCTGGGAACAGCCGGTTTCCTTGCAACTAAATCAAACCCAATATCATTATGGATTCTTAGATTTCTTTGGCTTTTTTCTCTTTTTTCTTATTTATCATGGTTTGTAATGAATTTTCTGATGTGAGCTTTGGTTTTGAGGCTGCAATATGGAGTTCAGGGCACAAGAGGATGGTTCTTTTTCAATCAGGGCACAGCTGTTGGCTTGCTCCACTTCTGGCTTGCTGTCATTGTTTTGAGTGCCTCAGCCGATTTGTGGTTTCTTGTGTGGCAATTTCCCAAATGTTTTCAGGGTCTGAGTTGGCTTTGCCTTCTTCCTTCCCAAATTTTGTATTCTGATGCAATTTAAAGAAGACTTTTTACAGAATAGCCATTATGAAAGAAAAAACACAACAAATAGGAGTTTGAAGCTTAGAAATCTACAGGTAACATGACCAAGGTGAGTTTTTGTGTTTATGAAAATAAAATGGAACACTTTGGCTGAGGTGACAGATATTAATTGCCTCCAAACTGAGTTTCACTGTGATTTTCAGGTTAATTCAGTCAGAATTCCACAGGCTGTCAGCTGGAGGGGTGGATGTATCTGGGAACAGCCGGTTTCCTAGCGACTAAATCAAGCCCTATATCATTATGAATTCTTGCATTTTTTTGGCTTTTCTCTCTTTTTTCTTATTTATCATGGTTTGTAATGAATTTTCTGATGTGAGCTTTGGTTTTGAGACTGCAATATAGAGTTCAGGGCATCGGAGGAATGGTCTTTTTCAAACAGGGCACAGCTGTTGGTGTGCTCAAATTCTGGCTATTGTCTTTGTTTTGGGTGCCTCAGCTGAAATTTGGTTTCTTGAGTTTCACTGGGATTGTCAGGTTAATTCAGTCAGAATTCCACAGGCAGTCAGCTTTAGTGGTGGATGAATCTGGGAACAGCCGGTTTCCTTGCAACTAAATCAAACCCAATATCATTATGGATTCTTGCATTTCTTTGGCTTTTTTCTCTTTTTTCTTATTTATCATGGTTTGTAATGAATTTTCTGATGTGAGCTTTGGTTTTGAGGCTGCAATATGGAGTTCAGGGCACAAGAGGATGGTTCTTTTTCAATCAGGGCACAGCTGTTGGCTTGCTCCACTTCTGGCTTGCTGTCATTTTTTTGAGTGCCTCAGCCGATTTGTGGTTTCTAGTGTGGCAATTTCCCAAATGTTTTCAGGTCTGTGTTGGCTTTGCCTTCTTCCTTCCCAAATTTTGTATTCTGATGCAATGCAAAGAAGAGTTTGTACAGAATAGCCATTATGAAATAAAAAAAACACAACAAATAGGCGTTTGAAACTTAGAAATCTACAGGTAACATGACCAAGGGGAGTTTTTGTGTTTATGAAAATCAAATGGAACACTTTGGCTGAGGTGACAGATATTAATTGCCTCCAAACTGAGTTTCACTTTGATTTTCAGGTTAATTCGGTCAGAATTCCACAGGCAGTCAGCTGGAGGGGTGGATGAATCTGGGAACAGCCGGTTTCCTAGCGACTAAATCAAGCCCTATATCATTATGGATTCTTGCATTTTTTGGCTTTTTTCCATTTTTCTTATTTATCATGGTTTGTAATGAATTTTCTGATGTGAGCTTTGGTTTTGAGGCTGGCATATTGAGTTCAGGGCACAAGAGGAAGGTTCTTTTTCAATCAGGGCACAGCTGTTGGCTTGCTCCACTTCTGGCTTGCTGTCATTGTTTTGGGTGCCTCAGCTGATTTGTGGTTTCTTGTGTGGCAATTTCCTAAATGTTTTCGGGGTCTGAGTTGGTTTTGCCTTCTTCCTTCCCAAATTTTGTATTCTGATGCAATACAAGCAAGATTTTGGACAGAGTAGCCATTATGAAAGAAAAAAAAAAAACACAGCAAATTGACCTTTCAGGATTAGAAATCCATAGGCAACACAACCAAGGTGAGATTCTGTGTTTTGGAAAATGCCATGGAACGCTTCTGCTGAGGGGACAGATTCTAATTCCCTCCAAATGGAGTGTGAGAGCGATTTTGAGGTGAATTCAATCAGAATTCCAAAGTCAGTCTGTGGAAGGGGGGGATGAATCTGGAAACAGCCAGTTTCTTTGTGTCTAAATCCTGCCAAATATCACAAAGGACTCTTGCATTTCTTTGGCTTTTTCACATTTCCCTTATTTATCATGGTTTGTAATGAATTTTCTGATGTGAGCTTTGGTTTTGAGTCTGGCATATTGAGTTCAGGGCACAAGAGGAAGGTTCTTTTTCAATGAGGGCACAGCTGTTGGCTTGCTCCAATTCTGGCTTGCTGTCATTGTTTTGGATGCCTCAGCCGATTTCTGGTTTCTTGAGTGGAAATTTCCTAAATGTTTTCTGGGTCTGAGTCGGTTTTGCCTTCTTATTCCCAAATTTTGGATTCTGATGCAATGCAAAGAAGAGTTTGTAAAGAATAGCCATTATGAAATAAAAAACACAAAAAATAGGTGTTTGAAGCTTAGAAATCTACAGGTAACATGACCAAGGTGAGTTTTTGTGTTTATGAAAATAAAATGGAATACTTTGGCTGAGGTGACAGATATTAATTGCCTCCAAACTGAGTTTCACTGTGATTTTCAGGTTAATTCAGTCAGAATTTCACAGGCAGTCAGCTGGAGGGGTGGATGAATCCGGGAACAGCCGGTTTCCTAGCGACTAAATCAAGCCCTATATCATTATGGATTCTTGCATTTTTTTGGCTTTTTTCTCTTTTTTCTTATTTATCATGGTTTGTAATGAATTTTCTGATGTGAGCTTTGGTTTTGAGGCTGGCATACTGAGTTCAGGGCACAAGAGGAAGGTTCTTTTTCAATCAGGGCACAGCTGTTGGCTTGCTCCAATTCTGGCTTGCTGTCATTGTTTTGGGTGCCTCAGCTGATTTGGGGTTTCTTGTGTGGCAATTTCCTAAATGTTTTCAGGGTCTGAGTTGGTTTTGTCTTCTTCCTTCCCAAATTTTGTATTCTGATGCAATACAAGCAAGATTTTGGACAGAGTAGCCATTATGAAAGAAAAAAAAAAACACAGCAAATTGACCTTTCAGGATTAGAAATCCATAGGCAACACAACCAAGATGAGATTCTGTGTTTTGGAAAATGACATGGAACGCTTCTGCTGAGGGGACAGATTCTAATGCCCTCCAAATGGAGTGTGAGAGCGATTTTGAGGTGAATTCAATCAGAATTCCAAAGTCAGTCTGTGGAAGGGGGGGATGAATCTGGAAACAGCCAGTTTCTTTGTGTCTAAATCCTGCCAAATATCACAAAGGACTCTTGCATTTCTTTGGCTTTTTCACATTTCCCTTATTTATCATGGTTTGTAATGAATTTTCTGATGTGAGCTTTGGTTTTGAGACTGCAATATAGAGTTCAGGGCACAAGAGGAAGGTTCTTTTTCAATCAGGGCACAGCTGTTGGCTTGCTCCAATTCTGGCTTGCTGTCATTGTTTTGGGTGCCTCAGCTGATTTGTGGTTTCTTGAGTGCCAATTTCCTAAATATTTTCTGGGTCTGAGTCGGTTTTGCCTTCTTATTCCCAAATTTTGTATTCTGATGCAACACAAGCAAGATTTTGGAGAGTAGCTATTATGAAAGAAAAAAAAAATGCATTGCCATTTCAGGATTAGAAATCTACAGGAAACACGACCAAGATGAGTTTCTGTGTTTTGGAAAATGACATAGAACGCTTCTGCTGAGGGGACAGATTCTAATTCCCTCCCAAATGAGTGTGAGTGCGATTTTGAGGTGAATTCAATCAGAATTCCAAAGTCAGTCTGTGGAAGGGGGGGATGAATCTGGAAACAGCCAGTTTCCTTGTGTCTAAATCCAGCCAAATATCACAAAGTGCTCTTGCATTTCTTTGGCTTTTTTCTCTTTTTTCTTATTTATCATGGTTTGTAATGAATTTTCAGATGTGAGCTTTGGTTTTGAGGCTGGCATTTTGAGTTCAGGGCACCTGAGGAATGGTCTTTTTCAAACAGGGCACAGCTGTTGGCCTGCTCCAATTCTGGATATTGTCTTTGTTTTGGGTGCCTCAGCTGATATTTGGTTTCTTGAGTTTCACTGAGATTGTCAGGTTAATTCAGTCTGAATTCCACAGGCAGTCAGCTTTAGTGGTGGATGAATCTGGGAACAGCCGGTTTCCTTGCAACTAAATCAAACCCAATATCATTATGGATTCTTGCATTTCTTTGGCTTTTTTCTCTTTTTTCTTATTTATCATGGTTTGTAATGAATTTTCTGATGTGAGCTTTGGTTTTGAGGCTGCAATATGGAGTTCAGGGCACAAGAGGATGGTTCTTTTTCAATCAGGGCACAGCTGTTGGCTTGCTCCACTTCTGGCTTGCTGTCATTGTTTTGAGTGCCTCAGCCGATTTGTGGTTTCTTGTGTGGCAATTTCCCAAATGTTTTCAGGGTCTGAGTTGGCTTTGCCTTCTTCCTTCCCAAATTTTGTATTCTGATGCAATGCAAAGAAGAGTTTGTACAGAATAGCCATTACGAAAGAAAAAACACAACTAATAGGAGTTTGAAGCTTAGAAATCTACAAGTAACACTACCAAGGTGAGTTTTTGTGTTTTGGAAAATCAAATGGAACACTTTGGCTGAGGTGACAGATATTAATTGCCTCCAAACTGAGTTTCACTGTGATTTTCAGGTTAATTCAGTCAGAATTCCACAGGCAGTCAGCTGGAGGGGTAGATGAATCCAGGAACAGCCGGTTTCCTAGCGACTAAATCAAGCCCTATATCATTATGGATTCTTGCAATTCTTTGGCTTTTTTCTCTTTTTTCTTATTTATCATGGTTTGTAATGAATTTTCTGATGTGAGCTTTGGTTTTGAGGCTGGCATATTGAGTTCAGGGCACAAGAGGAAGGTTCTTTTTCAATCAGGGCACAGCTGTTGGCTTGCTCCACTTCTGGCTTGCTGTCATTGTTTTGGGTGCCTCAGTGACTTTTGGCTTCTTGAGCGGCAATTTCCTAAATGTTTTCTGGGTCTGATTTGGTGTTGCCTTCTTCCTTCCCAAATTTTGTATTCTGATGCAATACAAACAAGAATTTGGACAGAGTAGCCATTATGAAATAAAACACACAAGAAATAGGATGTTCTAACTTAGACATCTACAGGTAAAACAACCAAGGTGAGTTTTTCTGTTTTGGAAAATCAAATGGAACACTTTGGCTGAGGTGACAGATATTAATTGCCTCCAAACTGAGTTTCACTGCGATTTTCAGGTTAATTCAGTCAGAATTCCACAGGCCGTCAGCTTGAGGGGCGAATGAATCCGAGAACAGCCGGTTTCCTTGCGACTAAATCAAGCCCAATATAATTAGGGATTCTTGCATTTCTTTGGCTTTTTTCTCATTTTTCTTATGTATCATGGTTTGTAATGAATTTTCTGATGTGAGCTTTGGTTTTGAGGCTGGCATATTGAGTTCAGGGCACAAGAGGAAGGTTCTTTTTCAATCAGGGCACAGCTGTTGGCATGCTCCACTTCTGGCTTGCTGTCATTGTTTTGGGTGCCTCAGCTGACTTTTGGTTTCTTGAGTGAAAATTTCCTAAATGTTTTCTGGGTCAGAGTTGCTTTTGCCTTCTCCCTTTTGAAATTTTGCATTCTGACACAATACAAACAAAGTTTGGGCACAGTAGCCATTATGAAATAAACAACACAACAAATTGCGTTTGAAGCTTAGAAATCTGCAGGTAGCATGACCAAGGTGAGTTTTTGTGTATTGGAAAGTAAAGTGGAACACTTTGGCTGAGGTGACAGATATTAATTGCCTCCAAACCGAGTTTCACTGTGATTTTCAGGTGAATTCAGTCAGAAACCACAGACACTCAGCTGGGAGTTGTTGATGAATCTGCAACCAGCCAGCAATAAGAGAATAAATCAAGCCCAATATCACTAAGAACTCCTGCATTTCTTTGGCTTTTTTCTGATTTTTCTTATTTATCATGGTTTGTAATGAATTTTCTGATGTGAGCTTTGGTTTTGAGGCTGGCATATTGAGTTCAGGACACAAGAGGAAGGTTCTTTTTCAATCAGGGCACAGCTGTTGGCGTGTTCTAATTCTGGCATCCTGACATTTTTTTGGGTGCCTCAGCTGATTTGTGATTTCTTGAGCGGCAATTTCCTAAATGTTTTCTGGGTCTGAGTTGGTTTTGCCTTCTTCCTTCCCAAATTTTGTATTCTGACACAATACAAACAAGAGTTTGGCCAGTGCAGCCATTATGAAATAAAAAACACTACACATAGGTGTTTGAAGCTTAGAAATCTACAGATAACACGACCAAGGTGAGTTTTTGTGTTATGGAAAATAAAATGGAACACTTTGGCTGAAGTGACAGATATTAATTGCCTCCAAACTGAGTTTCACTGCGATTTTCAGGTGAATTCAGTCAGAATTCCACAGGCAGTCAGCTGGAGGGGTGGATGAATCCGGGCACAGCCCGTTTCCTTGCGACTAAATCCAGCTCAATATCATTATGGATTCTTGCATTTCTTGGCTTTTTTCTCATTTTTCTTATGTATCGTGGTTTGTAATGAATTTCCTGATGTCAGCTTTGGTTTTGAGGCTGGAATATGGAGTTCAGGGTCCCGGAAGAATGGCCTTTTTCAATCAGGACTCAGCTGATTGCCTCCTCCAATTCTGGCTTGCTGTCATGGTTTTGGGTGCCTCAGCTGACTTTTGGTTTCTTGAGTGGCAATTTCCTAAATGTTTTCTGTGTCTGAGTTGGCTTTGCCTTCTTCCTTCCCAAATTTTGTATGTGATGCAATACAAGGAAGATTTTGGACAGAGTAGCCATTATGAAATAAAAAACACAACAAATAGGCGTTTGAAGCTTGGAAATCTATAGGTAACATGACCAAAGTGAGTTTTTTTGTTTTGGAAAATAAAATGGAACACTTTGGCTGAGGTGACAGATATTAATTGTCTCCAAACCGAATTTCACTGCCATTTTGAGGTGAATTCAGTCAGAATCCCTATTCACTCAGCTGGGAGTTGTGGATGAATCTGGAAACAGCTGTTTACTTAGGAATAAATCAAGCCCAATATCACTAAGAAAACTTGCATTTCTTTGGCTTTTTTCTGATTTTTCCTATTTATCACGGTTTGAAAAGAATTTTTTGATGTGAGCTTTGGTTTTGTGGCTGGTATATTGAGTTTAGGGCACAAGAGGAAGGTTCTTTTTCAATCAGGGCACAGCTGTTGGCGTGCTCCAATTCTGCTTGCTGTCATTGTTTTGGGTGCCTCAGCTGATATGTGGATTCTTTTTCTGCAGTTTCCTAAATGTTTTCTGGTTCTGATCGGATTTGCCTTCTTATTCCCAAATTTTGTATTCTGACGCAATACAAGCAAGATTTTGGACAGAGTAGCCATTATGAAAGAAAAAAAAAACACAGTAAATTGCCCTTTCAGGATTAGAAATCTACAGGCAACACGACCAAGATGAGTTTCTGTGTCTTGGAAATTCACATGGAACACTTCTGCTGAGGGGACAGATACTAATTCCCTCCAAATTGAGTGTGAGTGCGATTTTGAGGTGAATTGAGTCAGAATTCCAAAGTCAGTCTGTGGAAGGGGGGGATGAATCCAGAAACAGCCTGTTTCCTTCTGTCTAAATCCAGCCAAATACCACAAAGGACTGTTGAATTACTTTGGCTTTCTCAGATTTCCCTTATTTATCATTGTTTGTAATGATTACTTTTTGTGAGCTTTGGTTTTGAGGCTGGAAAATGGAGTTCAGGGCACTGGATTAATGGTTTTGTTCAATCAGGGCACAGCTGTTGGCTTGCTCCAATTCTGGCTTGCTGTCATTGTTTTGGGTGCCTCAGCCGATTTGTGGTTTCTTGAGCGGTAATTTGCTAAATATTTTCTGGGTCTGAGTCGGTTTTAACTTCTTCCTTCACAAATTTTGTATTCTGATGCAATACAAGCAAGATTTTGACAGAGTAGCCATTATGAAAGAAAAAATAACACAGCAAATTGCCCTTTCAGGATTAGAAATCTACAGGCAACTCGACCAAGATGAGTTTCTGTGTTTTGGAAAATGACATACAAGCTTCTGCTGAGGGGACAGATCCTATTTCCCTCCAAATTGAGTGTGAGAGCGATTTTGAGGTGAATTCAATCAGAATTCCAAAGTCTGTCTGTGGAAGGTGGTATGAATCTGGGAACAGCCAGTTTCCTTGTGTCTGAATCCAGCCAAATATCACAAAGGACTCCTGCATTTCTTTGGCTTTTTCACATTTCCCTTATTTATCATGGTTTGTAATGAATTTTCTGCTGTGAGCTTTGGTTTTGAGGCTGGAATATGGAGTTCAGGGCACAGGAGGAATGGTCTTTTTCAAACAGGGTACAGTTGTCGCCTTGCTCCCATTTTGCCTTGCTGTCATTGTTTTGGGTGCCTCAGCTGACTTTTGGTTTCTTGAGCGGCAATTTCCTAAATGTTTTATGGGTCTGAGTTGGTTTTGGCTTCTTCCTTCCCAAATTTTGTATTCTGCCACAATACAAACAAGAGTTTGGGCACGGTAGCCATTATGAAATAAAAAACACAACAAATAGGTGTTTGAAGCTTAGAAATCTACAGGTAACACGACCAAGGTGAGGTTTTGTGTTTTGGAAAATAAAATGGAAACTTTGGCTGAGGTGACAGATATTAATTGCCTCCAAACTGAGTTTCACTGTGATTTTCAGGTGAATTCAGTCAGAATTCCACAGGCAGTCAGCTGGAGGGGTGGATGAATCCGGGAACAGCTGGTTTCCTTGCAACTAAATCAAGCCCAATATCACAAAGGACTCTTGCATTTCTTTGGCTTTTTTCTCATTTTTCTTATTTATCATGGTTTGTAATGAATTTTCTGATGTGAGCTTTGGTTTTGAGGCTGCAATATGGAGTTCAGGCACTGGATTAATGGTCTTTTTCAATCAGGGCACAACTGTTGGCTTGCTCAAGTTCTGGATTGCTGTCATTTTTTTGGTGCCTCAGCTGACTTTAGGTTTCTTGAGCGGCAATTTCCTAAATGTTTTCTGAGTCTCAGTTGGATTTGCCTTCTTCCTTCCCAAATTTTGTATTCTGACGCAATATAAACAAGAGTTTGGACAGAGTAGCCATTATGAAATAAACAACACAACAAATATGCATTTGAAGCTTAGAAATCTACAGGTAACACGACCAAGGTGAGTTTTTGTGTTTTGGAAAATCAAATGGAACACTTTGGCTGAGGTGACAGATAGTAATTGCCTCCAAACCGAGTTTCACTGCGATTTTCATGTTAATTCAGTCAGAAACCACAGACACTCAGCTGGGAGGTATGGATGAATCTGGAAACAGCCATTAACAAGGGAATGATTCAAGCCCAATATCACTAAGAACTCCTGAATTTCTTTGGATTTTTTAGGATTTTTCTTATTTTTCATGGTTTGTAATGAATTTTCTGATGTGAGCTTTGGTGTTGAACCTGCAAGATGGAGTTCAGGGCACCGGAGGAATGGTCTTTTTCAATCAGGTAACAGCTGTTGGCTTACTCCAATTCTGTCTTCCATTCAAGGTTTTGGGTGCCTCAGTGTCCTTCAGTTTCTTGAGCGGCAATTTCCTAAATGTTTTCTGAATCTCATTTGATTTTGCCTTCTTCCTTCCCAAATTTTGTATTCTGACGCCATACAAACAAGATTTTGGGGAGAGCAGCCATTATGAAATAAAAAACACAACAAATAGGCTTGTGAAGCTTAGAAATCTACAGGTAACATGACCAAGGTGAGGTTTTGTGTTTTGCAAAATACAATGGAACACTTTGGCTGAGGTGACAAATATTAATTGCCTCCAAACTGAGTTTCACTGCGATTTTCAGGATAATACAGTCAGAATTGCACAGGCAGTCAGCTGAGGGTTGATGAATCCGGGAACAGCCGGTTTCCTTGCAACTAATTCAAGACACTATGATTATGGATTCTTGCATTTCTTTGGCTTTTTTCTAATTTTCCTTATTTTTCATGGTTTGTAATGAATTTTCTGATGTGAGCTTTGGTTTTGAGGCTGCAATATGGAGTTCAGGGCACAAGAAGAAGGTTCTTTTTCAATCAGGGCACAGCTGTTGGCTTGCTCCAATTCTGGCTTGCTGTCATTGTTTTGGATGCCTCAGCTGACTTTTGCTTTTTGAGCCTCAATTTCCTAAAAGTTTTCTGGGTCTGAGTTGGTTTTGCCTTCTTCCTTCCCAAATTTTGTATTCTGACGCAATACAAACAAGATTTTGGGGAGAGCAGCCATTATGAAATAAAAAACACAACAAATAGGCTTGTGAAGCTTAGAAATCTACAGGTAAAAAGAGCAAGGTGAGGTTTTGTGTTTTGGAAAATCAAATGGAACACTTTGGCTGAGGTGACAGATATTAATTGCCTCCAAACTGAGTTTCACTGCGATTTTCAGGTTAGTTAGGTCAGAATTCCACAGGCCAAGACCTGGAGGGGTGGATTAATCTGGGAACAGCCGGTTTCCTTGCGACTAAATCCAGCCAAATACCACAAAGCTTCTTGTATTTCTTCGGCTTTTTTCTCATTTTTCTTATTTATCAAGGTTTGTAAGATTTTGGATAGAGTAGCCATTATGAAAGAAAAAAAAAAAAACACAGCAAATTGCCCTTTCAGGATTAGAAATCTACAGGCAACATGATCAAGATGAGTTTCTTTGTTTTGGAAAGTGACATGGAACCCTTCTGCTGAGGCGACAGATTCTAATTCCCTCCAAATTGAGTGTGAGTGCGATTTTGAGGTAAATTCAATCGGAATTCCAAAGTCAGTCTGTGGAAGGGGGGGACAAATCTGGAAACAGTCAGTTTCCTTGTGTCTAATCCAGCCAAATATCACAAAGAACTCTTGCATTTCTTTGGCTTTTTCACATTTCCCTTATTTATCATGGTTTGTAATGAATTTTCTGATGTGAGCTTTAGTTTTGAGGCTGCAATATGGAGTTCAGGGCACAAGAGGAAGGTTCTTTTTCAATCAGGGCACAGCTGTTGGCTTGCTCCAATTTTGGCTTGCTGTCATTGCTTTCGGTGCCTCAGCTGACTTTTGGTTTCTTAAGCGGCAATTTCATAAATGTTTTCTGGGTCTGAGTTGGTTTTGTCTTCTTCCTTTCCACATTTTGTATTCTGACACAATGCAAACAAGAGTTTGGGCACAGTAGCCAGTATGAAATAAAAAACACAACAAAAACAGACGGTTTCCTTGCGACTAAATCAAGCCCAATATCATTATGGATTCTTGCATTTCTTGGCTTTTTTTGCATTTTTCTTATTTATCATGGTTTGTAATGAGTTTTCTGATGTGAGCTTTGGTTTTGAGGCTGGCATGTTGAGTTCAGGGCACTGGATTAATGGTCTTTTTCAAACATGGCACAGCTGTTGGCTATCTCCAGTTCTATCTTTCTTTCATGGTTTTGGGTGCCTCAGCAGATGTGTGGTTTATTGAGCGGAAATTTCCTAAATGTTTTCTGGGTCTGAGTTGGTTTTGCCTTCTTCCTTCCCAAATTTTGTATTCTGAGGCAATCAAACAAGAGTTTGGACAGAGTAGCCATCATGAAATAAAAAAGAAAACAAAGAGGCATTTGAAGCTAAGAAATCTACAGGTAACACGAACAAGGTGAGTTTTTGTGTTTGGGAAAATCAAATGGAACACTTTGGCTGAGGTGACAGATTTCAATAGACTCTAAACTGAGTTTCACTGCGAATATCAGGTTAATTCAGTCAGAATTCCACAGGCAGTCACCTGGAGGGTTCGATGAATCCGGGAACAGCCGGTTTCCTTGTAACTAAATCCTACCCAATATCACTAAGAACTGGCGCATTTCTTTGCTCATTTCTCATTTTTCTTATTTATCCTGGTTTGTAATGAATTTTCTGATGTGAGCATCGATTTTGAGGCTGGCATATTGAGTTCAGGACACAAGAGGAAGGTTCTTTTTCAAACAGGGCACAGCTGTTGGCTTGCTCCAATTCTTTCTTGCTATCATTGTTTTGGGTGCCTCAGCCAATTTGTGGTTTCTTGAGCGGCAATTTCCTAAATGTTTTCTGGGTCTGAGTTGCTTTTGCCGTCTTCCTTGCCAAATTTTGTATTCTGACGCAATACGAACAAGAGTTTGGACAGAGTAGCCATTATGAAATAAAAACCACAGCAAATAGGGCTTTGAAGCTTATAAATCTACAGGTAACAAGACCGAGGTGAGTTTTTTTGTTTTGGAAAATCAAATGGAACACTTTGGCTGAGGTGACAAATATTAATTGCCTCCAAACTGAGTTTCACTGCGATTTACAGGTTAATTCAGTCAGAATTCCACAGGCAGTCAGCTGGAGGGATGGAAGAATCTGGGAACAGCCGGTTTCCTTGAGACTAAAAAAGCCCAATATCATTATGGATTCTTGCATTTCTTTGGCTTTTGTCTCATTTTTCTTATTTATCATGGTTTGTAATGTATTTTCTGATGTGAGCTTTGGTTTTGAGGCTGCAATATGGAGTTGAGGTCACAAAAGGAAGGAACTTTTTCAATCAGGGCACAGCTGTTGGCTAGCTCCAATTGGCTTGCTGTCATTGGTTTGGGTGCCTCAGCTGACTTTTGGTTTCTTCAGCAGCAATTTCCTAAATGTTTTCTGGGTCTGAGTTGGTTTTGCCTTCTACCTTCAAAAATTTTGTATTCTGATGCAATACAAGCAGAGTTTGGACAGAGTAGCCATTATGAAAAAAAAAAAAAAAAACAGCATATTGCCAATCAGGATTAGAATTCTACAGGCAACACGACCAATATGAGTTTCTGTGTTTTGGAAAATGACATGGAACCGTTCTGCTGAGGGGACAGATTCTAATTCCCTCCAAATACAGTGTGAGTGATATTTTGAGGTGAATTCAATCAGAATTCCAAAGTCAGTCTATGGAAGGGGGGATGAATGTTGAAACAGGCAGTTTCCTTTTCTCTAAATCCAGCCAAATATCACAAAGGACTCTTGCATTTCCTTGGCCCTTTCACATTTCCCTTATTTATCAAGGTTTGAAATGAAATTTCTGATGTGAGCTTTGGTTTTAAGGCTGCAATATAGAGTTCAGGGCACCGGAGGAATGGTCTTTTTCAAATAGTATACAGCTGTTGGCTTGCTCCATTTCTGGCTTGCTGTCATTGTTTTGGGTGCCTCAGCTGACTTCAGGTTTCCTGAGTGGCAATTTCCTAAATGTTTTCTGGGTCTGATTTGGTTTTGCCTTCTTCCTTCCCAAATTTTGCATTCTGACACAATGCAAACAAGAGTTTCGACAGAGTAGCCATTATGAAATAAAAAACACAACAAAAGGTGTTCGAAGCATATAAATCTACAGATAACACGACCAAGGTGAGTTTTTGTGTTTTGGAAAATCAAATTGATCACTTTGGCTGAGGTGACAGATATTAATTGCCTCCAAACTGAGTTTCACTGCGATTTTCGGGTTAATTCACTCAGAATTCCACAGGCAGTCAGCTGGAGGGGTGGATGCATCTGGGAACAGCCGGTTTCCTTGTGACTGAATCAAGCCCAATATCATTATGGATTCTTGCATTTCTTTGGCTTTTTTCTGATTTTCCTTATTTATCATGGTTTGTAATGAATTTTCTGATGTGAGCTGTGGTTTTGAGGCTGGCATATTGAGTTCAGGGCACAAGAGGATGTTCTTTTTCAATCAGGGCACAGCTGTTGCCTTGCTCCAATTCTGGCTTGCTGTCATTGGTTTTGGTGCCTCAGCCAATTTGTGGTTTCTTGTGTGGCAATTTCCTAAATGTTTTATGGGTCTGAGTTGGTTTTGCCTTCTTCCTTCCCAAATTTTGTATTCTGCCACAATACAAACAAGAGTTTAGGCACAGTAGCCATTATGAAATAAAAAACACAACAGATAGGTGTTTGTAGCTTAGAAATCTACAGGTAACACGACCAAGGTGAGTTTTTCTGTTTTGGAAAATACAATGGAAACTTTGACTGAGGTGACAGATATTAATTGCCTCCAAACTGAGTTTCACTGCGATTTTCAGGATAATTCAGTCAGAACTCCACAGGCAGTCAGCTGGAGGGGTGGATGAATCTGAGAACAGCCGGTTGCCTTGCGACTAAATCCAGCACAATATCACTAAGAACTCGTGCATTTCTTTGGCTTTTTTTCTCATTTTTCTTATTAATTATGGTTTGTAATGAATTTTCAGATGTGAGCTTTGGTTTTCAGGCTGGCATATTGAGTTCAGGGTGCAAGAGGACAGTTCTTTTTTAATCAGGGAACAGCTGTTGCCTTGCTCCAATTCTGGCTTGCTGTCATTGGTTTGGGTGCCTCAGCCGATTTCTGGTTTCTTCAGTGGCAATTTCCTAAATGTTTACTGGTTCAGAGTTGGTTTTGCCTTCTTATTTCCAAATTTTTTATTCTGACACAATGCAAACAATAGTTTGAAAGAGTAGCCATAATGAAATAAAAAAGAAAACAAATAGGCATTTGAAGCTACAGGTAACATGACCAAGTTGAGTTTTAGTGTTTTGGAAAATCAAATGGAACACTTTGGCTGAGGTGATAGATATTAATAGTCTCCAAACTGAGTTTCACTGCGATTTTCTGGATAATTCAGTCAGAAGTCCACAGGCATTCCCATGGAGGGGTGGATGAATCCGGGAACAGCCGGTTTCCTTGCGACTAAATGAAGTCCAATATCATTATGGATTCTTGCATTTCTTTGGCTTTTTTCTGATTTTTCTTATTTATCATAGTTTGTAATGTATTTTCTGATGTGACCTTTGGTTTTGAGGCTGGCATGTTGAGGTCAAGGCACCAGAGGAATGGTATTTTTCAATGAGAGCACAGCTGTTGGTTTACTTCAATTCTGCTTTGCTGTCATTTTTTTGTGTCCCTCAGGCGATTTGTGGATTCTTGGGTGGTAATTTCCTAAATGTTTTCTGGGTCTCAGTTGGTTTTGCCTTCTTATTCCCTAATTTTGTATTCTGATGCAATTCAAGCAGATTTTGGACAGAGTAGCCATTATGAAAGAAAAAAAAACACAGCAAATTACCCTTTCAGGATTAGAAATCTACAGGCAACATGAGCAAGATGAGTTTCTGTGTTTTGGAAAATGACATGGAACACTTCTGCTGAGGGGACAGATTCTAATTCCCTCCAAATTGAGTGTGAGTGCGATTTTGAGGTGAATTCAATCAGAATTCCAAAGTCAGTCTGTGGATGGGGGGGATGAATCTGGAAATAGCCAGTTTTCTATTGTGTAATTCCAGATAATTATCACAAAGGACTCTTGCATTTCTTTGGCTTTTTCACATTTCCCTGATTTATCATGGTTTGTAATGAATTTTCTGGTTTGAGCTTTGGTTTTGAGGCTGGCATATTGAGTTCAGGGCACAAGAGGAAGGTTCTTTTTCAATCAGGGCACAGCTGTTGGCTTGCTCCACTTCTGGCTTGCTGTCATTGTTTTGGGTGCCTCAGCCGATTTGTCGTTTCTTGTGTAGCAATTTCCTAAATGTTTTCTGATTCTCAGTTGGTTTTGCCTTCTTCCTTCCCAAATTTTGTATTCTTACGCAATAGAAACAAGAGTTTGGGCACAGTAGCCATTATGAAGTAAAAAACACAACAAATATGTGTTTGAAGCTTAGAAATCTACAGGTAACACGACCAAGGTTAGTTTTTGTGTTTTGGAAAATCAAATGAAACACTTTGGCTGAGGTGACAGATATTAATTGCCTCCAAACTGAGTTTCACTGCGATTTTCAGGTTAATTCAGTCAGAATTCCACAGGCAGTCAGCTGGAGTGGTGGATGAATCCGGGAACAGCCGGTTTCCTTGTGTCTAAATCCAGCCAAATATCACAAAGGACTCTTGCATTTCTTTGTTTTTTTCAAATTTCCCTTATTTATCCTGGTTTGTAATGAATTTTCTGATGTGAGCTTTGCTTTTGAGGCGGCAATATGGAGTTCAGGGCACCGGAGGAATGGTGTTTTTCAAACAGGGCACAGCTGTTGGCTTGCTCCACTTCTGGCTTGCTGTCATTGTTTTGGGTGTCTCAGCTGACTTTTGGTTTCTTGAACGGCATTTTCCTAAATGATTACTGGGTCTGAGTTGATTTTGCCTTCTTTCTTCCCAAATTTTGTATTCTGACGCAATACAAACAAGGGTTTGTTTACAGTAGCATTATGAAATAAGCAACAAAACAAATAGGCGTTTGAAGCTTATACATCTACAGGTAACACGACCAAGGTGAGTTTTTGTGTTTTGGAAAATACAATGGAACACTTTGGCTGAGGTGATAGGTATTAATTGCCTCCAAACTGAGTTTCACTGTGATTTTCAGGTTAATTCAGTCAGAAATCCACAGGCAGTCAGCTGGAGGGGTGGATGAATCCGGGAACAGCCGGTTTCCTTACGACTAAATCAAGCCCAATATCATTATGGATTCTTGCAATTCTTTGGCTTTTTTCTCATTTTTCTTATTTATCATGGTTTGTAATGAATTTTCTGATGTGAGCTTTGGTTTTGAGACTGCAATATGGAGTTCAGGGCACTGCATTAATGGTCTTTTTCAATCAGGGCACAGCTGTTGGCTTGCTCAAGTTCTGGCTTGCTTTCATTGTTTTCGGTGCCTCAGCTGACTTTTGGTTTCTTGAGCGGCAATTTCCTAAATGTTTTCTGAGTCTCAGTTGGTTTTGCCTGCTTTCTTCCCAAATTTTGTATTCTGACACAATATAAACAAGAGTTTGGACAGAGTAGCCATTATGAAATAAAAAACACAACAAATAGGTGTTTGAAGCTTAGAAATCTACAGGTAACAAGACCAAGGTGAGATTTTGTGTTTTGGAAAATAAAATGGAACACTTTGGCTGTGGTGACAGATATTAACTGCCTCCATTCAGCTTAATTCAGTCAGAATTCCACAGTCAGTCAGCTGGATGGGTGGATGAATCCGGTAATAGCCGGTTTCCTTGTGACTAAATGAAGTCCAATATCATTATGGATTCTTGCATTTCTTTGGCTTTTTTCTTATTTTTCTTATTTATCATGGTTTGTAATGAATTTTCTGATGTGAGCTTTGGTTTTGAGGCTGCAATATGGAGTTGAGGTCACAAAAGGAAGGAACTTTTTCAATCAGGGCACAGCTGTTGGGTTGCTGCAATTCTGGCTTGCTGTCATTGTTTTGAGTGCCTCAGCCGATTTGTGGTTTCTTGAGCGGCAATTTCCTAAATGTTTTCTGGGTCTCAGTTGGTTTTGCCTTCTTCCTTCCCAAATTTTGTATTCTGACGCAATACAAACAAGAGTTTGGACAGAGTAGCCATTATGAAATAAAAAACACAACAAATAGGCATTTGAAGCTACAGGTAACACGACGAAGGTGAGATTTTGTGTTTTGGAAAATCAAATGGAACACTTTGGCTGAGGTGACAGATAGTAATTGCCTCCAAACTGAGTTTCACTGCAATTTTCAGGTTAATTCAGTCGGAATTCCACAGGCAGTCAGCTGGAGGGGTGGATGCGTCCGGGAACATCTGGTTTCCTTGTGACTAAATCAAGCCCAATATCATTATGGATTCTTGCATTGCTTTGGATTTTTCTCATTTTTCTTTTGTATCATGGTTTGTAATGAATTTTCTGATGTGAGCTTTGGTTTTGAGGCTGGCATATTGAGTTCAGGGCACAAGAGGATGGTTCTATTTCAAACAGGGCACAGCTGTTGGCTTGCTCCAATTCTGGCTTGCTGTCATTGTTTTGGGTGCCTCAGCTGATTTTGGTTTCTTGAGCAGCAATTTCCTAAATGTTTTATGGGTCTGAGTTGGTTTTGCCTTCTTCCTTCCCAAATTTTGTATTCTGAGGCAATACAAACAAGAGTTTTGACAGAGTAGCCATTATGAAATAAAAAACACAACAAATAGGCGTTTGAAGCTTATACATCTACAGGTAACATGACCAAGTGAGTTTTTTTGTTTTGGAAAATAAAGTGGAACACTTTGGCTGAGGTGACAGATAGTAATTGCCTCCAAACTGATTGTCACTGCGATTTTAGAGTAATTCAGTCAGAATTCCACAGGCAGTCAGCTGGAGGGGGGGATGAATCTTGGACGAGCCGATTTCCTTGTGACTAAATCAAGCCCAATATCATTATGGATTCTTGCATTTCTTTGGCTTTTTCTCATTTTTCTTATTTATCATGGTTTGTAATGAATTTTCTGATGTGAACTTTGGTTTTAAACTGGCATATTGAGTTCAGGGCACAAGAGGAGGGTTGTTTTTCAATCAGGGCACAGCTGTTGGGTTGCTCCAATTCTGGCTTGCTGTCATTGTTTTGGGTGCCTCAGCTGATTTGTGGATTCTTGAGTGGCAATATCCTAAATGTTTTCTGGGTCTGAGTTACTTTTGCCTTCTTATTCCCAAATTTTGTATTCTGATGCAATAGAAGCAATATTTTTACAGAGTAGCCATTATGAAAGAAAAAAAAAATACAAAGCAAATTGGCCTTTCAGGATTAGAACTTTACAGGCAACACAATCAAGATGAGTTTCTTTGTTTTGGAAAGTGACATGGACCCCTTCTGCTGAGGGGACAGATACTAATTTCCTCCAAATTGAGTGTGAGTGCAATTTTGAGGTGAATTCAATCAGAATTCCAAAGTCAGTCTGTTTAAGGGTGGGATGAATCCTGAAACAGCCAGTTTCCTTGTGTCTAAATCCAGCCAAATACCACAAAGGACTCTTGAATTTCTTTGGCTTTCTCAGATTTCCCTTATTTATCGTGGTTTGTAATGAAATTTCTGATGTGAGCTTTGGTTTTGAGGCTGGCATATCGAGTTCAGTGCACAAGAGGAAGGTTCTTTTTCAATCAGGGCACAGCTGTTGGCTTGCTCCAATTCTGTCTTGCTGTCATTGTTCTGCATGCCTCAGCTTACTTTTGGTTTCTTGAGCAGTAATTTCCTAAATATTTTCTGGGTCTGAGTTGGTTTTGCCTTCTTCCTTCCCAAATTTTGTATTCTGATGCAATACAAACAAGAGTTTGGACAGAGTAGCTATTATGAAATAAAACGTACAACAAATAGGCGTTTGAAGCTCAGAAATCTACAGGTAACACGACCAAGGTGAGTTTTTGTGTTTTGGAAAAGAAAATGGAACACTTTCGCTGAGGTAACAGATATTAATTGCCTCCAAACTGAGTTTCCCTGCGATTTTCAGGTTAATTCCATCAGAATTCCACAGGCATTCAGCTGCAGGGGTGGATGAATCCAGGAACAGCCGGTTTCCTTGCGACTAAATCAAGCCCAATATCATTATGGATTCTTGCATTTCTTTGGCTTTTTCTCATTTCTCTTATGTATCATGGTTTGTAATAAATTTTCTGATGTGAGCTCTGGTTTTAAGGCTGGCATATTGGGTTCAGGGAACAAGAGGATGGTTCTCTCAATCAGGGCACAGCTGTTGGCCTCCTCCAATTCTGGCTTGCTGTCAATGTTTTGAGTGCTTCAGCAAATTTGTGGATTCTAGTGTGTCAATTTACTAGATGTTTTTTGGGTCTGTGTTGGTTTTGCCTTCTTCCTTCCCAAATTTTGTATTCTGATGCAATACAAACAAGAGTTTGGACAGAGTAGGTATTATGAAATAAAAAACACAACAAATAGCCGTTTGAAGCTTAGAAATCTACAGGTAACACGACCAAGGTGAGTTTTTGTGTTTTGGAAAATCAAATGGAACACTTTGGCTGAGGTGACAGATATTAATTGCCTCCAAACTGAGTTTCACTGTGATTTTCAGGTTAATTCAGTCAGAATACCACAGGCAGTCAGCTGCAGGGGTGGATGAATCCTGGAACAGCGTGTTTCCTTCGAGTGAATCAAGCCCAATATCATAATGGATTCTGGCATTTCTTTGGCCTTTTTCTTATTTTTCTTATTTATCATGGTTTGTAATGAATTTTCTGAGTTGAGCTTTGGTTTTGAAGCTGCAATATGGAGTTCAGGATCCGGGGGAATGGTCTTTTTCCTTTTTTTTTTTTTCTTGACAGGCAGAGTGGACAGTGAGAGAGAGAGACAGGGAGAAATTTCTTCCTTTGCCGTTGGTTCACCCTCCAATGGCCGCCGCGGCCAGTGTGCTGCGGCGGGCGCACCGCGCTGATCCGATTGCAGGAACCAGGAGCCAGGTGCTTTTCCTGGTCTCCCATGGGGTGCAGTGCCCCAGCACTTGGGCCATCCTCCACTGCACTCCCTGGCCACAGCAGAGGGCTGGCCTGGAAGAGGGGCAACCGGGACAGAATCCGCACCCAGACCGGGACTAGAACCTGGTGTGCTGGGGCCGCTAGGTGGAGGATTAGCTTAATGAGCCGCGGAGCCGGCTGGGAATGGTCTTTTTCAAACAGGGAACAGCTCTTGGCCTGCTCCAATTCTGGCTTGCTGTCATTGTTTTGGGAGCCTCAGACGATTTGTGGTTTCTTGAGCGGCAATATCCTAAATGTTTTCTGCGTCTGAGTTGGTTTTGCCTTCTTCCTTCCCAAATTTTGTATTCTGCCACAATACAAACAAGAGTTTGGGCAGAGTAGCCATTTTGTAATGAAAAACACAGCAAATAGGCGTTTGAAGCTTAGAAATCTACAGGTAACACGACCAAGGTGAGTTTTTGTGTTTTGGAAAATCAAATGGAACATTTTGCCTGAGGAGACAGATATTAATTGCCTCCAAACTGAGTTTCACTGCGATTTTCAGGTGAATTCAGTCAGAATTCCACAGGCAATCAGCAGGAGCGGTGGATGAATCCGGGAATAGCCGGTTTCCTGGCGACTAAATCCAGCCCAATATCATTATGGATTCTTGCATTTCTTTCGCTTTTTTCTCATTTTTCTTATTTATCATGGCTTGTAATGAATTTTCTGATGTGAGGTTTGGTTTTGAGGCTGGCATATTGAGTTCAGGGCACAAGAGGAAGGTTCTTTTTCAATCAGGGCACAGCTGTTGGCATGCTCCAATTCTGGCTTGCTGTCATTGTTTTGGGTGCCTCAGCTGACTTTTGGTTTCTTGAGTGGCAATTTACTAAATGTTTTCTGGATCTTAGTTGGTTTTGCCTTCTTCCTTCCCAAATTTTGTATTCTGACACGATACAACCAATAGTTTGGACAGAGTTGCCATTATGAATTAAAAAACACTACAAATAGGCCTTTGAAGCTTAGAAATCTACAGGTAACATAACCAAGGTGAGTTTTTATGTTTTGGAAAATCAAATGGAATACTTTGGCTGAGGTCACAGATATATATTGCCTCCAAAGTGAATTTCACTGCGATTTTCTGGTTAATTCAGTCAGAATTCCACAGGCAGTCAGCATGAGTGGTGGATGAATCTGGGAACAGCCGGTTTCCTTGCGACTCAATCAAGCCCAATATCATTATGGATTCTTGCATTTCTTTGGCTTTTTTCTCATTTTACTTATTTATCATGGTTTGTAATGAATTTTCTGATGTGAGCTTTGGTTTTGAGGCTGGCATATGGAGTTCAGGGTACCGGAGGAATACTCTTTTTCAAACAGGGCATAGCTGTTGGCCTGCTCCAAATCTGGCTTGCTGTCATTTCTTTGGGTGCCTCAGCTGACTTTTGGTTTCTTGAGCGGCAATTTCCTAAATGTTTGCTGGGGCTGAGTTGGTTTTGCCTTCTTCCTTCCCAAATTTTCTTTTCTGATGGCATGCAAACAAGAGTTTCGGCAGAGTAGCCATTATGAAATAAAAAACACTACAAATATGCGTTTAAAGCTTAGAAATCTACAGGTAATACGACCAAGGTGAGTTTTTGTGTTTTAGAAAATCAAATGGAACACTTTGGCTGAGGTTACAGATAGTAATTGCCTCCAAACTGAGTTTCACTGCGATTTTCAGGTGAATTCCGTCAGAATTCCACAGGCAGTCCGCTGGAAGGGTGGATGAATCCGGGAACAGCCGGTTTCCTTGTGACGAAGTGAAGCTGAATATCATTATGCATTCTTGCATTTCTTTGGATTTTTTCTCCTTTTTCTTATTTATCATGGTTCGTGATGAATTTTCTGATGTGAGCTTTGGTTTTGAGACTGCAATATGGAGTTCAGGGCACAAGAGGAATGGTCTTTTTCAAACAGGGCACAGCTGTTGGCCTGCTCCAATTCTTGCTTCCCGTCATTGTTTTGGGTGCCGCGGCTGACTTCAGGTGAATTCAGTCACAATTCCACAGGCAGTCAGCTGTAGGGGTGGATGAATCTGGGCACAGCCGGTATCCTTGCGAATAAATCCAGCCCAATATCATTATGGGTTTTCTGGGTCTGAGTTGGTTTTGCTGTCTGCCTTCCCAAATTATCTTTTCTGATGCCATACAAACAAGAGTTTGGGCAGAGTAGCCATTATGAAATAAAAACCACAAGAAATAGGATTTTGAAGCTTAGAAATCTACAGGTAGCACGACCATGGTGAGTTTTTGTGTTTTGGAACATAAAATGGAACGCTTTGGCTGAGGTGACAGATAGTAATTGCCTCCAAACTGAGTTTCACTGCGATATTCAGGTTAATTCAGTCAGAATTCCACAGGCAGTCAGCTGGAGGGGTGGATGAATCTGGGAACAGCCGGTTTCCATGCGAATAAAACAAGCCTAATATCATTATGGATTCTTGCATTTCTTTGGCTTTTTTCTCATTTTTTATTTATCAAGGTTTGTAATGAATTTTCTGATGTGAGATTTGGTTTTGAGGCTGCAATATGCAGTTCAGGGCACCGGAGGAATGGCCTTTTTCAAACAGGGCACAGCTTTTGGCCTGCTCGAATTCTGGCTTGCTGTCATTGTTTTGAGTGCCTCAGCTGACTTTTGGTTTCTTGAGCAGTAATTTCCTGCATGTTTTCAGGGTCTGAGTTGGTTTTGCCTTCTTCCTTCCCAAATTTTGTATTCTGACGCCATACAAACAAGAGTTTGGGCAGAGCAGCCATTTTGTAATGAAAAACACAGCAAATAGGCATTTGAAGCTTAGAAATCTACAGGTAACATGACCAAGGTGAGGTTTTGTGTTTTGGAAAATCAAATGGAACACGTTGGCTGAGGTGACAGATATAAATTGCCTCCAAACTGAGTTTCACTGCGATTTTCAGATGAATTCAGTCACAATTCCACAGGCAGTCAGCTGGAGGGGTGGATGAACTGGGAACAGCTGGTATCCTTGCGAATAAATCCAGCCCAATATCATTATGGATTCTTGCATTTCTTTGTCTTTTTTCTAATTTGTCTTATTTATCATGGTTTGTAATGAATTTTCTGATGTCAGCTTTGGTTTTGAAGCTGCAATATGGAGTTCAGGGCACCGGAGGAATGGCCTTTTTCCATCAGGGCACAGCTGTTGGCTTGCTCCAATTCTGGCTTGCTGTCATTTTTTTGGGAGCCTCAGCTGACTTTTGGTTTCTTGAGTGGAAATTTCCTAAATGTTTTCTGGGTCTGAGTTGGTTTTGCCTTCTTCCTTCCCAAATTTTGTATTCTGACGGCATACAAACAAGAGTTTTGACAGAGTAGCCATTATGGAATGAAAAACACAACCAATAGGCGTTTGAAGCTTAGAAATCTACAGGTAACACAACCAAGGTGAGTTTTTGTGTTTTGGAAAGTCAAATGGAACACTTTGGCTAGGTGACAGATATTAATTGCCTCCAAACTGAGTTTCACTGCGATATTCAGGTTAATTCAGTCAGAATTCCACAGGCAGTCACCTGGAGGGGTAGATGAATCCGGGAACAGCCGGTTTCCTTGCGACTAAATCAAGCCCAATATCATTATGGATTCTTGCATTTCTTTGGCTCTTATTTTTCTTATTTATCATGGTTTGTAATGAATTTTCTGATGTGCGCTTTGGTTTTTAGGCTGGCATTTGGAGTTCAGGGCACCGGAGGAATGGTCATTTTCAATCAGGGCATAGCTGTTGGCTTGCTCCAATTCTGGCTTGCTGTCATTGTTTTGGGTGCCTCAGCCGATTTGTGGTTTCTTGAGCGGCATTTTCCTAAATGTTTTCTGGGTCTGAGTTGGTTTTTCCTTCTTCCTTCCCTAATTTTGTATTCTGAGGCAACACAAACAAGAGTTTCGGCAGAGTAGCCATTATGAAATAAAAAACACAACAAACAAGCATTTCAAGGTTATACATGTACAGAAAACACGACCAAGGTGAGTTTTTGTGTTTTGGAAAATAAAATGGAACACTTTGACTGAGGTGACAGATAGTAATTGCCTCCAAACTGAGTTTCACTGCGATGTTCGGGTTAATTCAGTCGAATTCCACAGGTAGCCAGATGGAGGGGTGGATGAATCTGGGAACAGCCGGTTTCCTTGCGACTGAATCAAGCCCAATATCATTATGGATTCTTGCATTTCTTTGGCTTTTTTCTCATTTTTCTTATTTATGATGGTTTGTAATGAATTTTCTGATGTGAGCTTTGGTTTTGAGTCTGCAAGATGGAGTTCAGGGCACCGGAGGAATGGCCATATTCAATCAGGGCACAGACCTTTGCTTGCTCCAATTCTGGCTTACTGTCATTGGTTTGGGGGCCTCAGCTGAGTTTGCTTTCTTGAGCGGCAAGTTCCTAAATGTTTTCTGGGTCTGAGTTGGTTTTGCCTTCTTCCTTCAAATGTTGCTTCTGACGCAATACAAACAAGAGTTTAGACAGAGTAGCCATTATGAAATAAAAAACACAACAAATAGGCGTTTGAAGCTTAGACATCTACTGGTAACATGACCAAGGTGAGTTTTTGTGTTTTGGAATATAAAATGGAACACTTTGGCTGTGGTGACAGATATTAATTGCCTCCAAACTGAGTTTCACTGTGATTTTCAGGTTAATTCAGTCAGAATTCCACAGGCAGTCAGCTGGAGGGGTGGATGAATCTGGGAACAACCGGTTTCCTTGCGACTAAATCAAACCTAATATCATTATGGAATCTTGCATTTCTTTGGATTTATTCTCATTTTTCTTATTTATCATGGTGTGTAATGAATTTTCTGATGTGAGCTTTGGTTTTGAGTCTGGAAGATGGAGTTCAGGGCAGAAGAGGATGAATCTTTTTCAATCAGGGCACAGCTCTTTGCTTGCTCCAATTCTGGTTTAATGTAATTGGTTTGGGTACCTCTGCTGACTTTTGGTTTCTTGAGCGGCAATTTCCTAAATGTTTTCTGGGTCTGAGTTGGTTTTGCCTTCTTCCTTGTCAAATTTTGTATTCTGACGCAATACAAAAAAGAGTTTGGTTAAAGTAGCCATTATGAAATAAAAACCACAACAAATATGCTTTTGAAGCTTAGAAATCTACAGGTAACTCGACCATGGTGAGTTTTTGTGTTTTGGAAAATCAAATGGAACACTTTGGCTGAGGTGACAGATATTAATTGCCTCCAAACTGAGTTTCAATGCGATTTTCAGGTTAATTCAGTCAGAATTCCACAGGCTGTCAGCTGGAGGGGTGGATGAATCCGGGAACAACCGGTTTCCTTGCGACTAAATCAAGCCCAATATCATTACGGATTCTTGCATTTCTTTGGATTTTTCGCATTTTTCTTATTTATCATGGTTTGTAATGAATTTTGTGATGTCAGCTTTGGTTATGAGGCTGCAATATGGAGTTCAGGGCACTGGGGGAATGGTCTTTTTCAATCATGGCACAGCTGTTAGTCTGCTCTAATTCTGGCTTGCTGTCATTGCTTTGAGTGCCTCAGCCGATTTGTGGTTTCTTGAGCGGCAATTTCCTACATGTTTTCTGGGTCTGAGTTGATTTTGCCTTCTTCCTTCCCAAAGTTTGTATTCTGACGCAATACAAACAAGAGTTTTTGCAGAGTAGCCATTTTGTAATGAAAAACATAGCATATAGGCGTTTGAAGCTTAGAAATCTACAGGTAACACGACCAAGGTGAGGTTATGTGTTTTGGATAATAAAATGGTCTGAGGTGACAGATATTAATTGCCTCCAAATTGAGTTTCACTGCGATTTTCAGGTTAATTCAGTCAGAATTCCACAGGCAGTCAGCTGCAGTGGTCGATGAATCCAGGAACAGCCGGTTTCCTTGAGACTAAATCAAGCCCAATATCATTATGCATTCTTGGAATTCTTTGGCTTTTTTCTCATTTTCCTTATTTTTCATGGTTTGTAATGAATTTTCTGATGTGAGCTTTGGTTTTGAGGCTGCAATATGGAGTTCAGGGCACCGGAGGAATGGTCTTTTTCAAACACGGCACAGCTGTTGGCCTGCTCCAATTCTGCCTTGCTGTCATTGTTTTGAGTGCCTCAGCCGATTTGTGGTTTTTTGAGCGGCAATTTCATAAATGTTTTCTGGGTCTGAGTTGGTTTTGCCTTCTTCCTTCCCAAATTTTGTATTCTGACGCAATACAAACAAGAGTTTGTTTAAAGTAGCCATTATGAAATAAAAAACACTACAAATATTCTTTTGAAGCTTAGAAATCTACAGGTAACACGACCAAGGGGAGTTTTTGTGTTTTGGAAAATACAATGGAACACTTTGGCTAGGTGACAGATATTAATTGCCTCCAAACTGAGTTTCACAGCGATATTCATGTTAATTCAGTCAGAATTCCACAGGCAGTCCACTGAAGGGGTGGATGAATCCGGGAACAGCCGGTTTCCTTGCGACTAACTCAAGCCCAATATCATTATGGATTCTTGCATTTTTTGGCTTTTTTCTCCGTTTTCTTATTTATCATGGTTTGTAATGAATTTTCTGATGTGAGCTTTGGTTTTGAGGCTTGCATATTGAGTTCAGGGCACCGGAGGAATGGTCTTTTTCAAAAAGGGCACAGCTGTTGGCCTGCTCCAATTCTGGCTTGCTGTCATTGTTTTAAGTACCTCAGCCGATTTGTGGCTTCTTGAGCGGAAATTTTAAATGTTTTCTGGACAGAGTAGCCATTATGAAATAAAAAATACAACTAATAGGCGTTTGAATCTTAGAAATCTACAGGTAACACGAGCAAGGTGAGTTTTTGTGTTTTGGATAATAAAATGGTCTGAGGTGACAGATATTAATTGCCCCAAACTGAGTTTCACTGCGATTTTCAGGTTAATTCAGTCAGAATTCCACAGGCAGTCAGCTGGAGGGGTGGATGAATCCAGGAACAGCCGGTTTCCTTGCGACTAAATCAAGCCCAATATCATTATGGATTCTTGCATTTCTTTGGCTTTTTTCTCATTTTTCTTATTTATCATGGTTTGTAATCCATTTTCTGAAGTGAGCTTTGGTTTTGAGGCTGCAATATGGAGTTCAGGGCACCGGAGGAATGGTCTTTTTCAAATAGTATACAGCTGTTGGCCTGCTCCAATTCTGGCTTGCTGTCATCGTTTTGAGTGCCTCAGCCGATTAGTGGTTTCTTGAGCGGCAATTTCATAAATGTTTTAAGGGTCTGAGTTGGTTTTGCCTTCTTCCTTCCCAAATGTTGTATTCTGACACAATACAAACAAGAGTTTGGGGAGAGTAGCTATTATGAAATAAAAAACACAACAAATAGGCTTTTGAAGCTTAGAAATCTACAGGTAACACGACCAAGGGGAGTTTTTGTGTTTTGGAAAATACAATGGAACACTTTGGCTAGGTGACAGATATTAATTGCCTCCAAACTGAGTTTCACTGCGATATTCAGGTTAATTCAGTCAGAATTCCACAAGCTGTCAGCTGAAGGGGTGGATGAATCCGGGAACAGCCGTTTTCCTTGCGACTAACTCAAGCCCAATATCATTATGGATTCTTGCATTTTTTGGCTTTTTTCTCCGTTTTCTTATTTATCATGGTTTGTAATGAATTTTCTGATGTGAGCTTTGGCTTTGAGGCTGGCATATTGAGTTCAGGGCACCAGAGGAATGGTCTTTTTCAAACAGGGCACAGCTGTTGGCCTGCTCCAATTCTGGCTTGCTGTCATTGTTTTAAGTACCTCAGCCGATTTGTAGCTTCTTGAGCGGAAATTTTAAATGTTTTCTGGACAGAGTAGCCATTATGAAATAAAAAATACAACTAATAGGCGTTTGAATCTTAGAAATCTACAGGTAACACGAGCAAGGTGAGTTTTTGTGTTTTGGATAATAAAATGGTCTGAGGTGACAGATATTAATTGCCCCCAAACTGAGTTTCACTGCGGTATTCAGGTTAATTCAGTCAGAATTCCACAGGCAGTCAGCTGGAGGGGTGGATGAATCCAGGAACAGCCGGTTTCCTTGCGACTAAATCAAGCCCAATATCATTATGGATTCTTGCATTTGTTTCCCTTTTTTCTCATTTTTCTTATTTATCATGGTTTGTAATGCATTTTCTGATGTCAGCTTTGGTTTTGAGGCTGCAATATGGAGTTCAGGGCACCGGGGCAATGGTCTTTTTCAAACATGGCACAGCTGTTGGCCTGCTCCAATTCTGTCTTGCTGTCATTGTTTTGAGTGCCTCAGCCGATTAGTGGTTTCTTGACTGGCAATTTCCAAAATGTTTTCTGGGTCTGAGATGGTTTTGCCTTCTTCCTTCCCAAATGTTGTATTCTGACACAATACAAACAAGAGTTTGGGCAGAGTAGCTATTATGAAATAAAAAACACAACAAATATTCTTTTGAAGCTTAGAAATCTACAGGTAACACGACCAAGGGGAGTTTTTGTGTTTTGGAAAATCAAATGGAACACTTTGGCTGAGGTGACAGTTATTTACTGCCTCCAAACGGAGTTTCACTGCGATATTCAGGTTAATTCAGTCAGAATTCCACAGGCAGTCAGCTGGAGGGGTGGATGAATCCGGGAACAGCCGGTTTCCTTTGCGACTGAACCAAGCCCAATATCATTATGGATTCTTGCATTTCTTTGGCTTTTTTCTCATTTTTCTTATTTATCATGGTTTGTAATGAATTTTCTGATGTCAGCTTTGGTTTTGAGGCTGCAATATGGAGTTCAGGGCACCGGAGGAATAGTCTTTTTCAAACAGGGCACAGCTGTTGTGCTGCTCCAATTCTGGCTTGCTGTCATTGTTTTGAGTGCCTCAGCCGATTTGTGGTTTCTTGAGCGGCGATTTCCTAAATGTTTTCTGGGTCTGAGTTGGTTTTGCCTTCTTCCTTCCCAAATTTTGCATTCTGACGCAATAAAAACAAGAGTTTGGGCAGAGTAGCCATTATGAAATAAAAAACACTACAAATAGGCATTCGAAGCTCAGAAATCTACAGGTAACAGGACAAGATGAAGTTTTGTGTTTTGGCAAATAAAATGGAACACTTTGGCTGAGGTGACAGATATTAATGGCCTCCAAACCGAGTTTCACTGCGATTTTCAGGTTAATTCAGTCAGAATTCCACAGGCAGTCAGCTGGAGGTGTGGATGAATCTGGGTACAGCCAATTTCCTTGCGACTAAATCAAGCCCAATATCATTATGGATTCTAGCATTTCTTTGGCTTTTTTCTCATTTTTCTTATTTATCATGGTTTGTAATGAATTTTCTGATGTGAGCTTTGGTTTTGCGGCTGCAATATGGAGTTCAGGGCACCGGGGCAATGGTCTTTTTCAAACATGGCACAGCTGTTGGCCTGCTCCAATTCTGTCTTGCTGTCATTGTTTTGAGTGCCTCAGCCGATTAGTGGTTTCTTGACCGGCAATTTCCCAAATGTTTTCTGGGTCTGAGATGGTTTTGCCTTCTTCCTTCCCAAATGTTGTATTCTGACACAATACAAACAAGAGTTTGGGCAGAGTAGCTATTATGAAATAAAAAACACAACAAATATTCTTTTGAAGCTTAGAAATCTACAGGTAACACGACCAAGGGGAGTTTTTGTGTTTTGGAAAATCAAATGGAACACTTTGGCTGAGGTGACAGTTATTTACTGCCTCCAAACGGAGTTTCACTGCGATATTCAGGTTAATTCAGTCAGAATTCCACAGGCAGTCAGCTGGAGGGGTGGATGAATCCGGGAACAGCCGGTTTCCTTTGCGACTGAACCAAGCCCAATATCATTATGGATTCTTGCATTTCTTTGGCTTTTTTCTCATTTTTCTTATTTATCATGGTTTGTAATGAATTTTCTGATGTCAGCTTTGGTTTTGAGGCTGCAATATGGAGTTCAGGGCACCGGAGGAATAGTCTTTTTCAAACAGGGCACAGCTGTTGGCCTGCTCCAATTCTGGCTTGCTGTCATTGTTTTGAGTGCCTCAGCCGATTTGTGGTTTCTTGAGCGGCGATTTCCTAAATGTTTTCTGGGTCTGAGTTGGTTTTGCCTTCTTCCTTCCCAAATTTTGCATTCTGACGCAATACAAACAAGAGTTTGGGCAGAGTAGCCATTATGAAATAAAAAACACTACAAATAGGCATTCGAAGCTCAGAAATCTACAGGTAACAGGACAAGATGAAGTTTTGTGTTTTGGCAAATAAAATGGAACACTTTGGCTGAGGTGACAGATATTAATGGCCTCCAAACCGAGTTTCACTGCGATTTTCAGGTTAATTCAGTCAGAATTCCACAGGCAGTCAGCTGGAGGGGTGGATGAATCTGGGAACAACCGGTTTCCTTGCGACTAAATCAAACCTAATATCATTATGGAATCTTGCATTTCTTTGGATTTATTCTCATTTTTCTTATTTATCATGGTGTGTAATGAATTTTCTGATGTGAGCTTTGGTTTTGAGTCTGGAAGATGGAGTTCAGGGCAGAAGAGGATGAATCTTTTTCAATCAGGGCACAGCTCTTTGCTTGCTCCAATTCTGGTTTAATGTAATTGGTTTGGGTACCTCTGCTGACTTTTGGTTTCTTGAGCGGCAATTTCCTAAATGTTTTCTGGGTCTGAGTTGGTTTTGCCTTCTTCCTTGTCAAATTTTGTATTCTGACGCAATACAAAAAAGAGTTTGGTTAAAGTAGCCATTATGAAATAAAAACCACAACAAATATGCTTTTGAAGCTTAGAAATCTACAGGTAACTCGACCATGGTGAGTTTTTGTGTTTTGGAAAATCAAATGGAACACTTTGGCTGAGGTGACAGATATTAATTGCCTCCAAACTGAGTTTCAATGCGATTTTCAGGTTAATTCAGTCAGAATTCCACAGGCTGTCAGCTGGAGCGGTGGATGAATCCGGGAACAACCGGTTTCCTTGCGACTAAATCAAGCCCAATATCATTACGGATTCTTGCATTTCTTTGGATTTTTCGCATTTTTCTTATTTATCATGGTTTGTAATGAATTTTGTGATGTCAGCTTTGGTTATGAGGCTGCAATATGGAGTTCAGGGCACTGGGGGAATGGTCTTTTTCAATCATGGCACAGCTGTTAGTCTGCTCTAATTCTGGCTTGCTGTCATTGCTTTGAGTGCCTCAGCCGATTTGTGGTTTCTTGAGCGGCAATTTCCTACATGTTTTCTGGGTCTGAGTTGATTTTGCCTTCTTCCTTCCCAAAGTTTGTATTCTGACGCAATACAAACAAGAGTTTTTGCAGAGTAGCCATTTTGTAATGAAAAACATAGCATATAGGCGTTTGAAGCTTAGAAATCTACAGGTAACACGACCAAGGTGAGGTTATGTGTTTTGGATAATAAAATGGTCTGAGGTGACAGATATTAATTGCCTCCAAATTGAGTTTCACTGCGATTTTCAGGTTAATTCAGTCAGAATTCCACAGGCAGTCAGCTGCAGTGGTCGATGAATCCAGGAACAGCCGGTTTCCTTGAGACTAAATCAAGCCCAATATCATTATGCATTCTTGGAATTCTTTGGCTTTTTTCTCATTTTCCTTATTTTTCATGGTTTGTAATGAATTTTCTGATGTGAGCTTTGGTTTTGAGGCTGCAATATGGAGTTCAGGGCACCGGAGGAATGGTCTTTTTCAAACACGGCACAGCTGTTGGCCTGCTCCAATTCTGCCTTGCTGTCATTGTTTTGAGTGCCTCAGCCGATTTGTGGTTTTTTGAGCGGCAATTTCATAAATGTTTTCTGGGTCTGAGTTGGTTTTGCCTTCTTCCTTCCCAAATTTTGTATTCTGACGCAATACAAACAAGAGTTTGTTTAAAGTAGCCATTATGAAATAAAAAACACTACAAATATTCTTTTGAAGCTTAGAAATCTACAGGTAACACGACCAAGGGGAGTTTTTGTGTTTTGGAAAATACAATGGAACACTTTGGCTAGGTGACAGATATTAATTGCCTCCAAACTGAGTTTCACAGCGATATTCATGTTAATTCAGTCAGAATTCCACAGGCAGTCCACTGAAGGGGTGGATGAATCCGGGAACAGCCGGTTTCCTTGCGACTAACTCAAGCCCAATATCATTATGGATTCTTGCATTTTTTGGCTTTTTTCTCCGTTTTCTTATTTATCATGGTTTGTAATGAATTTTCTGATGTGAGCTTTGGTTTTGAGGCTTGCATATTGAGTTCAGGGCACCGGAGGAATGGTCTTTTTCAAAAAGGGCACAGCTGTTGGCCTGCTCCAATTCTGGCTTGCTGTCATTGTTTTAAGTACCTCAGCCGATTTGTGGCTTCTTGAGCGGAAATTTTAAATGTTTTCTGGACAGAGTAGCCATTATGAAATAAAAAATACAACTAATAGGCGTTTGAATCTTAGAAATCTACAGGTAACACGAGCAAGGTGAGTTTTTGTGTTTTGGATAATAAAATGGTCTGAGGTGACAGATATTAATTGCCCCAAACTGAGTTTCACTGCGATTTTCAGGTTAATTCAGTCAGAATTCCACAGGCAGTCAGCTGGAGGGGTGGATGAATCCAGGAACAGCCGGTTTCCTTGCGACTAAATCAAGCCCAATATCATTATGGATTCTTGCATTTCTTTGGCTTTTTTCTCATTTTTCTTATTTATCATGGTTTGTAATCCATTTTCTGAAGTGAGCTTTGGTTTTGAGGCTGCAATATGGAGTTCAGGGCACCGGAGGAATGGTCTTTTTCAAATAGTATACAGCTGTTGGCCTGCTCCAATTCTGGCTTGCTGTCATCGTTTTGAGTGCCTCAGCCGATTAGTGGTTTCTTGAGCGGCAATTTCATAAATGTTTTAAGGGTCTGAGTTGGTTTTGCCTTCTTCCTTCCCAAATGTTGTATTCTGACACAATACAAACAAGAGTTTGGGGAGAGTAGCTATTATGAAATAAAAAACACAACAAATAGGCTTTTGAAGCTTAGAAATCTACAGGTAACACGACCAAGGGGAGTTTTTGTGTTTTGGAAAATACAATGGAACACTTTGGCTAGGTGACAGATATTAATTGCCTCCAAACTGAGTTTCACTGCGATATTCAGGTTAATTCAGTCAGAATTCCACAAGCTGTCAGCTGAAGGGGTGGATGAATCCGGGAACAGCCGTTTTCCTTGCGACTAACTCAAGCCCAATATCATTATGGATTCTTGCATTTTTTGGCTTTTTTCTCCGTTTTCTTATTTATCATGGTTTGTAATGAATTTTCTGATGTGAGCTTTGGCTTTGAGGCTGGCATATTGAGTTCAGGGCACCAGAGGAATGGTCTTTTTCAAACAGGGCACAGCTGTTGGCCTGCTCCAATTCTGGCTTGCTGTCATTGTTTTAAGTACCTCAGCCGATTTGTAGCTTCTTGAGCGGAAATTTTAAATGTTTTCTGGACAGAGTAGCCATTATGAAATAAAAAATACAACTAATAGGCGTTTGAATCTTAGAAATCTACAGGTAACACGAGCAAGGTGAGTTTTTGTGTTTTGGATAATAAAATGGTCTGAGGTGACAGATATTAATTGCCCCCAAACTGAGTTTCACTGCGGTATTCAGGTTAATTCAGTCAGAATTCCACAGGCAGTCAGCTGGAGGGGTGGATGAATCCAGGAACAGCCGGTTTCCTTGCGACTAAATCAAGCCCAATATCATTATGGATTCTTGCATTTGTTTCCCTTTTTTCTCATTTTTCTTATTTATCATGGTTTGTAATGCATTTTCTGATGTCAGCTTTGGTTTTGAGGCTGCAATATGGAGTTCAGGGCACCGGGGCAATGGTCTTTTTCAAACATGGCACAGCTGTTGGCCTGCTCCAATTCTGTCTTGCTGTCATTGTTTTGAGTGCCTCAGCCGATTAGTGGTTTCTTGACTGGCAATTTCCAAAATGTTTTCTGGGTCTGAGATGGTTTTGCCTTCTTCCTTCCCAAATGTTGTATTCTGACACAATACAAACAAGAGTTTGGGCAGAGTAGCTATTATGAAATAAAAAACACAACAAATATTCTTTTGAAGCTTAGAAATCTACAGGTAACACGACCAAGGGGAGTTTTTGTGTTTTGGAAAATCAAATGGAACACTTTGGCTGAGGTGACAGTTATTTACTGCCTCCAAACGGAGTTTCACTGCGATATTCAGGTTAATTCAGTCAGAATTCCACAGGCAGTCAGCTGGAGGGGTGGATGAATCCGGGAACAGCCGGTTTCCTTTGCGACTGAACCAAGCCCAATATCATTATGGATTCTTGCATTTCTTTGGCTTTTTTCTCATTTTTCTTATTTATCATGGTTTGTAATGAATTTTCTGATGTCAGCTTTGGTTTTGAGGCTGCAATATGGAGTTCAGGGCACCGGAGGAATAGTCTTTTTCAAACAGGGCACAGCTGTTGTGCTGCTCCAATTCTGGCTTGCTGTCATTGTTTTGAGTGCCTCAGCCGATTTGTGGTTTCTTGAGCGGCGATTTCCTAAATGTTTTCTGGGTCTGAGTTGGTTTTGCCTTCTTCCTTCCCAAATTTTGCATTCTGACGCAATAAAAACAAGAGTTTGGGCAGAGTAGCCATTATGAAATAAAAAACACTACAAATAGGCATTCGAAGCTCAGAAATCTACAGGTAACAGGACAAGATGAAGTTTTGTGTTTTGGCAAATAAAATGGAACACTTTGGCTGAGGTGACAGATATTAATGGCCTCCAAACCGAGTTTCACTGCGATTTTCAGGTTAATTCAGTCAGAATTCCACAGGCAGTCAGCTGGAGGTGTGGATGAATCTGGGTACAGCCAATTTCCTTGCGACTAAATCAAGCCCAATATCATTATGGATTCTAGCATTTCTTTGGCTTTTTTCTCATTTTTCTTATTTATCATGGTTTGTAATGAATTTTCTGATGTGAGCTTTGGTTTTGCGGCTGCAATATGGAGTTCAGGGCACCGGGGCAATGGTCTTTTTCAAACATGGCACAGCTGTTGGCCTGCTCCAATTCTGTCTTGCTGTCATTGTTTTGAGTGCCTCAGCCGATTAGTGGTTTCTTGACCGGCAATTTCCCAAATGTTTTCTGGGTCTGAGATGGTTTTGCCTTCTTCCTTCCCAAATGTTGTATTCTGACACAATACAAACAAGAGTTTGGGCAGAGTAGCTATTATGAAATAAAAAACACAACAAATATTCTTTTGAAGCTTAGAAATCTACAGGTAACACGACCAAGGGGAGTTTTTGTGTTTTGGAAAATCAAATGGAACACTTTGGCTGAGGTGACAGTTATTTACTGCCTCCAAACGGAGTTTCACTGCGATATTCAGGTTAATTCAGTCAGAATTCCACAGGCAGTCAGCTGGAGGGGTGGATGAATCCGGGAACAGCCGGTTTCCTTTGCGACTGAACCAAGCCCAATATCATTATGGATTCTTGCATTTCTTTGGCTTTTTTCTCATTTTTCTTATTTATCATGGTTTGTAATGAATTTTCTGATGTCAGCTTTGGTTTTGAGGCTGCAATATGGAGTTCAGGGCACCGGAGGAATAGTCTTTTTCAAACAGGGCACAGCTGTTGGCCTGCTCCAATTCTGGCTTGCTGTCATTGTTTTGAGTGCCTCAGCCGATTTGTGGTTTCTTGAGCGGCGATTTCCTAAATGTTTTCTGGGTCTGAGTTGGTTTTGCCTTCTTCCTTCCCAAATTTTGCATTCTGACGCAATACAAACAAGAGTTTGGGCAGAGTAGCCATTATGAAATAAAAAACACTACAAATAGGCATTCGAAGCTCAGAAATCTACAGGTAACAGGACAAGATGAAGTTTTGTGTTTTGGCAAATAAAATGGAACACTTTGGCTGAGGTGACAGATATTAATGGCCTCCAAACCGAGTTTCACTGCGATTTTCAGGTTAATTCAGTCAGAATTCCACAGGCAGTCAGCTGGAGGTGTGGATGAATCTGGGTACAGCCAATTTCCTTGCGACTAAATCAAGCCCAATATCATTATGGATTCTAGCATTTCTTTGGCTTTTTTCTCATTTTTCTTATTTATCATGGTTTGTAATGAATTTTCTGATGTGAGCTTTGGTTTTGCGGCTGCAATATGGAGTTCAGGGCACAAGAGGAAGGTTATTTTTCAAAAAGGGCACAGCTGTTGACTTGCTCCAATTCTGCCTTGCTGTCATTGTTTTGGGTGCCTTAGCTGACTTTTGTTTTCTTGAGCGGCAATTTCCTAAATGTTTTCTGTGTCTGAGAGGTTTTTGCCTTCTTCCTTCCCAAATTTTGTATTTTGACGCCATACAAACAAGAGTTTGGGCAGAGCAGCCATTTTGTAATGAAAAACACAGCAAATAGGCATTTGAAGCTTAGAAATCTACAGGTAACATGACCAAGGTGAGGTTTTGTGTTTTGGAAAATCAAATGGAACACGTTGGCTGAGGTGACAGATATAAATTGCCTCCAAACTGAGTTTCACTGCGATTTTCAGGTGAATTCAGTCACAATTCCACAGGCAGTCAGCTGGAGGGGTGGATGAACTGGGAACAGCCGGTATCCTTGCGAATAAATCCAGCCCAATATCATTATGGATTCTTGCATTTCTTTGTCTTTTTTTCTCATTTGTCTTATTTATCATGGTTTGTAATGAATTTTCTGATGTCAGCTTTGGTTTTGAAGCTGCAATATGGAGTTCAGGGCACCGGAGGAATGGCCTTTTTCCATCAGGGCACAGCTGTTGGCTTGCTCCAATTCTGGCTTGCTGTCATTTTTTTGGGAGCCTCAGCTGACTTTTGGTTTCTTGAGTGGAAATTTCCTAAATGTTTTCTGGGTCTGAGTTGGTTTTGCCTTCTTCCTTCCCAAATTTTGTATTCTGACGGCATACAAACAAGAGTTTTGACAGAGTAGCCATTATGGAATGAAAAACACAACCAATAGGCGTTTGAAGCTTAGAAATCTACAGGTAACACAACCAAGGTGAGTTTTTGTGTTTTGGAAAGTCAAATGGAACACTTTGGCTAGGTGACAGATATTAATTGCCTCCAAACTGAGTTTCACTGCGATATTCAGGTTAATTCAGTCAGAATTCCACAGGCAGTCACCTGGAGGGGTAGATGAATCCGGGAACAGCCGGTTTCCTTGCGACTAAATCAAGCCCAATATCATTATGGATTCTTGCATTTCTTTGGCTCTTATTTTTCTTATTTATCATGGTTTGTAATGAATTTTCTGATGTGCGCTTTGGTTTTTAGGCTGGCATATGGAGTTCAGGGCACAAGAGGAATGGTCATTTTCAATCAGGGCATAGCTGTTGGCTTGCTCCAATTCTGGCTTGCTGTCATTGTTTTGGGTGCCTCAACCGATTTGTGGTTTCTTGAGCGGCATTTTCCTAAATGTTTTCTGGGTCTGAGTTGGTTTTTCCTTCTTCCTTCCCAAATTTTGTATTCTGATGCAATACAAACAAGAGTTTCGGCAGAGTAGCCATTATGAAATAAAAAACACAACAAACAAGCATTTCAAGGTTATACATGTACAGAAAACATGACCAAGGTGAGTTTTTGTGTTTTGGAAAATCAAATGGAACACTTTGACTGAGGTGACAGATATTAATTGCCTCCAAACTGAGTTTCACTGCGATGTTCAGGTTAATTCAGTCGAATTCCACAGGTAGCCAGATGGAGGGGTGGATGAATCTGGGAACAGCCGGTTTCCTTGCGACTGAATCAATCCCAATATCATTATGGATTCTTGCATTTCTTTGGCTTTTTTCTCATTTTTCTTATTTATGATGGTTTGTAATGAATTTTCTGATGTGAGCTTTGGTTTTGAGTCTGCAAGATGGAGTTCAGGGCACCGGAGGAATGGCCATATTCAATCACGGCACAGACCTTTGCTTGCTCCAATTCTGGCTTACTGTCATTGGTTTGGGGGCCTCAGCTGAGTTTGCTTTCTTGAGCGGCAAGTTCCTAAATGTTTTCTGGGTCTGAGTTGGTTTTGCCTTCTTCCTTCAAATGTTGCTTCTGACGCAATACAAACAAGAGTTTAGACAGAGTAGCCATTATGAAATAAAAAACACAACAAATAGGCGTTTGAAGCTTAGACATCTACTGGTAACATGACCAAGGTGAGTTTTTGTGTTTTGGAATATAAAATGGAACACTTTGGCTGTGGTGACAGATATTAATTGCCTCCAAACTGAGTTTCAGTGTGATTTTCAGGTTAATTCAGTCAGAATTCCACAGGCAGTCAGCTGGAGGGGTGGATGAATCTGGGAACAACCGGTTTCCTTGCGACTAAATCAAACCTAATATCATTATGGAATCTTGCATTTCTTTGGATTTATTCTCATTTTTCTTATTTATCATGGTGTGTAATGAATTTTCTGATGTGAGCTTTGGTTTTGAGTCTGGAAGATGGAGTTCAGGGCAGAAGAGGATGAATCTTTTTCAATCAGGGCACAGCTCTTTGCTTGCTCCAATTCTGGTTTAATGTAATTGGTTTGGGTACCTCTGCTGACTTTTGGTTTCTTGAGCGGCAATTTCCTAAATGTTTTCTGGTCTGAGTTGGTTTTGCCTTCTTCCTTGTCAAATTTTGTATTCTGACGCAATATAAAAAGAGTTTGGTTAAAGTAGCCATTATGAAATAAAAACCACAACAAATATGCTTTTGAAGCTTAGAAATCTACAGGTAACTCGACCATGGTGAGTTTTTGTGTTTTGGATAATAAAATGGTCTGAGGTGACAGATATTAATTGCCCCCAAACTGAGTTTCACTGCGATTTTCAGGTTAATTCAGTCAGAATTCCACAGGCAGTCAGCTGGAGGGGTGGATGAATCCAGGAACAGCCGGTTTCCTTGCGACTAAATCAAGCCCAATATCATTGTGGATTCTTGCATTTCTTTGGCTTTTTTCTCATCTTTCTTATTTATCATGGTTTGTAATGAATTTTCTGATGTGAGCTTTGGTTTTGAGGCTGCAATATGGAGTTGAGGTCACAAAAGGAAGGAACTTTTTCAATCAGGTCACAGCTGTTGGGTTGCTGCAATTCTGGCTTGCTGTCATTGTTTTGAGTGCCTCAGCCGATTTGTGGTTTCTTGAGCGGCAATTTTCTGAATGTTTTCTGGGTCTGAGTTGCTTTTGCCTTCTTCCTTGTCAAATTTTGTATTCTGACGCAATACAAACAAGAGTTTCAGCAGAGTAGCCATTATGAAATAAAAAACACAACAAATAGGCATTTGAAGCTTAGAAATCTACAGGTAACACGACCAAGGTGAGTTTTTGTGTTTTGGAAAATCAAATTGAACACTCTGGCTGAGGTGACAGATATTAATTGCCTCCAAAAAGAGTTTCAATGCGATTTTCAGGTTAATTCAGTCAGAATTCCACAGGCTGTCAGCTGGAGGGGTGGATGAATCCGGGAACAACCGGTTTCTTTGCGACTCAATCAAGCCCAATAGCATTATGGATTCTTGCATTTCTTTGGCTTTTTTCTTCGTTTCCATATTTATCATCGTTTCTAATGAATTTTCTGATGTGAGTTTTGGTTTTGAGGCTGCAATATGGCGTTCAGGGCACTGGGGGAATGGTCTTTTTCAGTCAGGGCACAGCTGTTGGCCTGCTCCAATTCTGGTTTGCTGTCATTCTTTTGAGTGCCTCAGCCGAATTGTGGATTCTTGAGCGGCAATTTCCTACATGTTTTCTGGGTCTTAGTTGGTTTTGCCCCCTTCCTTCCCAAATTTTGTATTCTGACGCCATAGAAAGAAGAGTTTGGGTAGAGTAGCCATTATGAAATAAAAAACACAACACATAGGCATTTGAAGCTTAGAAATCTACAGGTAACACGACCAAGGTGAGTTTTTGTGTTTTGGAAAATCAAATGGAACACTTTGGCTGAGGTGACAGATATTAATTGCCTCCAAAAAGAGTTTCAATGCGATTTTCAGGTTAATTCAGTCAGAATTCCACAGGCTGGCAGCTGGAGGGGTGGATGAATCCGGGAACAACCGGTTTCCTTGCGACTAAATCAAGCCCAATATCATTATGGATTCTTGCATTTCTTTGGATTTTTCGCATTTTTCTTATTTATCATGGTTTTTAATGAATTTTGTGATGTCAGCTTTGGTTATGAGGCTGCAATATGGAATTCAGGGCACCGGGGGAATGGTCTTTTTCAATCAGGGCACAGCTGTTAGTCTGCTCTAATTCTGGCTTGCTGTCATTGCTTTGAGTGCCTCAGCCGATTTGTGGTTTCTTGAGCGGCAATTTCCTACATGTTTTCTGGGTCTGAGTTGATTTTGCCTTCTTCCTTCCCAAATTTTGTATTCTTACGCAATACAAAAAAGAGTTTTTGCAGAGTAGCCATTTTGTAATGAAAAACATAGCATATAGGCGTTTGAAGCTTAGAAATCTACAGGTAACACGACCAAGGTGAGGTTATGTGTTTTGGCTGAGGTGACAGATATTAATGGCCTCCAAACGGAGTTTCACTGCGATTTTCAGGTTAATTCAGTCAGAATTCCACAGGCAGTCAGCTGGAGGTGTGGATGAATCTGGGTACAGCCAATTTCCTTGCGACTAAATCAAGCCCAATATCATTATGGATTCTAGCATTTCTTTGGCTTTTTTCTCATTTTTCTTATTTATCATGGTTTGTAATGAATTTTCTGATGTGAGCTTTGGTTTTGCGGCTGCAATATGGAGTTCAGGGCACAAGAGGAAGGTTATTTTTCAAAAAGGGCACAGCTGTTGACTTGCTCCAATTCTGCCTTGCTGTCATTGTTTTGGGTGCCTTAGCTGACTTTTGTTTTCTTGAGCGGCAATTTCCTAAATGTTTTCTGTGTCTGAGAGGTTTTTGCCTTCTTCCTTCCCAAATTTTGTATTGTGACGCAATATAAACATGAGTTCAGACAGAATACCGATTATGAAATAAAAAACACAACAAATAGGCGTTTGAAGCTTAGAAATCTACAGGTAACATGACCAAGGTGAGTTTTTGTGTTTTGAAAAATCAAATGGAACACTTTGGCTGAGGTGACAGATATTAATTGCCTCCAAACTGAGGTTCACTGCGATTTTCCGGTTAATTCAGTCATATTTCCACAGGCAGTCAGCTGGAGGGGTGGATGAATCTGGGAAAAGCCAATTTCCTTGCGACTCAATCAAGCCCAATATCATTATGGATTCTTGCATTTCTTTGGCTTTTTTCTTCGTTTTCTTATTTATTATGGTTTAAATGAATTTTCTGATGTGAGCTTTGGTTTTTAGGCTGCAATATGGAGTTCAGGGCACCGGAGGAATGGTCTTTTTCAAACAGGGCACAGCTGTTGGCCTGCTCCAATTCTGCCTTGCTGTCATTGTTTTGAGTGCCTCAGCCGATTTGTGGTTTTTTGAGTGGCAATTTCTTAAATGTTTTCTGGGTCTGAGTTGGTTTTGCCTTCTTCCTTCCCAAATTTTGTATTCTGACGCAATACAAACAAGAGTTTGTTTAAAGTAGCCATTATGAAATAAAAAACACTACAAATAGGCGTTTTAAGCTTAGAAATCTACAGGTAACACGACCAAGGGGAGTTTTTGTGTTTTGGAAAATACAATGGAACACTTTGGCTAGGTGACAGATATTAATTGCCTCCAAACTGAGTTTCACTGCGATATTCAGGTTAATTCAGTCAGAATTCCACAGGCAGTCCGCTGAAGGGGTGGATGAATCCGGGAACAGCCGGTTTCCTTGCGACTAACTCAAGCCCAATATCATTATGGATTCTTGCATTTTTTGGCTTTTTTCTCCTTTTTCTTATTTATCATGGTTTGTAATGAATTTTCTGATGTGAGCTTTGATTTTGAGGCTGGCATATTGAGTTCAGGGCACCGGAGGAATGGTCTTTTTCAAACAGGGCACAGCTGTTGGCCTGCTCCAATTCTGGCTTGCTGTCATTGTTTTAAGTACCTCAGCCGATTTGTGGTTTCTTGAGCGGAAATTTTAAATGTTTTCTGGACAGAGTAGCCATTATGAAATAAAAAATACCACAAATAGGCGTTTGAACCTTAGAAATCTACAGGTAACACGAGCAAGGTGAGTGTTTGTGTTTTAGATAATAAAATGGTCTGAGGTGACAGATATTAATTGCCCGCAAACTGAGTTTCACTGCGATTTTCAGGTTAATTCTGTCAGAATTCCAAGGCAGTCCGCTGGAGGGGTGGATGAATCCAGGAACAGCCGGTTTCCTTGCAACTAAATCAAACCCAATATCATTATGGATTCTTGCATTTCTTTGGCTTTTTTCTCATTTTTCTTATTTGTTATGGTTTGTAATGCATTTTCTGATGTGAGCTTTGGTTTTGAGGCTGGCATATTGAGTTCAGGGCACAAGAGGATGGTTCTGTTTCAATCAGGGCACAGTTGTTGATTTGCTCAAATTCCGGCTTGCTGTCATTGTTTTGGATGCCTCAGAAGATTCGTGGTTTCTTGAGTGGCAATTTCATAAATGTTTTCTGTGTCTGAGTTGGATTTGCCTTCTTATTCCCAAATTTTGTATTCTGATGCAATGCAAAGAAGAGTTTGGACAGAGTAGCCATTATGAAATAAACAAAACAACAAATAGGCATTTGAAGCTTGGAAATCTACAGGTAACAAGACCAAGGTGAGTTTTTGTGTTTTGGAAAATAAAATGGAACACTTTGGCTGAGGTGACAGATATTAATTGCCTCCAAACTGAGTTTCACTGCAATTTTCAGGTGAATTCAGTCAGAATTCCACACGCAGTCAGCTGGAGTGTTGGATGAATCCGGGAACAGCCGGTTTCCTTGCAACTAAATCCAGCTCAATATCATTATGGTTTCTTGCATTTCTTGGCTTTTTTCTCATTTTTCTTATGTATCGTGGTTTGTAATGAATTTCCTGATGTGAGCTTTGGTTTTGAGGCTGGAATATGGAGTTCAGGGTACCGGAAGAATGGCCTTTTTCAATCAGGACTCAGCTGATTGCCTGCTCCAATTCTGGCTTGCTGTCATGGTTTTGGGAGCCTCAGCTGACTTTTGGTTTCTTGAGTGGAAATTTCCTAAATGTTTTCTGGGTCTGAGTTGGCTTTGCCTTCTACCTTCCGAAATTTTGTATGTTGATGCAATACAAGCAAGATTTTGGACAGAGTAGCCATTATGAAATAAAAAACACAACAAATAGGCGTTTGACGCTTTGAAATCTATAGGTAACATGACCAAAGTGAGTTTTTTTGTTTTGGAAAATAAAATGGAACACTTTGGCTGAGGTGACAGATATTAATTGTCTCCAAACCGAATTTCACTGCCATTTTGAGGTGAATTCAGTCAGAATCCCTATTCACTCAGCGGGAGTTGTGGATGAATCTGGAAACAGCTGTTTACTTAGGAATAAATCAAGCCCAATATCACTAAGAAAACTTGCATTTCTTTGGCTTTTCTCTGATTTTTCCTATTTATCATGGTTTGAAATGAATTTTCTGATGTGAGCTTTGGTTTTGTGGCTGGCATATTGAGTTTAGGGCACAAGAGGAAGGTTCTTTTTCAATCAGGGCACAGCTGTTGGCGTGCTCCAGTTCTGCTTGCTGTCATTGTTTTGGATTCCTTAGCTGATTTGTGGATTCTTTTTCTGCAGTTTCCTAAATGTTTTCTGGGTCTGAGTCGGATTTGCCTTCTTATTCCCAAATTTTGTATTCTGACGCAATACAAGCAAGATTTTGGACAGAGTAGCCATTATGAAAGAAAAAAAAAACACAGTAAATTGCCCTTTCAGGATTAGAAGTCTACAGGCAACACGACTAAGATGAGTTTTTGTGTTTTGGAAAATGACATGGAACACTTCTGCTGAGGGGACAGATACTAATTCCCTCCAAATTGAGTGTGAGTGCGATTTTGAGGTGAATTGAGTCAGAATTCCAAAGTCAGTCTGTGGAAGGGGGGGATGAATCCGGAAACAGTCTGTTTGCTTCTATCTAAATCCAGCCAAATACCACAAAGGACTCTTGAATTACTTTGGCTTTCTCAGATTTCCCTTATTTATCATTGTTTGTAATGATTTTTTTTTTGTGAGCTTTGGTTTTGAGGCTGGAATATGGAGTTCAGGGCACTGGATTAATGGTCTAGTTCAATCAGGGCACAGCTGTTGGCTTGCTCCAATTCTGGCTTGCTTTCAAGGTTTTGGGTGCTTCAGCCCATTTGTGGTTTCTTGAGCGGCAATTTCCTACATGTTTTCTGGCTCTGAGTAGGTTTTGCCTTCTTCCTTCCCAAATTTTGTATTCTGGCGTAATACAAACAAGAGTTTGGACAGAGTAGCCATTATGAAATAAAAAACACAACAAATATGCGTTTGAAGCTTATATATGTACTGGTCACTAGACCAAGGTATGATTTTTTGTTTTCGAAATTAAAATTGAACACTCTGGCTGAGGTGACAGATATTAATTGCCTCCAAAACCGAGTTTCACTGCGATTTTCAGATTAATTCAGTTAATTCAGTTAGGATTTCACAGGCTTGCATTTCTTTGGCTTTTTCTCATTTCCCTTATTTATCATGGTTTGTAATGAATTTTCTGATGTGAGCTTTGGTTTTGAGGCTGGAATATGGACTTCAGGGTACTAGAGGAATGGTCTTTTTCAATCAGGGCACAGCTGTTGGCGTGCTCCAATTCTGGCTTGCTGTCATTGTTTTGGGTGCCTCAGCTCAATTTTGGTTTGTTGAGCGGCAATTTCCTAAATGTTTTCTGGGTCTGATTTGGTTTTGCCTTCCTCCTTCCCAAATTTTGTATTCTGACGCCATACAAACATGAGTTTGGGCAGAGTACCGATTATGAAATACAAAACACAACAAATGGGCATTTGAAGCTTAGAAATCTACAGGTTACATGACCAAGGTGAGTTTTTGTGTTTTGGAAAAAAAAATGTTACACTTTGGCTGAGGTCACAGATATTAATTGACTCCAAACTGAGTTTCACTGCGATTTTCAGGGTAATTCAGTCAGAATTCCACAGGCAGACAGCTGGGAGGTGTGGATGAATCTGGAAACAGCCGTTCACATGGCAATAAATCAGCCCAATATTACTAAGAACTCCTGCATTTTTTTGGCTTTTTTCTCTTTTGTCGTATTTATCATGGTTTGTAATGAATTTTCTTATGTGAGCTTTGGTTTTGAGGCTGGCATATGGAGTTCAGGGCACAAGAGGAAGGTTCTTTTTCAATCAGGGCACAGCTGTTGTCTTTCTCCAATTCTGGCTTGCTGTCAATGTTGTGGGTTCCTCAGCTGACTTTTGGTTTCTTGAGTGGCAATTTCCTAAAGGTTTTCTGGGTCTGAGTTGGTTTTGCCTTCTTCCTTCCCAAATTTTGTATTCTGACGCAATACAAAGAAGAGTTTGGACAGAGTAGCAATTATGAAATAAAAAACAAAACAAATAGGCATTTGAAGTTTTGAAATCTACAGGTAAGAAGACTAAGGTGAGTTTTTGGGTTTTGGAAGATAAAATGGAACACTTTGGCTGAGGTGACAGATATTAATTGCCTCCAAACCGAGTTTCACTGCGATTTTTTTGTTATTTCATTCAGAAACCAAAGACACTCAGTTGGGAGGTGTGGATGAATCTGGAAACAGCCGTTTACATGGCAACAAATCAAGCCCAATATTACTAAGAACTCCTGCATTTCTTTGGCTTTTTTCTCATTTTTCTTCTTTATCATGGTTTGTAATGAATTTTCTGATGTGAGCTTTGGTTTTGAGGCTGGTATATTGAGCTCAGGGCACAAGAGGAATGTTCTTTTTCAATCAGGGCACAGCTGTTGGCTTGCTCCAATTCTGGATTGCTGTCATTGTTTTGGGTGCCTCAGCCGATTTGTGGTTTCTTGAGCGGCAATTTCCTAAATGTTTTCTGGGTCTGAGTCGGTTTGGCCTTCTTATTCCCAAATTTTGTATTCTGAATCAATACAAGCAAGATTTTGGCAGAGTAGCCATTATGAAAGAAAAAAAAATACACAGGAAATTGCCCTTTCAGGATTAGAAATCTACAGGCAACTCAACCAAGATGAGTTTCTGTGTTTTGGAAAATGACATGGAACACTTCTGCTGAGGGGACAGATTCTAATTCCCTCCAAATTGAGTGTGAGTGCAATTTTGAGGTGAATTCAATCAGAATTCCAAGGTCTGTCTGTGGAAGGGGGGGATGAATCCGGAAACAGCCAGTTTCTTTGTGTCTAAATCCAGCCAAATACCACAAAGGACTCTTGAATTTCTTTGGCTTTCTCAGATTTCCCTTATTTATCATGGTTTCTAATGAATTTTCTGATGGGAGCTTTGGTTTTGAGGCTGCAATATGGAGTTCAGGGCACCGGATCAATGGTCTTTTTCAAACAGGGCACAGCTGTTGGCTTGCTCCAATTCTGTCTTGCTTTCAAGGTTTTGGGTGCCTCAGCTGATTTGTGGTTTCTTGAGCGGCAATTTCCTAAATGTTTTCTGGGTCTGAGTTGGTTTTGCCTTCTTCCTTCCCAAATTTAGTATTCTGATGCAATGCAAAGAAGAGTTTGTACACAGTAGCCATTATGAAATAAACAACACAACAAATAGGCGTTTCAAGATTTTAAATCTGCAGGTAACACGACCAAAGTGAGTTTTTTTGTTTTGGAAAATAAAATGGAAAACTTTGGCTGAGGTGACAGATATTAATTGCCTCCATACGGAGTTTCACTGTGATTTTCGGGTTCATTCTGTGAGAATTCCACAGGCAGTCAGCTTTAGGCGTGGATGAATCTGGGAACTGCTGGCTTCCTTGCGACTAAATCAAGCCCAATATCATTATGGATTCTTGCATTTCTTTGGCTTTTTTTCTGATTTTTCTTATTTATCATTGTTTGTAATGAATTTTCTGATGTGAGCTTTGGTTTTGAGGCTGCAATATGGAGTTCAGGGCACAAGAGGAAGGTTCTTTTTCAATCAGGGCACAGCTGTTGTCTTGCTGCAATTCTGCTTGCTGTCATTGTTTTGGGTGCCTCAGCTGATTTGTGGATTCTTGTGTTGCAGTTTCCTAAATGTTTTCTGGGTCTGAGTCGGATTTGCCTTCTTATTCCCAAATTTTGTATTCTGATGCAATACAAGCAAGATTTTGGACAGGGTAGCCATTATGAAAGAAAAAAAAAACACAGCAAATTGCCCTTTCAGGATTAGATATCTATAGGCAACACGACCAAGATGAGTTTCTGTGTTTTGGAAAATGACATGGAACCCTTCTGATGAGGGGACAGATTCTAATTCCCTCCAAATTGAGTGTGAGTGCGATTTTGAGGTGAATTCAATCAGAATTCCAAAGTCTGTCTGTGGAAGGGGGGGGATGAATCCGGGAAAAAGCCAGTTTCCTTCTGTCTAAATCCAGCCAAATACCACAAAGGACTCTTGAATTTCTTTGGCTTTCTCAGATTTCCCTTATTTATCATGGTTTCTAATGAATTTTCTGATGTGAGCTTTGGTTTTGAGGATGGAATATGGAGTTCAGGGCACTGGATTAATGGTCTTGTTCAATCAGGGCACAGCTGTTGGCTTGCTCCAATTCTGTCTTGCTTTCAAGGTTTTGGGTGCCTCAGCCGATTTGTGGTTTCTTGAGCGGCAATTTCCTAAATGTTTTCTGGGTCTGAGTTGGTTTTGCCTTCTTCCTTCCCACATTTTGTATTCTGACGCAATACAAACAAGAGTTTTGACAGAGAAGCCATTATGAAATAAAAAAAAAACAACAAATTAGCGTTTGAAGCTTATAAATCTAAGGGTAACATGACCAAGGTGAGTTTTTGTGATTTGGAAAATAAAATGGAACACTTTGGCTGAGGTGACTGATATTATTGCCTCCAAACTGAGTCTTACTGCGATTTTCAGGTTAATTCAGTCGGAATTCCACAGGCAGTTAGCTGGAACTGTGGATGAATCTGGGAACAGCCGGTTTCCTTGCAACTAAATCAAGTCCACTATCATATGGATTCTTGCATTTCTTTGGCTTTTTCTCCATTTTCTTATTTATCATGGTTTGGAATGAATTTTCTGATGTGAGCTTTGGTTTTGAGGCTGGCATATTGAGTTCAGGGCACAAGAGGAAGGTTCTTTTTCAATCAGGGCACAGCTGTTGGCTTGCTCCAATTCTGGCTTGCTGTCATTGTTTTGGGTGCCTCAGCCGATTTGTGGTTTCTTGAGCGGCAATTTCCTTAATGTTTTCTGGGTCTGAGTCGGTTTTGCCTTCTTATTCCCATATTTTGTATTCTGATGCAATACAAGCAAGATTTGGACAGAGTAGCCATTATGAAAGAAAAAAAAAAAACACAGAAATTGCCCTTTCAGGATTAGAAATCTGCTGGCAACATGATCAAGATTAGTTTCTGTGTTTTGGAAAATGACATGGAACCCTTCTGCTGAGGGGACAGATTCTAATTCCCTCCAAATTGAGTGTGAGTGCAATTTTGAGGTGAAATCAATCAGAATTCCAAAGTCAGTCAGTGGAAGGGGGGGATGAATCTTTAAACAGCCAGTTTCCTTGTGTCTAAATCCAGCCAAATATCACTAAGAACTCGTGCATTTCTTTGGCTTTTGTCTCATTTTTCTTCTTTATCATGGTTTGTAATGAATTTTCTGATGTGAGCTTTGGTTTTGAGGCTGGCATATTGAGTTCAGGGCACCGGATCAATGGTCTTTTTCAAACAGGACACAGCTGTTGGCTTGTTGCAATTCTGGCTTGCTGTCATTGTTTTGCGTGCCTCAGCTGTTTTTGGTTTCTTTAGTGGCAATTTCCTACATGTTTTCTGGGTCTGAGTTGGTTTTGCCTTCTTCCTTCCCAAATTTTGTATTCTGACGTAATACAAACAAGAGTTTGGACAGAGTAGCCATTATGAAATAAAAAACACAACAAATATGCGTTTGAAGCTTATATATGTACATGTAACACGAGCAAGGTAAGTTTTTGTGTTTTCGAAAGTAAAATTGAACACTCTGGCTGAGGTGACAGATATTAATTGCCTCCAAAACCGAGTTTCACTGCGATTTTTTTGTTAATTCATTCAGAAACCAAAGACACTCAGTTGGGAGGTGTGGATGTATCTGGAAATAGCCGTTTACATGGCCATAATTCAAGCCCAATATCCCTAAGAACTCCTGCATTTCTTTGGCTTTTTTCTCATTTTTCTTATTTATCATGGTTTGTAATGAATTTTCCGATGTGAGCTTTGCTTTTGAGGCTGGCATATTGAGTTCAGGGCACAAGAGGAAGGTTCTTTTTCAATCAGGGCACAGCTGTTGGCTTTCTCCAATTCTGGCTTGCTGTGATTGTTGTGGGTTCCTCAGCTGACTTTTGGTTTCTTGAGTGGCAATTTCCTAAATGTTTTCTGGGTCTGACACGGTTTTTCCTTCTTAATCCCAAATTTTGTATTCTGACGCAATACAAACAAGAGTTTGGACAGACTAGCAATGATGAAATAAAAAACAAAACAAATAGGCATTTGAAGCTTAGAAATCTACAGGTAAGAAGACTAAGGTGAGTTTTTGAGTTTTGGAAAATAAAATGGAACACTTTGGCTGAGGTGACAGATATTAATTGCCTCCAAACTGAGTTTCACTGCGATTTTCAGGTTAATTCAGTCAGAAACCACAGACACTCAGCTGGGAGGTGTGGATGAATCTGGAAACAGCCGTTTACATGGCAACAAATCAAGCCCAATATTACTAAGAACTCCTGCATTTCTTTGGCTTTTTTCTCATTTTTCTTATTTATCATGGTTTGTAATGAATTTTCTGATGTGAGCTTTGGTTTTGAGGCTGGTATATTGAGCTCAGGGCACAAGAGGAAGGTTCTTTTTCAATCAGGGCACAGCTGTTGGCTTGCTCCAATTCTGGCTTGCTGTCATTGTTGTAGGTTCCTCAGCTGACTTTTGGATTCTTGAGTGGCAATTTCCTAAATGTTTTCTGGGTCTGAGTTGCTTTTGCCTTCTTCCTTGCCAAATTTTGTATTCTGACGCAATACAAACAAGAGCTTGGGCAGAGTAGCCATTATGAAATAAAAAACAAAACAAATAGGCATATGAAGTTTTGAAATCTACAGGTAAGAAGACTAAGGTGAGTTTTTGAGTTTTGGAAGATAAAATGGAACACTTTGGCTGAGGTGACAGATATTAATTGCCTCCAAACGGAGTTTCACTGCGATATTTAGGTTAATTCAGTCAGAAACCACAGATACTCAGCTGGGAGGTGTGGATGAATCTGGAAACAGCCGTTTACATGGCAATAAATCAAGCCCAATATTACTAAGAACTCCTGCATTTCTTTGGCTTTTTTCTCATTTTTCTTCTTTATCATGGTTTGTAATGAATTTTCTGATGTGAGCTTTGGTTTTGAGGCTGGTATATTGACCTCAGGGCACAAGAGGAAGGTTCTTTTTCAATCAGGGCACAGATGTTGGCTTGCTGCAATTCTGGCTTGCTGTCATTGTTTTGGGTGCCTCAGCCGATTTGTGGTTTCTTGTGTGGCAATTTCCTAAATGTTTTCTGGGTCTGAGTCGGTTTTGCCTTCTTCCTTAACAAATTTTGTATTCTGATGCAATACAAGCAAGATTTTGGCAGAGTAGCCATTATGAAAGAAAAAAAAAAACACAGCAAATTGCCCTTTCAGGATTAGAAATCTATAGGCAACACGACCAAGATGAGTTTCTGTGTTTTGGAAAATGACATGGAACGCTTCTGCTGAGCGGTCAGATTCTAATTCCCTCCAAATTGAGTGTGAGTGCGATTTTGAGGTGAATTCAATCAGAATTCCAAGGTCTGTCTGTGGAAGGGGGGGATGAATCTGGAAACAGCCAGTTTCCTTCTGTCTAAATCCAGCCAAATACCAAAAAGGACTCTTGAATTTCTTTGGCTTTCTCAGATTTCCCTTATTTATCATGGTTTCTAATGAATTTTCTGATGTGAGCTTTGGTTTTGAGGATGGAATATGGAGTTCAGGGCACTGGATTAATGGTCTTGTTCAATCAGGGCACAGCTGTTGGCTTGCTCCAATTCTGTCTTGCTTTCAAGGTTTTGGGTGCCTCAGCCGATTTGTGGTTTCTTGAGCGGCAATTTCCTAAATGTTTTCTGGGTCTGAGTTGGTTTTCCCTTCTTCCTTCCCACATTTTGTATTCTGACGCAATACAAACAAGAGTTTGGACAGAGTAGCCATCATGAAATAAAAAAAAAAAAAAAACAAATTAGCGTTTGAAGCTTATGAATCTAAGGGTAACACGACCAAGGTGAGTTTTTGTGATTTGGAAAATCAAATGGAACACTTTGGCTGAGGTGACTGATATTATTGCCTCCAAACTGAGTCTTACTGCGATTTTCAGGTTAATTCAGTCAGAATTCCACAGGCAGTCAGCTGGAGGGGTGGATGAATCCGGGAACAGCCGGTTTCCTTGCAACTAATTCAAGACACTATGATTATGGATTCTTGCATTTCTTTGGCTTTTTTCTCTTTTTTCTTATTTATGATGATTTGTAATGAATTTTCTGATGTGAGCTTTGGTTTTGAGGCTGCAATATTGAGTTCAGGGCACAAGAGGAAGGTTCTTTTTCAATCAGGGCACAGCTGTTGGCTTGCTCCAATTCTGGCTTGCTGTCATTGTTTTGGGAACCTCAGCCGATTTGTGGTTTCTTGAGCGGCAATTTCCTTAATGTTTTCTGGGTCTGAGTCGGTTTTGCCTTCTTATTCCCATATTTTGTATTCTGATGCAATACAAGCAAGATTTGGACAGAGTAGCCATAATGAAAGAAAAAAAAAACACAGAAATTGCCCTTTCAGGATTAGAAATCTACTGGCAACGTGATCAAGATTAGTTTCTGTGTTTTGGAAAATGACATGGAACCCTTCTGCTGAGGGGACAGATTCTAATTCCCTCCAAATTGAGTGTGAGTGCAATTTTGAGGTGAAATCAATCAGAATTCCAAAGTCAGTCAGTGGAAGGGGGGGATGAATCTTTAAACAGCCAGTTTCCTTGTGTCTAAATCCAGCCAAATATCACTAAGAACTCGTGCATTTCTTTGGCTTTTGTCTCATTTTTCTGATTTATCATGGTTTGTAATGAATTTTCTGATGTGAGCTTTGGTTTTGAGGCTGGCATATTGAGTTCAGGGCACCGGATCAATGGTCTTTTTCAAACAGGACACAGCTGTTGGCTTGTTGCAATTCTGGCTTGCTGTCATTGTTTTGCATGCCTCAGCTGTTTTTGGTTTCTTTAGCGGCAATTTCCTAAATGTTTTCTGGGTCTGAGTTGGTTTTGCCTTCTTCCTTCCCAAATTTTGTATTCTGACGTAATACAAACAAGAGTTTGGACAGAGTAGCCATTATGAAATAAAAAACACAACAAATATGCGTTTGAAGCTTATATATGTACAGGTAACACGAGCAAGGTAAGTTTTTGTGTTTTCGAAAGTAAAATTGAACACTCTGGCTGAGGTGACAGATATTAATTGCCTCCAAACCGAGTTTCACTGCGATTTTCAGGTTAATTCAGTCAGAAACCACAGACACTCAGCTGGGAGGTGTGGATGAATCTGGAAGCAGCCGTTTACATGGCAATAAATCAAGCCCAATATTACTAAGAACTCCTGCATTTCTTTGGCTTTTTTCTGATTTTTCTGATTTATCATGGTTTGTAATGAATTTTCTGATGTCAGCTTTGGTTTTGATGCTGGTATATTGAGCTCAGGGCACAAGAGGAAGGTTCTTTTTCAATCAGGGCACAGCTGTTGGCTTGCTCCAATTCTGGCTTGCTGTCATTGTTGTAGGTTCCTCCGCTGACTTTTGGATTCTTGAGTGGCAATTTCCTAAATGTTTTCTGGGTCTGAGTCGGTTTTGCCTTCTTCCTTGCCAAATTTTGTATTCTGACGCAATACAAACAAGAGCTTGGGCAGAGTAGCCATTATGAAATAAAAAACAAAACATATAGGCATTTGAAGTTTTGAAATCTACAGGTAAGAAGACTAAGGTGAGTTTTTGAGTTTTGGAAGATAAAATGGAACACTTTGGCTGAGGTGACAGATATTAATTGCCTCCAAACCGAGTTTCACTGCGATTTTCAGGTTAATTCAGTCAGAAACCACAGACATTCAGCTGGGAGATGTGGATGAATCTGGAAACAGCCGTTTACATGGCAATAAATCAAGCCCAATATTACTAAGAACTCCTGCATTTCTTTGCCTTTTTTCTCTTTTTTATTATTTATCATGGTTTGTAATGAATTTTCTGATGTGAGCTTTGGTTTTGAGTCTGGCATATTGAGTTCAGGGCACAAGAGGAAGGTTCTTTTTCAATCAGGGCACGGCTGTTGGCTTGTTCCAATTCTGTCTTGTTTTAAGTTTTTGGGTGCCTCAGCGGTGTTTGGTTTCTTGAGAGGCAATTTTCTAAATGTTTTCTGGGTCTGAGTTGGTTTTGCCTTCTTGCTTCCCAAATTTTGTATTCTGACGCAATACAAACTAGAGTTTGGACAGAATAATGAATTTTCTGATGTGAGCTTTGGTTTTGAGGCTGCAATATGGAGTTCAGTGCACAAGAGAATGGTTCTTTTTCAATCAGGGCACAGCTGTTGGCTTGCTCCAATTCTGGCTTGCTGTCATTGGTTTAGATGCCCCAGCCGATTTGAGGTTTCTTGAGCAGCAATTTCCTAAATGTTTTCTGGGTCTGAGTTGGTTTTGCCTTCTTCCTCCCCAAATTTTGTATTCTGACGCAATACAAACAAGAGTTTGGACAGAGTAGCCATTATGAAATAAAAAACACAACACATAGGCATTTGAAGCTTATAAATCTACAGGTAACACGAACAAGGTGAGTTTTTGTGTTTTGTAAAATAAAATGGAACACTTTGGCTGAGGTGACTGTTATATATTGCCTCCAAACTGAGTTTCACTGCGAATTTCAGGTTAATTTAGTCAGAAGTCTACAGGCAGTCAGCTTTAGGGTTGGATGAATCCGGGAACAGCCGGTTTCCTTGAGACTAAATCAAGCCCAATATCATTATGGATTCTTGCATTTCTTTGGCTTTTTTCTCATTTTTCTTATTCATCATGGTTTGTAATGAATTTTCTTGTGTGATCTTTGGTTTTGAGGCTGGCATATTGAGTTCAGGGCACCAGAGGAATGGTCTTTTTCAAACAGGGCTCAGCTGTTGGCTTGCTCCACTTCTGGCTTGCTGTCATTTTTTTGTGTCCCTCAGCCAATTTGTGGATTCTTGAGTGGTAATTTCCTAAATGTTTTCTGGGTCTGAGTTGGTTTTGCCTTCTTATTCCCAAATTTTGTATTCTGATGCAATACAAGCAAGATTTTGGACAGAGTAGCCATTATGAAAGAAAAAAAAAACACACCAAATTACCCTTTCAGGATTAGAAATCTACAGGCAACATGAGCAAGATGAGTTTCTGTGTTTTGGAAAATGACATGGAACACTTCTGCTGAGGGGACAGATAGTAATTCCCTCCAAATTGAGTGTGAGTGCGATTTTGAGGTGAATTGAGTCAGAATTCCAAACTCAGTCTGTGGAAGGGGGGGATGAATCTTTAAACAGCCAGTTTCCTTCTGTCTAAATCCAGCCAAATATCACAAAGGACTCTTGCATTTCTTTGGCTTTTTCACATTTCCCTTATTTATCATGGTTTGTAATGAAATTTCTGATGTGAGCTTTAGTTTTGAGGCTGGCATATTGAGTTCAGGGCACAAGAGGAAGGTTCTTTTTCAATCAGGGCACAGCTGTTGGCTTGCTCCAATTCTGGCTTGCTGTCCTTGTTTTGGGTGCCTCAGCTGACTTTTGGTTACTTGAGCGGCAATTTCCTAAATGTTTTCTGGGTCTGAGTTGGTTTTGCCTTCTTCCCAAATTTTGTATTCTGACGCCATACAAACAAGAGTTTGGGCAGAGTAGCCATTATGAAATTAAAAGCACAACAAATAGATGTTTGAAGCTTAGAAATCTACAGGTAACACGACTAAGGTGAGTTTTTGTGTTTTGGAAAATAAAATGGAACACTTTGGCTGAGGTGACAGATATTAATAGTCTCCAAACTGAGTTTCACTGCGATTTTCAGGTTAATTCATTCAGAAGTCCACAGGCAGTCAGCTGGAAGGGTGGATGGATCTGGGAACAGCCGGTTTCGTTGTGACTGAATCAAGCCCAATATCATTATGGATTCTTGCATTTCCTTGGCTATTTTCTCATTTTTCTTTTTATCATGGTTTGTAATGAATTTTCTGATGTGAGCTTTGGTTTTGATGCTTTCATATTGGGTTCAGGGCACAAGAGGAAGGTTCTTTTTCAATCAGGGCACAGCCATTGGTTTGCTACAATTCTGTCTTGCTTTAAAGGTTTTGGGTGCCTCTGCGTTGTTGTTTTTTGATCCACATTTTCTGAATGTTTTCTGGGTCTGAGTTGGTTTTGCCTTCTTCCTTCTCAAATTTTCTGACGCAATACAAACAAGAGTTTGGACTGAGTAGCCATTATGAAATTAAAAACACAACATTACGCATTTGAAGCTTAGAAATCGATAGGTAACACGACCAAGGTGAGTTTTTGTGTTTTAGAAAGTGTCATGGAACACTTCTGCTGAGGGGACAATTTCTAATTCCCTCCAAAGTGAGTTTCACTGTGATTTCCAGGTTAATTCAGTCAGAATACACATTCACTCAGCTGGGAGGTGTGGAAGAATCTGGAAACAGCAGTTTACATGGGAATAAATGAAGCCCAATATCACTAAGAACTCCTGCATTTCTTTGGCTTTTTTCTCATTTTTCTTATTTATCATGCTTTGTAATGAATTTTCTGATGTGAGCTTTGGTTTTGAGGCTGGCATATTGAGTTCAGGGCACAAGAGGAAGGTTCTTTTTCAATCAGGGCACAGCTGTTGGCTTGCTCCAATTCTGGCTTGCTGTCCTTGTTTTGGGTGCCTCAGCTGACATTTGGTTTCTTGAGTGGCAATTTCCTAAATGTTTTCTTGGTCGGAGTTGGTTTTGCCTTCTTCCTTCCCAAATTTTGTATTCTGACGCAATATAAACTAGAGTTTGGACAGAGTAGCCATTATGAAATAAAAAACACAACACATAGGCGTTTGAAGCTTAGAAATCTACAGGTAACACAACCACGGTGAGTTTTTCTGTTTTGGAAAATCAAATGGAACACTTTGGCTGAGGTGACAGATATTAATTGCCTCCAAACTGAGTTTCACTGTGATTTTCAGGTTAATTCAGTGAGAATTGCACAGGCAGTCACCTGGAGGGGTGGATGAATCCAGGACTAGCCGGATTTCTTACGACTAAATCAAGCCCAATATCATTATGGATTCTTGCATTTCTTTGGCTTTTTTCTCTTTTTTCTTATTTATCATGGTTGGTAATGAATTTTTGATGTGAGCTTTGGATTTGAGGCTGCAATAAGAACTTCCGGGCACAAGAGAAATGTTCTTTTTCAATCAGGGCACAGCTGTTGGCTTGCTCTAATTGTGGCTTGCTGTCATTGTTTTGGGTGCCTCAGCAAATTTGAGGTTTCTTGAGTGGCAATTTCCTAAATGTTTTCTGGGTCTGACACGGTTTTTTCTTCTTATTCCCAAATTTTTTATTCTGACTCAATACAAACAAGAGTTTGGACAGAGTAGCCATTATGAAATAAAAAACACAACAAATAGGCGTTTGAAGCTTAGAAATCTACAGGTAACACGACCAAGGTGAGTTTTTGTGTTTTGGAAAATCAAATGGAACACTTTGGCTCAGGTGACATATATTAATTGCCTCCAAACTGAGTTTCCCTATGATTTTCAGGTTAATTCAGTGAGAATTGCACAGGCAGTCACCTCGAGGGGTGGACGAATCCAGGAATAGCCGGATTCCTTACGACTAAATCAATCCCAATATCATTATGGATTCTTGCATTTCTTTGGCTTTTTTCTCATTTTTGTTATGTATGATGGTTTGTAATGAATTTTCTGATGTGCGCTTTGTTTTTGAGGTTGGCATATTGAGTTCAGGGCACAAGAGGATGGTTCTTTTTCAATCAGGGCACAGCTGTTGGCTTGCTCCAATTCTGGCTTGCTGTCATTGTTTTGGGTGCTTCAGCCGATTTGTGGTTACTTGAGTGGTAATTTACTAAATGCTTTCTGGGTCTGAGTTGGTTTTGCCTTGTTATTCCCAAATTTTGTATTCTGATGCAATACAAGCAAGATTTTGGACAGAGTAGCCATTATGAAAAAAAAGAAAATACGGCAAATTGCCCTTTCAGGATTCAAAAGCTACAGGGAACAAGACCAAGATGAGTTTCTGTGTTTTGGATAATGACTTGGAACACTTCTGCTGAGGGGACAGATTCTAGTTACCTTCCAATTGAGTGTGAGTGCGATTTTGAGGTGAATTCCATCAGAATTCCAAAGTCAGTCTGTGGAAGGGGTTGATGAATCTGGAAACAGCCAGTTTCCTTGTGTCTAAATCCAGCCAAATATCACAAAGGACTCTTGCATTTATTTGACTTTTTCACATTTCCCTTATTATCAAGGTTTGTAATGAATATTCTGATGTGAGCTTTGGTTTTGAGACGGCAATATGGAGTTCAGGGCACTGGAAGAATGGTCTTTTTAAAACAGGGCACAGCTGTTAGCTTGCTCCAATTCTGGGTTGCTGTCATTGGTTTTGGGGTTTCAGCTGACTTTTGGTTTCTTGAGCGGCAATTTTCTAAATTTTTTCTGGGTCTGAGTTAGTTTTGCCTTATTCCTTCCCAAATTTTGTATTCTGACACAATGCAACAAATAGACATTTACAGATTATAAATCTGCTGGTAACACGCCAATATGATTTTTTTTGTTTTGGAAAATAAAATGGAACACTTTGGCTGAGGTGACAGATATTAATTGCCTCCAAACTGAGTTTCACTGCGATTTTCTGATAAATTCAGTCGGAATTCCACAGGCAGTCAGCTGGAGCTGTGGATGAATCTGGGAACAGCCGATTTCCTTGCGACTAAATCAAGCCCAATATCATTATGGATTCTTGCATTTCTTTGGCTTTTTTCTCATCTTTCTTATTTATCATGGTTTGTAATGAATTTTCTGGTGTGAGCTTTGGTTTTGAGGCTGGCATATTGAGTTCAGGGCACAAGTGGAAGGTTCTTTTTCAATCAGGGCACAGCTGTTGGCCTGCTCCAATTCTGGCTTGCTGTCATTGTTTGGGTGCCTCAGGAGATTTGTGGTTTCTTGAGTGCCAATTTCCTAAATGTTTTCTGGGTCTGAGTCGGTTTTGCCTTCTTATTCCCAAATTTTGTATTCTGATGCAATACAAGCAAGATTTTGGACAGAGTAGCCATTATGAAAGAAAAAAAAAACACATCAAATTGCCCTTTCAGAATGAGAAATGTAGGCAATATGAACAAGATGTGTTTCTGTGTTTTGGAAAATGACATGGAACCATTTTGCTGAGGGGACAGATTCTAATTCCCTTCAAATTTGGTTTCTTGTGTGGCATTTTCCTGAAAGTTTTCTGCGTCTGTGTTGGTTTTGCCTTTTTCCTTCCCAAATTTTGTATTCTGCCGCAGTAGAAACAAGAGTTTGGACAGAGTAGCCATTTTGTAATGAAAAACACAACAAATAGGCATCTGTAGCTTAGAAATCTACAGGTAACACGACCAAGGTGAGGTTTTGTGTTTTGGAAAATAAAATGGAACACTTTGGCTGAGGTGACAGATATTAATTGCCTCCAAACAGAGTTTCACTGCGATTTTCAGGTTAATTCAGTCAGAATTCCACAGGCAGTCAGATGGAGGGGTGGATGAATCCGGGAAGAGCCAGTTTCCTTGCAACTGAATCAAGCCCAATATCATTCTGGATTCTTGCATTTCTTTGCCTTTTTTCCCATTTTTGTTATTTATCATGATTTGTAATGAATTTTCTGATGTGAGCTTTGGTTTTGAGGCTGCAATATGGAGTTCAGGCCACCGGGGGAATGGTCTTTTCCAAACAGGGCACAGCTGTTGGCCTGCTCCAATTCTGGCTTGCTGTCATTGTTTTCGGTGCCTCAGCTGAATTTGGATTTTTGAATGGCAATTTGCTAAACGTTTTCTGGGTCTGAGTTGGTTTTGCCTTCTTCCTTCCCAAATTTTGTATTCTGACGCAATACAAACAAGAGTTTGGACAGAGTAGCCATTATGAAATAAAAAACACATCAAATAGGTGTTTTAAGCTACAGATAACACGACCAAGGTGAGATTTTGTGTTTTGAAAAAATAAAATGGAACACTTAGGCTGTGGTGACAGATATTAACTGCCTTCGTTCAGGTTAATTCAGTCAGAATTCCACAGGCTGTCAGCTGGAGGGGTGGATGAATCTGGGAACAGCCGGTTTCCTTGCGACAGTATCAAGGCCAATATCATTCTGGATTCTTGCATTTCTTTGGCTTTTTTTCTCATTTTTCTTATTTATCATGGTTTGTAATGAATTTTCTGATGTGAGCTTTGGTTTTGAGGCTGGCATATTGAGTTCAGGGCACAAGAGGAAGGTTCTTTTTCAATCAGGGCACAGCTGTTGGCTTGCTCCAATTCTGGCTTGCTGTCATTGTTTTGGGTGCCTCAGCCGATTTGTGGTTTCTTGAGTGGCAATTTCCTAAATGTTTTCTGGGTCTGAGTTGGTTTTCCTTCTTCCTTCCCAAATTTTGTATTCTGACACAATACAAACAAGAGTTTGGACAGAGTAGCCATTAGGAAATAAAAAACACAACAAATAGGCTTTTGAAGCTACAGGTAACACGACCAAGGATGGATTTTGTGTTTTGGAAAATAAAATGGCACACTTTGGCTGTGGTGACAGATATTAACTGCCTCCGTTCAGGTTAATTCAGTCAGAATTCCACAGGCAGTCAGCTGGATGGGTGGATGAATCCGGGAACAGCCGGTTTCCTTGCAACTAAATCCAGCCCAATATCATTCTTGATTCTTGCATTTCTTTGTCTATTTTCTCATTTTTCTTATTTATCATGGTTTGTAATGAATTTTCTGATGTGAGCTTTGGTTTTGAGGCTGCAGTATGGAGTTCAGGGCACCGGAGGAATGGGCTTTTTCAATCAGGGCACAGCTGTTGGCCTGCTCCAATTCTGGCTTGCAGTCATTGTTTTGGGTGCCTCCGCCGATTTGAGGTTTCTTGAGTGGCAATTTCCTAAACGTTTTCTGAGTCTGAGTTGGTTTTGTCCTCTTCCTTCCCAAATTTTGTATTCTGACGCAACAGAAACAAGAGTTTGGACAGAATAGCCATTATGAAATAAAAAAACACATCAAATAGGCTTTTGAAAGCTACAGGTAACACGACCAAGGTGAGATTTTGTTTTGGAAAAAGACATGGAACACTTTGGCTGAGGTGACAGATATTAACTGCCTCCGTTCAGGTTAATTCAGTCAATATTCCTCAGGCATCAGCTGGAGAGGTGGATGAATCTGGGAATATACGGTTTCCTTGCGACTAAATCAAGCCCAATATCATTATGAATTCTTGAATTTCTTTGGCCTTTTTCTCATTTTTCTTAATTTTAGTGGTTTGTAATGAATTTTCTGATGTGAGCTTTGGTTTTGAGGCTGGCATATGGAGTTCAGGGCACAAGAGGAAGGTTCTTATTCAATCAGGTCACAGCTGTTGGCTTGCTCCAATTCTGGCTTGCTGTCATTGTTTTGGGTGCCTCCGCCGATTTGAAGTTTCTTGAGCATCAATATCCTAAATGTTTTCTTGGTCTGAGTTGGTTTTCCTTCTTCCTTCCCAAATTTTGTATTCTGACACAATACAAACAAGAGTTTGGACAGAGTAGCCATTAGGAAATAAAAACACAACAAATAGGCTTTTGAAGCTACAGGTAACACGACCAAGGTGAGATTTTGTGTTTTGGAAAATCAAATGGAACAAGTTGGCTGTGGTGACAGATATTAACTGCCTCCGTTCAGGTTAATTCATTCAGAATTCCACAGGCAGTCAGCTGGAGGGGTGGATGAATCCGGGAATAGCCGGTTTCCTTGCAACTAAATGAAGCCCAATATCATTATGGATTCTTGCATTTCTTTGGCTTTATTCTGATATTTCGTATTTATCATGGTTTGTAATGAATTTTCTGATGTGAGCTTTGGTTTTGAGGCTGCAGTATGGAGTTCAGGGCACCGGAGGAATGGTCTTTTTCAATCAGGGCACAGCTGCTGGCTTGCTCCAATTCTGGCTTGCTGTCATTGTTTTGGGTGCCTCCGCCGATTTGAGGTTTCTTGAGTGGCAATTTCCTAAACGTTTTCTGAGTCTCAGTTGTTTTTGTCCTCTTCCTTCCCAAATTTTGTATTCTGACGTAATACAAGCAAGATTTTGGACAGAATAGACATTATGAAATAAAAAACACATCCAATAGGCTTTTGAAAGCTACAGGTAACACGACCAAGGTGAGATTTTGTGTTTTGTAAAAAGACATGGAACACTTTTGCTGAGGTGACAGATATTAATTGCCTCCAAACCGAGTTTCACAGCGAATTTCATTTTAATTCAGTCAGAAACCACAGACACTCAGCTGGGAGGTATAGAAGAATCTGGAAACAGCCATTAACAAGGGAATAAATCAAGCCCAATATCACTAAGAACTCCTGCATTTCTTTGGATTTTTTCTGATTTTTCTTATTTATCATGGTTTGTAATGAATTTTCTGATCTGAGGTTTGGTTTTGAGGTTGCAATATCGAGTTCAGGACACCGGAGGAATGGTCTTTTTCAATCAGGGCACAGCTGTTGGCTTGCTCCAATTCTGTCTTGCTTTCAAGGTTTTGGCTTCCTCAGCGGCCCTTTGTTTCTTGAGCGGCAATTTCCTAAATGTTTTCTGGGTCTGAGTTGGTTTCGCCTTCTTCCTTCCCAAATTTTGTAATCTGACGCAATAGAAACAAAAGTTTGGGCAGAGTAGCCATTATGAAATAAAAAACACAACAAATAGGCGTTTGAAGCTTAGAAATCTACAGGTAACACAACCAAGGTGAGTTTTTGTGTTTTGGAAAATCAAATGGAACACTTTGGTTGAGGTGACAGATATTAATTGCCTCCAAATTGAGTTTCACTGCGATTTTCAGGTTAATTCAGTCAGAATTCCACAAGCTGTCAGCTGGAGGGGTGGATGAATCCAGGAATAGCCGGTTTCCTTGCGACTAAATCCAGCCCAATATCATTATGGATTCTTGCATTTCTTTGGCTTTTTTCTCATTTTTCTTATTTATCATGGTTTGTAATGAATTTTCTGATGTGATCTTTGGTTTTGAGGCTGCAATATGGAGTTCAGGGCACCGGAGGAATGGTCTTTTTCAAACAGGTCACAGCTGTTGGCCTGCTCCAATTCTGGCTTGCTGCCATTTATTTGGGTGCCTCAGCTGACTTTCGGTTTCTTGAGTGGCAATTTCCTAAATGTTTTCTTGGTCTGAGTTGGTTTTCCTTCTTCCTTCCCAAATTTTGTATTCTGACACAATACAAACAAGAGTTTGGACAGAGTAGCCATTAGGAAATAAAAAACACAACAAATAGGCTTTTGAAGCTACAGGTAACACGACCAAGGTGAGATTTTGTGTTTTGGAAAATCAAATGGAACAAGTTGGCTGTGGTGACAGATATTAACTGCCTCCGTTCAGGTTAATTCAGTCAGAATTCCACAGGCAGTCAGCTGGAGGGGTGGATGAATCCGGGAATAGCCGGTTTCCTTGCAACTAAATGAAGCCCAATATCATTATGGATTCTTGCATTTCTTTGGCTTTATTCTGATATTTCTTATTTATCATGGTTTGTAATGAATTTTCTGATGTGAGCTTTGGTTTTGAGGCTGCAGTATGGAGTTCAGGGCACCGGAGGAATGGTCTTTTTCAATCAGGGCACAGCTGCTGGCTTGCTCCAATTCTGGCTTGCTGTCATTGTTTTGGGTGCCTCCGCCGATTTGAGGTTTCTTGAGTGGCAATTTCCTAAACGTTTTCTGAGTCTCAGTTGTTTTTGTCCTCTTCCTTCCCAAATTTTGTATTCTGACGTAATACAAGCAAGATTTTGGACAGAATAGACATTATGAAATAAAAAACACATCCAATAGGCTTTTGAAAGCTACAGGTAACACGACCAAGGTGAGATTTTGTGTTTTGGAAAAAGACATGGAACACTTTTGCTGAGGTGACAGATATTAATTGCCTCCAAACCGAGTTTCACAGCGAATTTCATTTTAATTCAGTCAGAAACCACAGACACTCAGCTGGGAGGTATAGAAGAATCTGGAAACAGCCATTAACAAGGGAATAAATCAAGCCCAATATCACTAAGAACTCCTGCATTTCTTTGGATTTTTTCTGATTTTTCTTATTTATCATGGTTTGTAATGAATTTTCTGATCTGAGGTTTGGTTTTGAGGTTGCAATATCGAGTTCAGGACATCGGAGGAATGGTCTTTTTCAATCAGGGCACAGCTGTTGGCTTGCTCCAATTCTGGCTTGCTTTCAAGGTTTTGGCTTCCTCAGCGGCCCTTTGTTTCTTGAGCGGCAATTTCCTAAATGTTTTCTGGGTCTGAGTTGGTTTCGCCTTCTTCCTTCCCAAATTTTGTAATCTGACGCAATAGAAACAAAAGTTTGGGCAGAGTAGCCATTATGAAATAAAAAACACAACAAATAGGCGTTTGAAGCTTAGAAATCTACAGGTAACACAACCAAGGTGAGTTTTTGTGTTTTGGAAAATCAAATGGAACACTTTGGTTGAGGTGACAGATATTAATTGCCTCCAAATTGAGTTTCACTGCGATTTTCAGGTTAATTCAGTCAGAATTCCACAAGCTGTCAGCTGGAGGGGTGGATGAATCCAGGAAAAGCCGGTTTCCTTGCGACTAAATCCAGCCCAATATCATTATGGATTCTTGCATTTCTTTGGCTTTTTTCTCATTTTTCTTATTTATCATGGTTTGTAATGAATTTTCTGATGTGATCTTTGGTTTTGAGGCTGCAATATGGAGTTCAGGGCACCGGAGGAATGGTCTTTTTCAAACAGGTCACAGCTGTTGGCCTGCTCCAATTCTGGCTTCCTGCCATTTATTTGGGTGCCTCAGCTGACTTTCCGTTTCTTGAGTGGCAATTTCCTAAATGTTTTCTGGGTCTGAGTTGGTTTTCCCGTCTTCATTCCCAAATTTTCTTTTCTGAGGCATACAAACAAGACTTTGGACAGAGTAGACATTATGAAATAAAAAACACATCAAATAGGCTTTTGAAAGCTAAAGGTAACACGACCAAGGTGAGATTTTGTGTTTTGTAAAAAGACATGGAACACTTTTGCTGAGGTGACAGATATTAATTGCCTCCAAACCGAGTTTCACAGCGAATTTCATTTTAATTCAGTCAGAAACCACAGACACTCAGCTGGGAGGTATAGAAGAATCTGGAAACAGCCATTAACAAGGGAATAAATCAAGCCCAATATCACTAAGAACTCCTGCATTTCTTTGGATTTTTTCTGATTTTTCTTATTTATCATGGTTTGTAATGAATTTTCTGATCTGAGGTTTGGGTTTGAGGTTGCAGTATCGAGTTCAGGACACCGGAGGAATGGTCTTTTTCCATCAGGGCACAGCTGTTGGCTTGCTCCAATTCTGTCTTGCTTTCAAAGATTTGGGTTCCTCAGCGGCCCTTTGTTGCTTGAGCGGCAATTTCCTAAATGTTTTCTGGGTCTGAGTTGGCTTTGCCTTCTTCCTTCCCAAATTTTGTAATCTGACGCAATAGAAACAAAAGTTTGGGCAGAGTAGCCATTATGAAATAAAAAACACAACAAATAGGCGTTTGAAGCTTAGAAATCTACAGGTAACACAACCAAGGTGAGTTTTTGTGTTTTGGAAAATCAAATGGAACACTTTGGCTGAGGTGACAGATATTAATTGCCTCCAAACTGAGTTTCACTGGGATTTTCAGGTTAATTCAGTCAGAATTCCACAGGCAGTCAGCTGGAGGGGTGGATGAATCCGGGAACAGCCCGTTTCCTTGCGACTGAATCAAGCCCAATGTCATTATGGATTCTTGCATTTCTTTGGCTTTTTTCTCCTTTTTCTGATATAGCATGCTGTGTAATGAATTTTCTGATGTCAGCTTTGGTTTTGAGTCTGCAATATGGAGTTCAGGGCACCAGAGGTATGGTCTTTTTCAAACAGGGCACAGCTGTTGTGCTGCTCCAATTCTGGCTTGCTGTCATTGTTTTGGGTGCCTCAGCCGATTTGTGGTTTCTTGAGCGGCAATTTCCTAAAGGTTTTCTGGGTCTGAGTTGGTTTTGCCTTCTTCCTTCCCAAATTTTGTATTCTGATGGAATACAAACAAGAGTTTGGACAGAGCAGTCATTATGAAATAAAAAACACAACAAATAGGCGTTTGAAGCTTATAAGTCTACTCGAAACACGACCAAGGTGAGTATTTGTGTTTTGGAAAATAAAATGGAACACTTTGTTGAGGTCACAGATATTAATGGCCTCCAAACTGAGTTTGACTGCGATTTTCAGGTTAATTCAGTGAGAATTCCACAGGCAGTCAGCTGGAGGGGTGGATGAATCTGGGAGCAGCTGGTTTCCTTGCGACTAAATCCAGCCCAATATCAGAAAGGTCTCCTGTATTTCTTTGGCATTTTTCTCATTTTTTGATTTATCCTGCTTTGTAATGAATTTTCTGATGTGAGATTTGGTTTTGAGGCTGCAATATGGAGTTTAGGGCACAAGAGGAAGGTTTTTTTTTTAAACAGGGCACAGCTCTTGGCTTGCTCCAATTCTGGCTTGCTGTCATTGTTTTGCATGCCTCAGCTCAATTTTGGTTTGTTGAGTGGCAATTTCCTAAATGTTTTCTGGGTCTGAGTTGGTTTTGCCTTCTTCCTTCCAAAATTTTGTATTCTGTCGCATTACAAACAAGAGTTGGGACAGAGTAGCCATTATGAAATAAAAAACACAACAAATAGGTGTTAGAAGCTTAGAAATCTACAGGTAACACGACCAAGGTGAGTTTTTGTGTTTTGGAAAATGAAATGGAACACTTTGGCTGAGGTTACAGATATTAATTGCCTCCAAACTGAGTTTCACTGCGATTTTCAGGTTAATTCAGTCAGAATTCCACAGGCAGTCCACTGAAGGGGTGGATGAATCCGGGAACAGCCCATTTCCTTGCGACTGAATCAAGCCCAATGTCATTATGGATTCTTGCGTTTCTTTGGCTTTTTTCTCATTTTTCTTATTTATCATGGTTTGTAATGAATTTTCTGATGTCAGCTTTGGTTTTGAGGCTGTAATGTGGCGTTCAGGGCACCAGAGGTATGGTCTTTTTCAAACAGGGCACAGCTGTTGTGCTGCTCCAATTCTGGCTTGCTGTCATTGTTTTGAGTGCCTCAGCCGATTTGTGGTTTCTTGAGCGGCAATTTCCTAAAGGTTTTGTGGGTCTGAGTTGGTTTTGCCTTCTTCCTTCCCAAATGTTGTATTCTGACGCAATACAAACAAGAGTTTGGGTGGAGTAGCCATTATGAAATAAAAAACACAACAAAAAGGCGTTTGAAGCTTAGAAAAATACAGGTAACACGACCAAGGTGAGTTTTTGTGTTTTGGAAAATGAAATGGAACACTTTGGCTGAGGTTACAGATATTAATTGCCTCCAAACTGAGTTTCACTGCGATTTTCAGGTTAATTCAGTCAGAATTCCACAGGCAGTCAGCTGGAGGGGTGGATGAATCCGGGAACAGCCCATTTCCTTGCGACTGAATCAAGCCCAATGTCATTATGGATTCTTGCGTTTCTTTGGCTTTTTTCTCATTTTTCTTATTTATCATGGTTTGTAATGAATTTTCTGATGTGAGCTTTGGTTTTGAGGCTGTAATATGGCGTTCAGGGCACCAGAGGTATGGTCTTTTTCAAACAGGGCACAGCTGTTGTGCTGCTCCAATTCTGGCTTGCTGTCATTGTTTTGAGTGCCTCAGCAGATTTGTGGTTTCTTGAGCGGCAATTTCCTAAATGTTTTCTGGGTCTGAGAGGTTTTTACCTTCTTCCTTCCCAAATTTTGTATTGTGACGCAATACAAACATGAGTTCAGACAGAGTAGCGTTTATGAAATAAAAAACACAACAAATAGGCGTTTGAAGCTTAGAAATCTACAGGTTCACGACCAAGGTGAGTTTTTGTGTTTTGAAAAATCAAATGGAACACTTTGGCTGAGGTGACAGATATTAATTGCCTCCAAACTGAGGTTCACTGCGATTTTCCGGTTAATTCAGTCATAATTCCACAGGCATCAGCTGGAGGGGTGGATGAATCTGGGAACAGCCGGTTTCCTTTTGACTAAATCAAGCCCAATATCATTATGGATTCTTGCGTTTCTTTGGCTTTTTTCTCATTTTTCTTATGTATCATGGTTTGTAATGAGTTTTCTGATGTGAGCTTTGGTTTTAAGCTGGCATATTCAGTTCAGGGCACCAGAGGAAGGTTGTTTTTCAATCAGGGCACAGCTGTTGGCCTGCTCCAATTCTGGCTTGCTGTCATTGTTTTGGGTGCCTCAGCTGATTTGTGGATTCTTGAGTGGCAATATCCTAAATGTTTTCTGGGTCTGAGTTAGTTTTGCCTTCTTATTCCCAAATTTTGTATTCTGATGCAATACAGGCAAGATTTTGACAGAGTAGCCATTATGAAAGAAAAAAAAAAAACAAAGCAAATTGGCCTTTCATGTTTAGAACTGTACAGGCAACACAATCAAGATGAGTTTCTGTGTTTTGGAAAATGACTTGGACTCCTTCTGCCGAGGGGACAGATACTAATTTCCTCCAAATTGAGTGTGAGTGCAATTTTGAGGTGAATTCAATCAGAATTCCAAAGTCAGTCTGTTTAAGGGTGGGATGAATCCTGAAACAGCCAGTTTCCTTGTGTCTAAATCCTGCCAAATATCACAAAGGACTCTTGCATTTCTTTGGCTTTTTCACATTTCCCTTATTTATCATGGTTTGTAATGAATTTTCTGATGTGAGCTTTGGTTTTGAGGCTGGCATATTGAGTTCATGGCACAAGAGAATGGTTTTTTTTCTATTGGGGCACAGTTGTTGGCTTGCTCCAATTCTGGCTTGCTGTCATTGTTGGGTGCCTCAGCTGACTTTTGGTTTCTTGAGGGTCAGTTTGCTGAATATTTTCTGGGTCTGAGTTGGTTTTCCCTTCTTCATACCCAAATTGTGTATTCTCATGCAATACAAGCAAGATTGTCGACAGAGTAGCCATTATGAAAGAAAACAAAAAAAACAGCAAATTGGCCTTTCAGGATTAGAAATCTACAGGCAACATGACCAAGATGAGTTTCTGTGGTTTGGAAAATGATATGGAACCCTTCTGCTGAGGGGAGAGATACTAATTCATCCAAATTGAATGTGAGTGGGATTTTGAGGTGAATTCAATCAGAAGTCCAAAGTCAGTCTGTGGATGGGGGGATGAATCTGGAAACAGCCAGGTTCCTTTTGTCTAATCCCGCAAAGTATCACAAAGGACTCTTGCATTTCTTTCGCTTTTTCACATTTCCATTATTCATCATGGTTTGTAATGAATTTTCTGATGTGAGCTTTGGTTTTGAGGCTGCAATATGGAGTTCAGGGTAACGGAGGAATGGTCTTTTTCAAACAGGGCACACCTGTTGGCCTGCTCCAATTCTGGCTTGCTGTCATGGTTTTGTGTGCCTCAGCTGACTTTTAGTTTCTTGAGCGGCAATTTCCTAAATGTTTTCTGGGTCTGAATTGGGTTTGCCTTCTTCCTTCCCAAATGTTGTATTCTGATGCCATACAAACAAGAGTTTGGGGAGAGTAGCCATTATGAAATAAAAACACAACAAATAGGCATTTGAAGCTTTGAAATCTACAGGTAACACGACCAAGGTGAGGTTTTGTGTTTTGGAAAATCAAATGGAACACTTTGGCTGAGGTGACAGATATTAATTGCCTCCAAACTGAGTTTCACTGTGTTTCTCCAGTTAATTCACTCAGAATTCCACAGGCTGTCAGCTGGAGGGGTGGATGTATCTGGGAACAGCCAGTTTCCTTGCGACTAAATCAAGCCCAATATCATTATGGATTCTTCCATTTCTTTGGCTTTTGTATCATTTTTCTTATTTTTTATGGTTTGTAATGAATTTTCTGATGTGAGCTTTGGTTTTGAGGCTGCAATATGGAGTTCATGGCACAAGAGGAAGGTTCTATTTCAATCAGGGCACAGCTGTTGTCTTGCTCCAATTCTGGCTTGCTGTCATTGTTTTCGATACCTCAGCTAATTTCTGGTTTCTTGAGCGGCAATTTCCTAAATGTATTGTGCATCTGAGTTGGTTTTTCCTTCTTCCTTCCCTAATTTTGTATTCTGAGGCAACACAAACAAGAGTTTGGACAGAGTAGGCATTATGAAATAAAAACCACAACAAATAGGCATTTGAAGCTTAGAAATCTACAGGTAACATTACCAAGGTGAGTTTTTGTGTTTTGGAAAAAAAAATGGAACACTTTGGCTGAGGTGACAGATATTAATTGCCTCCAAACTGAGTTTCACTGCGATATTCAGGTCAATTCAGTCAGAATTCCACAGGCAGTCAGCTGGAGGGGTGGATGAATCCGGGAACAGCCAGTTTCCTTGCAACTAAATCAAGCCCAATATCATTATTGATTCTTGCATTTCTTTGGCTTTTTTCTCCTTTTTCTTATTTATCATGGGTTGTAATGAATTTTCTGATGTGAGCTTTGGTTTTGAGGCTGAAATATGGAGTTCAGGGCACCGGGGGAATGGACCTTTTAAACAGGGCAAAGCTGTTGGCCTGCTCCAATTCTGGCTTGCTGTCATTGTTTTGAGCCTCAGCCGATTTGTGGTTTCCTGAGCTGCAATTTTCTACATGTTTTCTGCGTCTGAGTTGGTTTTGCCTTCTACCTTCCCAAATTTTGTATTCTGATTTCTACAAACAAGAGTTTGGGGAGAGTAGCCATTATGACAAAAAAAAAACACAGCAAATAGGATTTTGAAGCTTATAAATCTACAGGTAACATGACCAAGGGGAGTTTTTGTGTTTTGGAAAATCAAATGGAACACTTTGGCTGAGGTGACAGATATTAATTGCCTCCAAACTGAGTTTCACTGCGATTTTCAGGTTAACTCAGTCAGAATTGCACAGGCAGTCAGCTGGAGGGGTGGATGAATCTGGGAATAGCCGGTTTCCTTGCGACTGAATCAAGCCCAATATTATGGATTCTTGCATTTCCTTGTCTTTTTTCTCATTTTTCTTATTCATCCTGGTTTGTAATGAATTTTCTGATGTGAGCTTTGGTTTTGAGGCTGGTATATTGAGTTCAGGGCACAAGAGGAAGATTCTTTTTCAATCAGGGTACAGCTGTTGGCTTGCTCCAATTCTGGCTTGCTATCATTGTTTTGGGTGCCTCAGCTAACTTTTGGTTTCTTGAGCGGCAATTTCCTAAATGTTTTCGGGGTCTGAGATGGTTTTGCCTTCTTCCTTCCCAAATTATGTATTCTGATGGCACACAAACAAGAGTTTGGGCAGATTAGCCATTATGAAATAAAAAAACACAAGAAATAGGCGTTTAAACCTACAAAATCTACTGGTAACTTGACCAAAGTGAGTTTTTGTGTTTTGGAAAATCAAATGGAACACTTTGGCTGAGGTGACAGATAGTAATTGGCTCCAAACTGAGTTTCACTGCAATTTTCAGGTGAATTCAGTCAGAATTCCACAGGCAGTGAGCTGGAGCAGAGGATGAATCCGGGAACAGCCGGTTTCCTTGTGACTAATAAGGCCAAATGTCACTATGGATTCTTGCATTTCTTTGGCTTTTTTCTCCGTTTGCTTATTTATCATGGTTTGTAATGAATTTTCTGATGTGAGCTTTGGTTTGTGGCTGAATATGGAGTTCAGGGCACCAGAGGAATGGTCTTTTTCAAACAGGGCACAGCTGTTGGCCTGCTCCAATTCTGGCTTCCTGTCATTGTTTTGAGTACCTCAGCCGATTTGTGGATTCTGAGCGGCAATTTCCTAAATGTTTTCTGGGTCTGAGTTGGTTTTGCCTTCTTCCTTCCCAAATTTTGTAATCTGACGCAATACAAACAAGAGTTTGGGGAGAGTAGCCATTATGAAATAGAAAAACACAACAAATAGGCATTTGAAGCTTAGAAATCTACAGGTAACACGACCAAGGTGAGTTTTTGTGTTTTGGAAAATCAAATGGAACACTTTGGCTGAGGTGACAGATATTAATTGCCTCCAAACTGAGTTTCACTGTGATTTTCAAGTTAATTCAGTCAGAATTCCACAGGCAGTCAGCTGGAGGGGTGGATGAATCCGGGAACAGCCGGTTTCCTTGTGACTGAATCAAGCCCAATATCATTATGGATTCTTGCATTTCTTTGGCTTTTTTCTCCTTTTTCTTATTTATCATGGTTTGTAATGAATTTTCTGATGTGAGCTTTGGTTTGAGGCTGCAATCTGGAGTTCAGGGTGCAAGAGGAAGGCTCTTTTTCAAACAGGGCACAGAAGTTGGCCTGCTCCAATTCTGGCTTGCTGTCATTGTTTTGGGTGCCTCAGCCGATTTGTGTATTCTGAGTGGCAATTTCCTAAATGTTTCTGGGTCTGAGTTGGTTTTGCCTTCTTCCTTCCCAAATTTTGTATTCTGATGCCATATAAACAAGAGTTTCAGCAGAGTAGCCACTATGAAATAAAAAACACAACAAATAGGCGTTTTAACCTTCAAAATCTACAGGTAACACGACCAAGGTGAGTTTTTGTGGTTTGGAAAATCAAATGGAACACTTTGGCTGAGGTGACAGATAGTAATTGCCTCCAAACTGAGTTTCACTGCGATTTTCAGGTTAATTCAGTCAGAATTCCACAGGCAGTCAGCTGGAGCAGAGGATGAATCCGGGAACAGCCGGTTTCCTTGTGACTAATAAGGCCAAATGTCATTATGGATTCTTGCATTTCTCTGGCTTTTTTCTCTGATTTCCTATTTATCATGGTTTGTAATGAATTTTCTGATGTGAGCTTTGGTTTTGTGGCTGCAATATGGAGTTTAGGGCACCGGGGGAATGGTCTTTTTCAAACAGGGCACAGCTGTTGACCTGCTCCAATTCTGGCTTGCTGTCATTGTTTTGGGTGCCTCAGCCGATATGTGGTTTGTGAGCGGCAATTTCCTAAATGTTTTCTGGGTCTGAGTTGGTTTTGCCTTCTTCCTACCCAAATTTTGTATTCTGACGCCATACAAACAAGAGTTTCGGCAGAGTAGCCATTTTGAAATAAACAACACAACAAATAGGCGTTTGAAGCTTGGAAATCTACAGGTAACACAACCAAGGTGAGTTTTTGTGTTTTGGAAAATCAAATGGAACACTTTGGCTGAGGTGACAGATATTAATTGCCTCCAATGTGAGTTTCACTGCGATTTTCAGGTTTATTCAGTCAGAATTACACATGCAGTCAGCTGGAGGGGCGGATGATTCCGGGAACAGCCGGTTTCCTTGCGACTGAATCAAGCCCAATATCATTATGGATTCTTGCTTTTCTTTTCTTTTTTCTCCTTTTTCTTATTTATCATGGTTTGTAATGAATTTTCTGATGTGAGCTTTGGTTCTGAGGCTGGCATATTGAGTTCAGGGCAGAAGAGGAAGGTTGTTTTTCAAACAGGGCACAGCTGTTGGCTTGCTCTAATTCTGGCTTGCTGTCATTGCTTTGGGTGCCTCAGCTAACTTTTGGTTTCTTGAGCGGCAATTTCCTGAATATTTTCTGGGTCTGAGTTGGTTTTGCCTTCTTCCTTCTGAAATTTTGTATTCTGACGCCAAACAAACAAGAGTTTGGGCAGAGTAGCAATTATGAAATAAAAAACACAACAAATAGGCGTTTGAAGCTTAGAAATTTACAGGTAACATGACCAAGGTGATTTTTTGTGTTTTGGAAAATCAAATGGAACACTTTGGCTGAGGTGACAGATATTAATTGCCTCCAAACTGAGTTTCACTGCGATTTTCAGGTTAATTCAGTCAGAATTCCACAGGCAGTCAACTGGAGGGGTGAATGAATCCGCGAACAGCCGGCTTCCATGTGACTAAATCAAGCCCAATAACATTACGGATTCTTGCATTTCTTTGGCTTTTTTCTCCTTTTTCTTATTTATCATGGTTTGTAATGAATTTTCTGATATGAGCTTTGGTTTTGAGGCTGCAAAATGGAGTTCAGGGAGCAAGAGGAATGTTCTGTTTCAAACAGGGCACAGCTATTGGCCTACCTCAATTCTGGCTTGCTTTCATTGTTTGGGATCCTCAGCTGATTTGTGGTTTCTTGAGTGGCAATTTGCAAAATGTTTTCTGGGTCTGAGTTGTTTTTCCCGTCTTCCTTCCCAAATTTTGTATTCTGACGCCATACAAACAAGAGTTTGGGTAGAATAGCCATTATGAAATTAAAAACACAACAAATAGGCATTTGAAGTTTAGAAATCTACAGGTAACACGACCAAGGTGAGTTTTTGTGTTTTGCAAAATAAAATGGAACACTTTAGCTGAGGTGACAAATATTAATTGTCTCCAAAATGAGTTTCACTGCTATTTTGAGGTTAATTCAGTCAGAATTCCATAGGCAGTCAGCTGGAGGGGTGGATGAATCCGGGAACAGCCGGTTTCCTTGCGACTAAATCAAGCCCAATATCATTATGGTTTCTTGTATTTCTTTGGCTTTTTTCTCTTTTCTCTAATTTATCATGGTTTGTAATGAATTTTCTGATGTGAGCTTTGGTTTTGAGGCTGCAATATGGAGTTCAGGGCACAAGAGGAAGGTTCTTTTTCAAAAAGGGTAAAGCTGTTGGCTTGCTCCAATTCTGGCTTGCTGTCATTGTTTTGGGTGCCTCAGCCAATTTGTATTTCTTGAGCGGCAATTTCCTAAATGTTTTCTGGGTCTGAGTTGGTTTTGCCTTCTTCCTTCCCAAATGTTGTATTCTGACGCAATACAAACAAGAGTTTGGACAGAGTAGCCATTATGAATTAAAAAAGACAGCTAATATGTATTTGAAGCTTAGAAATTTACAGGCAACATGACCAAGGTGAGTTTTTGTGTTTTGGAAAATCAAATGGAACACTTTGGCTGAGGTGACAGATATTAATTGCCTCCAAACTGAGTTTCACTGTGATTTTCAGGTTAATTCAGTCAGAATTCCACAAGCAGTCAGCTGGAGGGGTGAATGAATCCGGGAACGGCCGGTTTCGCTGCGACTAAATCAAGCCCAATATCATTATGGATTCTTGCATTTCTTTGGCTTTTTTCTCTTTTTTCTTATGTATCATGGTTTGTAATGAATTTTTTGATGTGTGCTTTTGTTTTGAGGCGGCAATATTGAGTTCAGGGCACAAGAGGAATGGTCTTTTTCAATCAGGGCACAGCTGTTGGCTTGCTCCAATTCTGGCTTGCTGTCCTTGTTTTGGGTGCCTCAGCTGACTTTTGGTTTCTTGAGTGGCAATTTCCTACATGTTTTCTGGGTCTGAGTCAGTTTTGCCTTCTTCCTTCCCAAATTTTGTATTCTGATGCAATACAAGCAAGATTTTGGATATAGTTAGCTCTGTGTCCATTCTTCTGTCTCTTTACTAGATGAATAAAAAGACAGTGTAAAATGATTTGTAAAGAACTATAAGGGGTCAGCGCTGTGCTGCTGCTGCCAATTGAGGAGTGAAGCAGGAGATGGAAAACACCTCTCTCTCTCTCTCTCTCTCTCTGTGCCTCTCCTTCTCTGTTACTCTGACTTCTAAATAAAAAAATGAATCTTAAAAGAAGTATAAACATCAATAAAACACAAATGAAAATTGTATTCTCAAAACTGGATATTAAACCATGCCTTCTACACCTCTGTTAAAAGTTACATTCTATCATAGTCATTTATGATTTCTAGGGCCAAAGTAGTAAATAAGATTTTTCTGGAAGAGACAGAGGTTATGAGGGAGCCAGGATTTGGGGTCAGTTAGCAGAAGTGAGTGTCACTCTTTCAGATTTGATGCAGGAAAGGAACAGCAACTGATCCCTGAGATTTTGGTGTGGGAAGGAAAGGAAGGAGGGACTTAACAAAAGCAAATGCCCTCTGGTTGTGGGCACCCACCCCTGACTGCAGCTTTTCGGAGGAACAGCTGGTGTCTCTAGGGATGCTGCAGCCTGGACTCCATTTCCCAGAGTTCCCAGTAGCTCCGAGGTATTCTGCTTTCCAAATACCTGTGGGCATGCACCTGCCACTGCCAGTCCCTGGGGCTCAGAGTTGGCCCAGGGGAGTTCATTCCTTGATCAGTGTCAACCCTGGGGGCTATGCTGCTCCTTCTCTGGCATTTACTGCAACTCCTGCTCTGCACGTGCGATCCCAGGCAGTTTCCGAGTGCTCACCCTGAGCCTGCCTCCTGCTGCTTCTTCCCTCTTCATCCACCAACTGTGGGTCCCACATGCCAGGGACTCTCTTCTCCACACTCCCAATTTCACTCCCCGTATATCTGGAAGAAAGGGTACCTGCTCCAGGGACTTTCTGCTGCAGGTTTGGCATGCAGGAAGGGGCGGAGACACATGTGGGAGAAGTGTGCCAGCAATCCTGGCAGCTTCTCCCGAGGTCAGGGCTGGGACCCGGGCTGCTCTGTCTCCCACCTCTATTTCCCAGGCTCAAAGTGCCCGGACTCTCTCCTGCAGTACCTCACCTAAACTGTCCCTAATGTGCTTTATTTAGTGGTTACAGGAGAGAGGGGGCAGTGTTCTGGGAACCTGCACTCACAGGGAAGGAAGGCAGAAAGACTCCTGATCTCCACAGTTAAATAAGCCGGGTTCCCACTGTGGGTGGTCTCAGAATGCAGTCTGGCCTGGTCTCTTGATGTTTCCTGGGCTGGTTCCTGCAGGGTGGGGCTGGATGGCCCTCAGGAGGGAGCCTGGGGCAGCAGAGGGGTGGGCAGGAGGATCTGTCTAGGATCTGCCCCACTGCTCTCATCCTGCACCTCATCTTCCTGGTGGGTAGCAGTGTGAAGCGTGAATAGCTGCTTTGTGTGTTGATCCCTCTCAAGTATTAATTATCAAATTTTTCCAATGTGGAATTTGAAGCTGTTCCAGAAACATGGGGTGGGAAATCTCCCTTCTTTCAAACAGGCACAGAGACAGTGGAGGATCCAAGGAGTTTCTATTAATGGCCCTAGGCTCAGCTGGAATGATTTCCTGAGAATTGAGCATCAAATTCAAGTTTCTTAGCTGTTACAGCATTGGTGGGTTTAAATGGCAGCCTACATGACTTAGGACCACAATTTCCAATGGTCAGTGGGTCCAGTATGTTTGTAAAAGAGATGCCAGGGACAGATTTATTAGGACAGATTTATGACTGGAGTTTACAAAAGCAGAACTTAGGACATCTTCCCTCCCTAGACAAGATTTCAGTGGGCAGCTGTTTCACTCATTAATTGTGAGCATCCACTTTTAAAGGTTTGTGTTGGATGGGGTCCACTTCTCTTTCTTTGATGATGTATTTGGCTGCTTTTCATTTTCTGTCTTCAGCTATCTCTTCTCCTGTTAGCAAGGCTGTCAACTGTTTTGACCTGCCACTGATCCCTTTGCAAAGTGAGAAGGGAACCAAAATTAATGCAAGTCTACTGTGTTGTCAATAACTGGAGCTACTTTTTTAAAGATTTATTTATTCATTTGAAAGAGTTACACAGAGAGGAGAGAGAGAGAGAGAGAAAGAGAGAGAGGTCTTCCATCCGATGGTTCATTCCCCAATTGGCAGCAATAGCTGGAGGTATGCCAATTTGGAGCCAGTAGCCAGGAGCTCCTTCTGAGATGAAGCTGTTTTTTTAAATAATTATTTATTTATTTGAAAGGCAGAACTCTGTCCAGGTCTCATAGGTGGGTGCAGGAGATGAGGGGTTTGGGCCAACTTCTACTGTTTTCCCAGTCCACAGCAGAGAGCTGGATGGGAAGTGCAGCAGCCAGGATCCCAACCGGCACCCATATAGGATGCTGACAAGGCAGCAGCAGCTTTACCCACTATGCAACAGTGCTGCCCACTAACGGGAGCTCTTTTAATCTGAGTTTGCATAAAGAGGAGAATTACAGCATCATAAATACAGATAAGTAACAGTTTTTCTCTGCCCAGCACTTTATATTACCCAGTGCTCCACTGAGAATCTTACATTCCACACTGTGTAATTAAGAAGGCCAGTTACTTATCTTATTTTGGGTTCTGTGTTTAAACCCATGACACTTTTGACATGGGAGGATATTAGTTCTACAATTTCATAGAGACTGGTCTTTGGAAGCATCGATAGAAGTTATAACTGTGAGAGTGGTAAGAAAGAAGAGGGGAAGAAATAAGTGCCCCTTACCTCCCTCAGAGATGTCCACAAGTGCAGTAGACGATATGCCCTTATGGTTGACTTTCTGGGACAAACTGTGTTTGAGTGCTTCACATGTTCTGATAGAAAGGTGTTGCCACCAGGTTTTTAGTATATTTTGTTAGTTTTTAAAGATTTATTTATTTATTTGAAAATCAGAGTTACACAGAGAGAGAAGGAGAGGCAGAGAGAGAGAGAGAGAGAGAGAGAGAGGTCTTCCATCAGGTTCATTTCCCCAATGGCTTCATCATTGTGAACTTTGCTCAGTTCCTGACCTATACCTTTCCTTTAACCTAGTACTTTGCCATGTAGTAGCCCATGAAAACTGCAGACTGCATAAATTAATGAATACTTGGAGGGTTGTGATTTCTTAGAGGAACATCATGAGATAGGAGGAATAAAACAAAACAAAAGTATCCTCCGTATATAGAAGGTACACTGTTTTTGCAAGCCACAGCGAAGAGGAAGAAGCAGGAAAGTAGTGAGACTGGAAAGTTTGCGGCAAAGGTAATAGGCACTGGTCAAGAATTTAACAAGCCCATTAGGAAAACATTAAGGTTTCCTTACTTCCATGTAGACTCTGCCCTCTTATGGTGAACAGGGTCCTCTAAACCCACTTGTTGCACAAATGAAAACCCAAGCATTGTCTTCTCCCACAGATGGAGTCTGCTATTGGTTTTGATTTACATTTCCCTAATGGCTAGTGATATTGGGCATGTTCATCTATGTCTTGACCATTGAGATTTCTTCTTCTGAGAAACATCTGTTCTGATCCTTGCCCATTTCTTAGCTGTACATTTTGCTTCTTATTTGGAGATTTTCCCAGTTCAATATATGTATGTTATGGCTATCAATCTTTTGTCATAGTCAGAGTTTTCAATGTTTCCTACCATTCTGTCCATTGTATCTTTACTCTGTTGAATACTTTGTTGTGAAGAAGTATCTTAATATGATATGCTCAAATTTCTATATTTTATTTTTGTTACTTGTGCTTTTGGAATCTTACCCAAAACTGTTGTCTATGCTTATGTTTTATAGTTTCTCATATGTTTACTTAGTTTCTGGCTTTATATTTAGACTTTTAATTCACCTTGAGTTGCTTTTACATAGTGTATGAGGTTTTGGGTATATTTTCAGGCTTCTACATATGGATAATCACTTTCCTTTAAACCATATGCTAAAGGGGTTCTTCTTTCTCCTGTTTGTTTTCTTTCCTTTGTTAAATAGGAGTTGCCTGTAGAAAAGTCGGTTTATTTCAGCTGCCTATACTTTTACATTGAACTATGAGTCTGTTTTCCAACAGTGCTAACACTGTTTCTATATTTTTAAGATTTATTTATTTATTGGAAAGGCCAGATGCTTCTTCCAAGTCTCTCATGTGGGTGCCAGCACCGTAGAACATGGTCCATCTTCCACCAATTTCCCAGGTGCATTAGTAGGGAGCTGGATTGGAAGTGGAGCACCTGGTCTCCTAGCAGCAACATATGGGATGCATGCACAGCAGGTCAAGGCTTTAACCCAGTACACCACAGCACCAAACCCTTCCTTATTTACTTCTGCTGTGATCTTTCATTATTCACTTTTTTCTACTGCCCTGCAACTTGACTCCTTCCTGTTTTTTTTCTGGGTCCTGGACGATGGTAGTAGGTGGCTTCTGGGATCTTTTTGTGTTAGTAGATACTTGGTAATCTAAAATCACAGTTTTTAGTTTCTATATTTCTCTGCTAATCACTAGGACCTTCTGGATGACAATAGAAAATGCTGGCAGAAATGAGGATATATTAATTTGCTAAGAAAATACCACAGAGAATATGATTTAAATCATGGAATTTTACTTCTCAGAGTTGTAGAGCTTGAAAATATCAGATCAAGGTGCTTAAATAGGCTCGATTTTTCCAGAAGCCTTTCTCCGATGTGACAGACACATCTACCATTTGATCTGCTTAAAAGCACTTTCTTCAGGTAGAGTCATGTTGCTGGTTAGCACTTCCGTGTTAGAGTTTTAGGGAGGCACATTTCAGTCCATAACAGCAAAAGGGGCCCTGTGGTCTACTTCAATGACAGCCATCTCTGCGGAGGACAGAAAGTTTGGAATCAGCGTTAGGATTTCTCACAGTATTACTGTCAGTGCTATCTCCATCAAATGTGCATTCATGTACACACAAATCTACCTGTACTCATAAACACATTCAACAGTGGAAATGCCTGATGCTTGTGTATGGGTAACATCAATATAATAATCCATAAGATGGCCTATTAGCAGACATTAAAAAGAGAATTAGAAAGAATGACAACAAAATCTGCAGTTACCTATATTTATGTCTATATGTATGATATTCAGTATTTATAGTTGCTAAAAGATGAATACTGATGTGTGGGAATAAAAGCTAAACCTTACCTTGCAATATTGCAGCCTAGTCTACATGAAAGATGTCTTCCTAAAACCATTCCCTGGGCCCACTCTGTGGCATAGTAGATTAAGCATCCACCTGCAGCACCAGCATCCCACATGGGCACCAGTTTGAGTCCCTGCTCCTGCACTTCCAATCCAGCTCTTTACTAATGGCCTAGGAAAGCAGTGCAATATGCCCTGAGTTCTTGGGCCCCTGCACCCATGTGAGAGACCTGGAGGAAGCTGCTGACTCCTGGCTTCTGGCACCTGGCTTCAGATCGGCCCAGCTCCAGCCATTCTGGCCATTTAGGGGTGAACCAGTTGATAGAAGACCTCTCTATCTCTTCCTCTCTATATCTGTAACTCTGCCTCACAATAAAGAAATACATTTTTAAAAACCTTTCACATGTTAAATTTCTTAATTGTTTTAAAGATTTATTTATTTATGTACAAGTCGAGTTACAGACAGAGAGGATAGACAGAGAGAAAGAGAGAGGTCTTCCATCTGGTGTTCACTCCCTAATTGATTGCAACTGCCAGAGCTGTGCTGATCTGAAGCCAGGAGCCAGGAGCTAGTTCCCAGTCTCCCAGATGGGTACAGGGGCCCAAAGACTTGGGCCATCTTCTACTACTTTGCCAGGCCATAGCAGAGAGCAGGATCAGAAGTGGAGCAGCTGAGTATTGAACCGGCCCCCATATGGGATGCTGGCACTTCAGTCCAGGGTGTTAACCTGCTCCACCACAGCACCAGTCCAACATTTTAAATTTCTGATACTCTAAAGTAGTACAGGATTGCATTACATCTAGGAAAGATGCATTTAAAAATTATAAATCAAGTGCATTTTAGCAGAAGTTTTAACAAATACTTCTGATTTTCTCAGCATTATATATAAATAAATGACATAATGAGTCATTGTCAGATTTTTAGCTTTTGACAGCCACTTATAATATTTCACAGCTTTTTGAAATGTATTGCTAGTGTGTTTTTCTCAACACATGCACTGGATTTTACCAGTTTAGTGCACATGGAGTTGCCTCTTATAGGATTTGCATTTTAATGGGTTTTCATGGCACATGTAATCAACATCTGCAAAGCCTCTAAAACACATAAATAATAACATGAATCAGGCTTTTTTCTTAAATATTAATTTATTTATTTGAAAGAGTTGCACAAATAGAGAAGAGGTAGAGAGAGAGAGAGAGACAGACAGAGACAGAGAGGTCTTCCATCAGCTGGTTTACTCCCAGTTGGCCGCAATGACTGGTCTGTGTCAATCTGAAGCCAGGAGCTTCTTCAGGGTCTTTCACATGTGTGCAAGGCCCCAAGGACTTGGGCCACCTTCTAATGCTTTCCCAGGCCATAGCAGAGAGCTGGTTCAGAAGTGGAGCAGCCACGACTTGAACTGGCACCCACATGGCTTGCCAGCACTGCAGGCAACAACTTTATCTGCTATGCCACAGCGCCAGCCCCACATTGCATCTTTTTAAGATGATATGGATTTAAGTTCATGAGAAATTATTAGCATAGTGGGAACTGATAGATATGCATGAAGCAGGATGGACTTGTTAGGAATGGTGATGTTAATTTTCTTATAAAATAAATAAATAAGAAATTAAATATGGTCAGACATAAATGAAGACTAAATTTTATTAGTGGTAATCCAGAAAACACTGATCTCAGGTCTTTTTCTTCCAGTGTTAAGTTTATATTTTTAAATGCATATTAAGTGAACAAATTTCATGTAATTTATATATACAGATTGAAGAGCAAACTGATAACATCCTATCCTATCTTCCCTTGTTCTCATATTTCCAACTCCCTCCTTCTTGTTTTATTTTCTTTTAATTTTGACAGCTGCATGCTTTGATTTTATTTTAGAATCACAAGCTTTAACCCTCTACAAAATAAAGAATTCAGCAAGTAGTAGCAGAAATATCAATGAGTATATGTTGTGTACTCTATCAAAGAGTACAGAAAAGTGCTATGAACAATACTCAAATCTCAAAATGTCAATTTAACTCATATGCTGCTTTTTGTTGTCTATATATTAATTACCACCAGTCAGAGAAAACATATGGTATTTGTCTTTTGGGGACTGGCTTCTTTCATGAAGCATACTTGTTTCCAGTTCATCCATTTAGTTACAGAAGATGGGATTTCATTCTCAATTATGGTTGAATAGTATTTTACACTGTATATATAGCTCATATTTTTGTTCCAGTCACCAGTTGATGGACATCTGGGTTGATTCCATGTTAGCTATTGTGAATTGAGCTGTAATAAACATGAGGGTACAGATAACTCATGCCTGTGCATATTCTATTTCATTTCATGCGGATAAATTCCCAGTAGTCAGATGGCAGGATCACATGGTATGTTTGTTTTCAGATTTCTGAGGAACTTTGATACTGCCTTCCATAATGGTTGCACTAGCTTCATTCCCACCAACAGTGGATTAGGGTACCTTTTTCTCTCCCTCTCCACCAGCCTTTATTGTTTGTTGACCTTTTCAAAAGAATTATTTATTTGAAAGATTGAGTTACAGAGATGGAGAGGCAGAGGCAGAGAGACAGAAGTATTTTATCTGCTTGTTTATGCTCCATATGGCCCAACAGGTAGTGCTGGTCCAATCGGAAGCCAGAGTCAGGAGCATCTCCCTGGTCACCCATGCGGGTGCAGGGACCCAGGCACTTGGGCCATCCTCCACTGCCCTCCCAGTCCAGTGCAGAAAGCTGGACTGGAATAGCAGCAACCGGGACCAGAACTGGCACCCATATGGGATGCCGTCTCCACGGGTGGAGGATCAACCCAGTGTGCTATGGCACTGGCCCCCATCAGGGATATTTTTCTATAGTACTCTCTCTCCACTGTATCTTTTTCTAGTTGAAGAATTAAGGTGATGCAGGATTAATAGAAGGAGTTTGAGAGGATTGTCTCTCTTTCAATTGTGTTGAATAGTTTGAGAAGCATTAGTTCTTTAAAAGTCCTGTAGAATTCAATAGTGAGGCTGTCTGATCCTGGACTTTTGCTTGTTGGGAGGGTCTTTATTACTCATCCAATCTCTGTCTTGGTTTTTGATTTGTTTAGCTTTTCTATGTGTCTTCATGACTCAATTTTGGTATATTGTGTATGTCCAGGAATATGTTGATTTTTACTCTAGGATTTCCAATTTGTTAGCAGTCACAACAGATGCCCACATCCTATATTGCAGTGCTAATCTGAGTTTTGGGTACTACACTTCCAAATCAGCTTCATGTTAATATCCCTGGGAAGCAATGTATAATAGCTCAAATTCTTTCATTCCTGTCGTCAAATTGGAGAACTGTAACCTCAATGGGGACTTGAGAACCTGGTCTTGCACAGTGGTAGCCATATAGAAAGTGAACCAGCAGATGGGAGATCTCTCTGCTTCTCTTTCCTTCTCTCTTTGTCTCTGTGTGTCTCTGCCTTTTTTATTATATTAAAATATTTAATTACTTACTTGAAAGAGTTACAGAGAGAGGGAGAGACAGAAATCTTCCACCACCTAATTCATTTTTGAGATGACTTTAATAGCCAGAGTGTGGCCAGGTTGAAGCCAGGAGCTTTCCCTCCGATGTGCATGGCAGCAAGGAGCTTTTCCTGCAATGTGCGTGGCAGCATCCCAGGCACTTGGGCCATCTTTCCCTGCTTTTTCAGTCCATTGGTAAGGAGCTGGATCAGAAATGGAATAGCTGGTACTTAAACTGGTGCACATACAGGATGCCAATGTAACAGATAGCAGCTTTGTCCACTGCACCACAACCACCAGCTCCTCTATCTGCCTTTCCAATAAATAAATCTTTTGAAAAAGAACTGAAGGTAGTAAAAGTCATCATGACTGAGCAATGGCAAATTTATTGAAGTGATCTATTTTCTTAAAGATCCTTTTATGAATTTGAAAGGCAGCACTAGATGGAGAGAATGGGAGAGATTGATCTTCCTCCTGGTTTGTTCACTCCTCAAATGGCTGCAATGACTGCGGCTAGGCCAGACTGATATCAGGAGCCAGGGGCTTCTTCCAGGTCTCTCACAAGGGTGCAGGAGCCCCAATATTTGAGTCACCCTGTGCTGCTTTTCCAGACACATTAGCAGAGAACTGGATCCGTTTGGAGCATTAATGTCTATGATACTCTCCTTGCAGTTGAAGGATTTAGAATCCATTTTGATTATGGGTGGGCCAAGTACAATGTCTTCCAATTGTCCAAGGTTTGGATTAGATGGGTTCTGAGAAATTTTGTTAAAATAGTTATTAATCTTGTTTAGACAAGGTCATAGTCAAAGTGGAGGTTCTCTCCTCCCTTCAGAGAAAGGTACCTCCTTCTTTGATGACCTGTTCTGTCCACTGGGATCTCACTCGCAGAGATCTTTTGCCAGAGTGTCTTGGCTTTCCATGCCTGAAATACTCTCATGAGCTTTTCAGCCAGCTCCGAATGCCTTTAGGGCTGATTCTGAGGCCAGAGTGCTATTTAGGACATCTGCCATTCTATGAGTCTGCTGAGTATCTCACTTCCCATGTTGGATCACTCTCCCCTTTATTTACTCCATCGGTTAGCGTTAGCAGGTACTAGACTTGTCTATGTGCTCCCTTTGACTCCCAGTCCCTCCACCATGACCAACTGTGAACTGAAACTGATCACCTGGAACAGTGAGATGGCATTGGTACATGCCATCTCAATGGGATTGAATTGGAATCCCCTGGTATGCTTCCAACTCCACCACTTGGGGCAAGTCAGCCTGAGCATGTCCCAAATTATACATCTCTTCCCTCTCCCATTCCCACCACCATGTTCAACAGGGATCACATTTCAGTTAATTTTCAACACTTAAGAATAACTGTGCATCAATTACAGATCTAAACCAGTCATATTAAGTAGAACAGATAAAAAAAACTACTAAGAGGGATAATGTATTAAGTTGTTCATTAACAGTCAGGGCTATGCTGATCAAGCCACCGTTTCCCATAGTGTCCACCTCACTCCAACAGGTTTCCCTCTTGGTGTTCAGTCAGTCGTCACTGATCAGGGAGAACATATGGTATTTGTCCCTTTGGGACTGGCTTATTTCACTCAGCATGATGTGTTCCAGATTCCTCCATTTTGTTGCAAATGACTGGATTTCGTTGTTTCTTACTGCGGTATAGTGTTCTAAAGAGTACATATCCCATAATTTCTTTATCCAGTCTATCGTTGATGGGCATTTAGGTTGGTTCCAGGTCTTAGCTATTGTGAATTGTGCTGCAATAAACATTAGGGTGCAGACCTCTTTTTTGTTTGCCAATTTAAATTCCTTTGGGTAAATTCCAAGGAGTGGGATGGCTGGGTCGAACCGTAGGTTATCTACGACCTTGTCTAAACAAGATAAGAGTCGGAGAACTCAGAGGGCTTCCATAGCCTTGGAAACTCATGACTGGAGCATAGGGAGATTACTGATGCCATAGACAGGAGTGTCAATTGGTAAAGTCAACAACAGGAGTCACTGTGCACTTACTCCTCATGTAGGATCTCTATCCTTAATGTGCTGTACATTGAGATTTAATGCTATAACGAGTACTCAAACAATATATTTCACTTTGTGTTTCTATGGGGGTGCAAACTGTTGAAATCCTTACTTAATGCATACTAAACTGATCCTCTGTTAAAAAAAAAAAAGAAATTATCAATTCCCAACTTGACTCTCACTGGGATTAAACATGACAATAGGTCTGCTCTGATTTCATCATCATTTAAAAAAAAAAATCATCTATTATTTTTCACTTTATGTTTCTGTGTGGGAGCAAACTGTTGAAATCCATACTTGATGTATACTAAGCTGATCTGTATATTAAGATAATCAAAAATGAATCTTGATGTGAATGGAAGGGGAGAGGGAGTGGGAAAGGGGAGGGTTGTGGGTGGGAGGGACGGTATGGGGGGGAAGCCATTGTAATCCATAAGTCGTACTTTGGAAATTTATATGCATTAAATAAAAATTAAAAAAAAAGTTATTAATCATAACTCTCAGTTTAAGCTTTTCTTACCAAATTTTCATGTTTGCTGATGTTTATATCTATGGGAAAATTGGGTCTCTGGATTGCAACCAATGAAAGCATCCAGACTAACAGTAATAAGGTCAACAGTCAGCAGAATGATGTCCAGCTGAACTGAAATAGCTTTTCTTATTTGGTAGAGGGGTTACCTCCTGCATTATGCTGACATACTGACATAGACAGTAGATATTGGAGCCTGTCCCTTCTGCCAAATGGAGAATACCATATTTTGGTCCATCATATATATATTTATATATTATAATATATATTATATATTATACTATATATTTCTATACATAATATAGAATTGCATATAATTATTATAAATATATAATTGTATATAATTATTATATATGAATTTGTTATTTATATATAAATAATTATTTCTGATCCAGCTCCTTACCAATGGATTGAAAAAGCAGTGAAAGATGCTCCAAGTACCTGGGTTCCTGGGACACACATCAGAGGAAAAGCTCCTGGTTTCAACCTGGCCACACTCTGGCTATTGAAGTCATCTCAATAATATATATATATATATATATATATATATAAAATACATATAATAAATTATATAATATTATCTGTTTATAATTATATATTATATAATATATTGTATGATAAATTATAATATATTTTATATATGAATATATTTATATACATAAATATATAAATAAATGTAAATATATATATAAGGAATTTATTTATGTAGTTGACAGGTTTACTTACAGAGAGTGAGAAGAAGAGACACAGAAAGGTCTTCCATATGCTCATTTACTCCCCTAATGACTGCAATGTCTGCAGCTGGGCCAATCTGAGCTAGGAGCTTCCAGGTCTCCCATATTTTGGCAGGGACCAAAGCACTTGGAACAGCTTCTACTGCTTTCCCAGGCTATTGCAGAGAGCTGGCTGGGAAAAGGAGAAATGGGGACTAGAACTGGTGCTCATATGGGGTGCCAGCATTGCAGGTAAAGGATTACACCACTGCACCACAGTGCTGGCCCCAGTCTATCCTTTATTAAGGAGATCTCAGTAATCATGTTCAGGTATTGCTGTCCTATATTCATGGCCAAAGTCCTAGCAGGCAACATGGTTTGGAGAATCATAAGCACAAGGTGTGTAGGAGACTTCATTTCTCATACAGCACAGTTAATAACAAGGTTCCAAGAGGGGAAATTACTTGCATCATAGTCTTTGAGAACTAATGGACATCACAGGTGATCTAAAGAATATAGAAGGTTTGTGAGCCCCTAGAGTGAAAAAGTCACTGGGAGCACAAGGACAGTGCCTAGAGTTTATTTTGATGGATTTTAGCCCCTTTCATTGGAGGGAGGCCCGAAGAAGCTGGACTGATTAGTAAACCTCAGAAGTGTCTTTTCAAGGTGAAGGCAAACTGAGACTGAGGGGTTTTTGGAAAAACGTTGAACAAAAGACATTTCCCACACGTGGTTAAGACACATCATTTATCTACTGATTTTCATCAGATCTGTTAACATTAGGTATAAGGTACAGTGGACATGGTGGATGGCATATAGCAATATGATTTTAGTAATATATCATGAGGTGCTTTTTTTAAATGGATTTAGCAGGTAAAATTGGGCTACCTAATAGGATGTAGCTGGAATAATCACCTTTTTGTTAAATAAATCTGAGGTAATAAATGTTAGTGTATGAAGACATTGAGTTTTCTTTTATTGGGCCTTCTTGGTTATTTTAATCTGGGATCTGCGAATTCTCATTTTCTTTATTTTATTCCTCATCATGTCGGACCAACTCTGCTGTTTTGGGGATTTTTTTAGTACATCTGACATTTGGAAATTTAGACAATAGTATAGTTAATATGAGATGTACCAAGTAAAGTATTTATTTTTATTCTGATACATATTTTGGAATTCTTCTAAAATTCCTATTGAGTATCCTTGTTAAATTTAGTTGCATCCCAGGTTAAGACTTATTGGAGGCAGGCTCCATGGCTCAATAAGCTAATCCTCCACCTGCGGTGCAGGCACACCAAGTTCTAGTCCTGCTGGGAGAGCCAGATTCTGTCCCAGTTGCTCCACTTCCAGTCCAGCTCTCTGCTATGGCCCAGGAGTGCAATGGAGGATGGCCAAAGTGCTTGGGCCCCGTACCTGCATGGGAGACCAGGAGGAAGCACTTGGCTCCTGGCTTTGGATCAGTGCCATGTGCCAGCTGCAGCACACTGGCGGCAGCGGTCACTAGGGGGTAAACCAACAGAAAAAGGAAGACCTTTCTCTCTGTCTCTCTCACTGTCCACTCTGCCTGTCAAAATAAAAAATAATTTTTATAAAAAGACTTATTGGAGCCACTTTAGTGATTACACCCATGAAACTTTGTTAATAAATGCAAATAGAACCTGGGAAAATTGATGTATATCTTATGCTGTAGAGACTTAAGATTGAACATCTTTTTTTAATCTTTTTTAATTATATAATTTAAAAACAAATTTTAGATTTTTTTTTTTACTTTACTAAGTCACAGCTCTGGCCCCATTAATATGACTTAACAATGTTTTTTCCTCTCAGAATTATCTCTATTGTTTCAGTTAACTGCATGCCTTTTCTTTACATTCAGATTCCCTCAGCTGTCAAAGCTTATTCATCTTAATTCTGTTGTTCCTATTTCCCTCCCTTTTATTCTGTCCCTAGGCTAATTGAGATCATGATTCTCCATTCCTTCTGTGTGGTGTCACAGTAGGCTTGAAGTGTTCTTTTTCTCTTCTGATTTCTAAAGAAAGAAATTATGTATTCCCCCAGTTTAGATATTTTAATAATGCACTCTAAAACAAAGGTTAAATGTTCTTAATTTGACAAGAATTTTCGGGGCCAGTGGTGTGGCATAGTGGGTAGAGCCACCACTTGCAGTGCTGGCAGCTCATATGGATCCAGATCTCTGCTATAGCCTGGGAAAGCAGTAGAAGATGGCCCAAGTCCTGGGCCCCTGCACCCATGTGGGATACCTGGAAGAAGCTCCTTGCTCCTGGCTTTGGATTGGCACAACTCTGGCCATTGCAGCCAACTGGGGAGAGAACCAGTGGATGGAAGACCCCTCTCTCTTCTCTACCTCTCTCTGTGCAACTCTGACTTTCAAATAAATAAATAAATCTTTAAAAAAAGATTTTTTTCTAATTTTAGATTTGTTCTACTTCATTGCCACTTCAGGGTGTGTGTAAGGAGTGCATATCCAGTTTTTCTATTTTGGAATTTTGGGATTTTGTATTAGCTCTGCTGTGTATTCATTTTTCTTGAGCATTGGTGATATCTTCTCCTTAGTTGTATTAAGAGAGAGAGCAATAGCCCTCATGTCTTTTTAGGTAAGTAAGACATATTAAAAACAGAGCATTCAGTATACATTCATAGTATTTTGACTTGTTCAATTGATTTTCCTGACCTCCCTTGGATATTCTTGGTCTTTGCTGTACAACTTTCTATACTCATTAATTCTTTGATATTCCCAAATCCAGAAAATGAATGACTCAACAGCTGTGTTCCTGTATTTGCTGGGACTCAGGGTAAGAAGCAAAGTGGAGGTGTTCAGGAATCTAAAGTTACATGCTACATAGCAAAGCACATCATTTCCTATACAAAGTGACTGGGAAATCCAGAATCTTTTGCACACATATTGGATCCTGAACTATTACTGGACTATTCAGTAAGATTTTAATGTATTTATTTTCTGTGTGTGTGTTTGTATTTCTAAATAAACTCTGCTGGGCTACTTAACATTAACATGTATTGCAGAATTCTTTCATCAGTTTTTACTTTTAAAAAGTTTCTCTTTCAGTTTTATGGGAGAGGGTAGAAGTTTCCTGCTATGTAACTGAAAGTTCATTCATTCATTAAAGTTAAAAATATTTGTTGCAAATTGGTAGAATACTATTAATTCTCATGTGATTTACATGAAACTAAATACATTCTCTATTTTGTTTTGCTTAAAATTTCTGCATGTGTGGACTTCTTTTTTCCTTCTTGCCCCAAATCCCTTTGTGTATTGGGATGGCAAATGGGTTTTACACTGGAGAAAACATGTTATTTTGGCAAAGAAGTACTTAGCCTTCCTGCTTCAAGTATTCAAATATTGCATTGGAAATCAGTATATTTGTTTACTGTACAAATGTCCTTCATACAATTTTGTAATCTTCTGGGATGGGAGAGGAAGCAGGAAATAGGAGGATTATGGGTGGGAGGGATGTTTTGGGGGAGGGGAAGCCACTGTAATCCAAAAGCTGTACTTTGGAAATTTATATTTATTAAAAAAATTAAACAATTTTGTAATCTTCATCTTCCTTTTTATTTCATCCTTTTTAAAAAAAGATTCATTTATTTTACTTGAAAATCAGAGTTACACAGAGAAGGAGAGAGAGAGAGAGAGAGCAGTCTTCCAACCGCTGGTTCACTCCCCATTTGGCCACAATGGCTGGAGCTCTGCCAATCCAAAGCCAGGAGCCAGCAGCTTCTTTTGGGTCTCCTATGCAGGTGCAGGAGCCCAAGGGCCTGGGCCATCCTCTACTGCTGGATAGTAAGTCTTACTTGCCTAAAAAGATGGATAGTAATTTGAGTAGCCAGGACTTGAACTGGCACCCAATTGGAATGTCAGCACTGCAAGCCACAGCTCTACTTGCTACTCCACAGCATCGGCCCCCTAAATTCTTATGAGTATTGCTACACGATTGGAATTTATAATTGATAATGCTGAACAATTGAAACTGTCTTATTTACAATTGTAGGACTGGATATGGCAGTTCTACTTGAAGTAAAGTATGTAGCCTGCTTATTGTATGATTTTCGGAAAAGCATGTATTTATATATAACAGCAGATCTGTTAATCATTTAAAAGTGAATTGTCATGATTACCCAGATGTAAAGAATGCAATATGTGCTAATGAGTTAGCAGTCACAGACATTTAGAATTAGAGGGATTTTAGAACTTTTTCAATACTGCAGTTTTTATGAAAAACTAATAATTTTTTTTATTTGACAGGTAGAGTTATATACAGTGAGAAATCAGAAAGGTCTTCCTTCCATTGGTTCAGTCCCCAGATGGCTGCCACAGTTGGAGCTGTGCCCATCCAAAGCCAGGAGTCAGGTGCTTTCTCCTGGTCTCCCATCCGGGTGCAGGGCCCAAGCACTTGGGCCATCCTCTACTGCCTTCCCGGGCCATAGCAGAAAGCTGGACTAAAAGAGGAGCAACCAGGACTAGAACACTTTGCCCATAAGGGATACCAGCACCACAGGTGGAGAATTAACCAAGTGAGCCACGGCGCTGGCCCCCGATAAATTTACTCTTAACAAAATATCAAAATATCTTATTTAGTATAAAGTTAGTAGTGAAAAGAGACTACCTTGTTGAACACAGAAATTTGAGATTATATTTCTTGGTATTAATTTGCATCTTAAGGCTTATTGCCTAGTTTATTTCAATATTTCAATCTAATATTCCTAATAATATCTTGTACTTAGTGGTTCACTGTGTGCCAGACAATATTCTTTTGATTTTTTAAAAGATTTATTTATTTATTTATTTGGAAGTCAGAGTTACACAGATAGTGAACAAGAGGAAGAGAGAGAGAGAGAGAGGTCCTCCATCTGCTGGTTCACTCCCCAGATGGCCTAAAAGGTCAGAGATATGCCAATCTGAAACCAGGAGCCAGGACCTCTTCAGGGTCTCCCATGCAGATTCAGGGGCCCAAGGACTTGGGCCAACTTCCTACTGCTCTCCCAGGCTATAGCAGACAGCTGAATGGAAAATGGAGCAGCCTGGACTTGAACCGGCCTCCATATGGGATGCCCCCACTGCATGCAGTGGCTTTACTAGCTACACCACAGCACTGGCCTCAAGACAATGCTCTAAAATGATGCATTAATTATTCCCAAATATTGAAAAGTGGCATGGTACACATTTGAATGTGTTGTTTTGTACTAGTTGTAGAAACAGTTTAAAATATATTTAGATTTAAAAATGTAAGCTTTGATCTAAAGGTTTACTTTCCCTTAAGGTGCCTGTTTGGAAACTGAGAGATCATTGAAGTCTCAAGATAGAGTACAACTGATCTTATCCAAGCCTCCTTTATCACATGAGGATGCTAAATGCCAAGCCCAGAGAAGTAAAGTGAATTGTTCAAGGTCACATAGGTAAGTTGTGGCAGGGATAATTCTGTATTAG